>NC_139226.1:19462890-19501724 GCF_055691185.1 Crinia signifera
CAATTCAATGGTCATCCATTGTGTTTCATTGATTGGCATGTGGGCCAATCAAAACACAGGGGCGGGGCTTCACGGGTGTCGGGGGCGGAGCTATGCTCCCTGTCCCTGGCACTTTGAAAGAAAAAAAAAAAGAAAAACAATTGTTTTGCTGTACCATCGATGGAGGGAAACTATCTGGTTCTCCCTCATTGATGGCAAAAGTATTTATCAGCCATGAACCATCGACGATTTCGAATCATCGATGGTCAATGACCATCCCTAGTCTGAAGATCAGCGCTGCCACCGGTGGGGCTGGGTCCGGCGCTGGCGCCTGGGGAGGGGGTAGCCACTATGCTCAGTGGTGCCGGGATTCAAGATTACTGCCGCTGGTGGGAGAGGCGCCAAGTCGTTACCCCCAGCTGGATCTCTCACAGAGTGGGTGGGAGCCGCCAAGGCTAGTTCCCCAGCTGTGTCTTAGATCAGCAGCACTACAGTCAATGCGATGGTGGTGCCGAGGGGGTCTCCCATTTACGGATGCCAGCAGTAGGGTAGGAATCAACAGCCGCTGCCAGAGGGGGCACACTTCAAGAGGGTGCAGGGGAATGTCTGCTGGGCTCTCGGGCCACATGGGCATCCTCTGCACTGCCTCTGGTGGTGACTATTAACATACTCAAAGGCAGCTTGCCATGCCGCCATTAATAGGTGCCGCCCCTAGGCCCATGCCTCACTGCTTCTAATCAGTTCCAAGCACAGCGCTGGCTTCACAAGGCCAATCCTAAAACCCTGGGAATGACAGAAAAAAAAAAATGGCCCAGGATTGACCTCCCTAATTGTGACCACGGACTAGTGATAATAGCTAATATGGAAAAATAATAATACTTTAGTTATATATATATATATATATATATTATATATATATATATATATATAATGGTATGTTAATCAAGGATGGGTGCGCAGTATTAATATCTGAGGCGGGAGACGAGCTAGTGGGATTGCATCACCAGATGGCAGTGATAGAATGTTTATTTCCCCCTGTTTGCCCGAGACAAACTGAATTTATCCAAGTATTACTACAATATAATCACTACTAGAGGCCATGTACTCTCATGAGGAAACTGTGATGGCCATTGACACATAAAAACTGATAAGTGCCATTAGCGTGAATGTTACATGTGGGAGAAGGGTAGGCGAGGGTTTGCTAGTGTAGGTAATATAGGTAGCAGTAGGGGAGGTGTGATGGTGTATTAGTGTGAGTAGTACAGGTGTGAGTAGGGGAGGTGTGAGGGTGTATTAGTGTGGGTAGTATAGGTGGGAGTAGGGGGAGGTGTGACGGTGTATTAGTGTGAGTAGTACAGGTGGGAGTAGGGGAGGTGTGAGGGTGTATTAGTGTAGGTAGTACAGGTGGGATTAGGGGAGGTGTGAGGGTGTATTAGTGTAGGTAGTATAGGTGGGAGTAGGGGAGGTGTGAGGGTGTATTAGTGTGGGTAGTACAGGTGGGAGTAGGGGAGGTGTGAGGGTGTATTAGTGTAGGTAGTATAGGTGGGAGTAGGGGAGGTGTGAGGGTGTATTAGTGTAGGTAGTATAGGTGGGAGTAGGGGAGGTGTGAGGGTGTATTAGTGTGAGTAGTACAGGTGGGAGTAGGGAGGTGGGAGTAGGGGAGGTGTGAGGGTGTATTAGTGTGGGTAGTATAGGTGGGAGTAGGGGAGTGTGAGGGTGTACCAGTGTGAGTAGTACAGGTGGGAGTAGGGGGGGTGTGAGGGTGTATTAGTGTAGGTAGTACAGGTGGGAGTAGGGGAGGTGTATTAGTGGAGTAGTACAGGTGTGAGTAGGGGAGGTGGGAGTAGGGAGGTGTGAGGGTGTTCTAGTGTGGGTAGTACAGATAAGAGTAGGGGAGGTGTGAGGGTGTATTAGTGTAGGTAGTATAGGTGGGAGTAGGGGAGGTGTGAGGGTGTACCAGTGTGAGTAGTACAGGTGGGAGTAGGGGAGGTGTGAGGGTGTATTAGTGTAGGTAGTATAGGTAGCAGTAGGGGAGGTGTGAGGGTGTATTAGTGTGGGTAGTACAGGTGGGAGTAGGGGAGGTGTGAGGGTGTATTAGTGTGAGTAGTACAGGTGGGAGTAGGGGAGGTGGGAGTAGGGGAGGTGTGAGGGTGTATTAGTGTGGGTAGTACAGATAAGAGTAGGGGAGGTGTGAGGGTGTATTAGTGTAGGTAGTATAGGTGGGAGTAGGGGAGGTGTGAGGGTGTACCAGTGTGAGTAGTACAGGTGGGAGTAGGGGAGGTGTGAGGGTGTATTAGTGTAGGTAGTATAGGTAGCAGTAGGGGAGGTGTGGAGGGTGTATTAGTGTAGGTAGTATAGGTAGCAGTAGGGGCGGTGTGAGGGTGTATTAGTGTGGGTAGTACAGGTGGGAGTAGGGGAGGTGTGAGGGTGTATTAGTGTAGGTAGTACAGGTGGGAGTAGGGGAGGTGTGAGTGTGTATTAGTGTGGGTAGTACAGGTGGGAGTAGGGTAGATGTGAGTGTGTATTAGTGTGGGTAGTACAGGTGGGAGTAGGGGAGGTGTGAGGGTGTATTAGTGTAGGTAGTACAGGTGGGAGTAGGGGAGGTGTGAGGGTGTATTAGTGTAGATAGTATAGGTAGCAGTAGGGGAGGTGTGAGGGTGTATTAGTGTAGGTAGTATAGGTAGCAGTAGGGGAGGTGTGAGGGTGTATTAGTGTAGGTAGTATAGGTAGGAGTAGTGTAGGTGTGAGGTTGTATTCAGTGGCGTAAGTTCGTTCCAGTTGCCCGGAGGCAAGATATATATTGGTGCCCCCACAAACACACACCCCTATATAACCTTATATAAAATATATATTTCTGTTCAGAAAGATAGATAGATAGATAGATAGATAGATAGATAGATAGATAGATAGTACATATTTCAGAACTCAGCCACAGAAGCAATATCGTTGGCTTTTAGATAACTGATTTAAACTTCCAGGGGAGGAGAGGTGCCCCCTTGGGAAGCAGGAGCCCAGCGGCAGATGACTCCATTGCCTCCCAGAGTTCTGCCTCTGGGTGTATTAGTGTGGGTAGTATAGGTAGGAATAAGGGAGGTGTGAGGGTGTATTAAGTGTGGGCAGTACAGGTGGAAGTAGGGGAGGTGTGAGGGTGTATCAGTGTGCATAGTACAGGTGGGAGTAGGATAGATGTGAGGGTGTATTAGTGTAGGTAGTATATGGGGAGTAAGGGAGGTGTGAGGTGTATTAGTGTGGGTAGTACAGATGGAAGTAGGGGAGGTGTGAGGGTGTATTAGTGTGGGTAGTATAGGTGGGAGTAGGGGAGGTGTGAGGGTGTATTAGTGTGGGTAGTATAGGTGGGAGTAGGGTAGGTGTGAGGGTGTATTAGTGTGGGTAGTATAGGTAGGAGTAGGGTAGATGTGAGGGTGTATTAGTGTGGGTAGTAGAGGTGGGAGTAGGGGAAGGTGTGAGTGTGTATTAGTGTGGGTAGTACAGGTGGGAGTAGGGTAGATGTGAGTGTGTATTAGTGTGGGTAGTACAGGTGGGAATAGGGGAGGTGTGAGGGTGTGTTAGTGTGGGTAGTACAGATGGGAGTAGGGTAGATGTGAGGGTGTATTAGTGTGGGTAGTACAGGTAGAGTAGGAGGGTAGATGTGAGGGTGTATTAGTGTGGGTAGTACAGGTGGGAGTAGGGGAGGTTGAGGGTGTGTTACTGTGGGTAGTAGAGGTGGGAGTAGGGGGAGGTATGAGGGTGTATTAGTGTGGGTAGTAGAGGTGGGGAGTAGGGGGAGGTATGAGGGTGTATTAGTGTGAGTAGTACAGGTGGGAGTAGGGGAGGTGTGAGGGTGTATTAGTGTGGGTAGTACAGGTGGGAGTAGGGTAGATGTGAGGATGTATTAGTGTGGGTAGTACAGGTAGGAGTAGGGTAGATGTGAGGGTGTATTAGTGTGGTTAGTACAGGTGGGAGTAGGGTAGATGTGAGGATGTATTAGTGTGGGTAGTACAGGTAGGAGTAGGGTAGATGTGAGGGTGTATTAGTGTGGATAGTATAGGTGGGAGATGGGGAGGTGTGAGGGTGTATTAGTGTGTGTGGGTAGTACAGGTTGGAGTAGGGGAGGTGTGAGGGTGTATTAGTGTGAGTAGTACAGGTGGGAGTAGGGAGGTGTGAGGGTGTATTAGTGTGGGTAGTACAGGTGGGAGTAGGTGAGGTGTGAGGGTTTATTAGTGTAGGTAGTACAGGTGGGTGTAGGGGAGGTGTGAGGGTGTCCAGTGTGAGTAGTAAGGTGGGAGTAGGTGAGGTGTGAGGGTGTATTAGTGTAGGTAGTACAGGTGGGAGTAGGGGAGGTGTGAGGGTGTATTAGTGTGGGTAGTACAGGTTGGAGTAGGGTAGGTGTGAGGGTGTATTAGTGTGAGTAGTGCAGGTGGGAGTAGGGTAGGTGTGAGGGTATACCAGTGTGAGTAGTACAGGTGGGAGTAGGGGGGTGTGAGGGTATACCAGTGTGAGTAGTACAGGTTGGAGTAGGGAGGTGTGATGGTGTATTAGTGTGGGTAGTACAGGTGGGAGTAGGGTAGATGTGAGGGTGTATTATTGTGGGTAGTACAGGTGGGAGTAGGGGGGGTGTGAGGGTGTGTTAGTGTGGGTAGTATAGGTGGGAGTAGGGGAGGTGTGAGGGTGTATTAGTGTGGATAGTACAGGTGGGAGTAGGGAGGTGTGATGGTGTATTGGTGTTGGTAGTTACACGTGGGAGTAGGGGAGGTGTGAGGTTGTATTAGTGTGGGTAGTATAGGGGAGGTGTGAGGGTGTATTAGTGTGGGTAGTACAGATGGGAGTAGGGAGGTGTGAGGATGTATTAGTGTGGGTAGTACAGGTAGGAGTAGGGTAGATGTGAGGGTGTATTAGTGTGGGTAGTGAAGGTGGGAGTAGGGGAGGTGTGAGGGTGTATTGGTGTGGATAGTATAGGTGGGAGTAGGGGAGGTGTGAGGGTGTATTAGTGTGGGTAGTACAGGTTGGAGTAGGGAGGTGTGAGGGTGTATTAGTGTGAGTAGTACAGGTGGGAGTAGGGTAGGTGTGAGGGTGTATCAGTGTGAGTAGTACAGGTGGGAGTAGGGTAGGTGTGAGGGTGTATTGGTGTTGGTAGTACATGTGGGAGTAGGGGAGGTGTGAGGGTGTATTAGTGTGGGTAGTACAGGTGGGAGTATGGGGAGGTGTGAGGGTGTATTAGTGTGGGTAGTAAAGGTAGGAGTAGGGGAGGTGTGAGGGTGTATTAGTGTGGGTAGTACAAGATGGGAGTAGGGGAGGTGTGAGGGTGTATTAGTGTAGGTAGTACAGGTGAGAGTAGGTGAGGTGTGAGGGTGTATTAGCGTGGGTAGTACAGATGGGAGTAGGGGAGGTGTGAGGGTGTATTAGTGTGGGTAGTACAGGTGGGAGTAGGTGAGGTGTGAGGGTGTATTAGTGTGGGTAGTACAGATGGGAGTAGGGGAGGTGTGAGGGTGTATTAGTGTGGGTAGTACAGGTGGGAGTAGGTAGGTGTGAGGGTATACCAGTGTGAGTAGTACAGGTGGGAGTAGGGGAGGTGTGAGGGTATACCAGTGTGAGTAGTACAGGTTGGAGTAGGGGAGGTGTGAGGATGTATTAGTGTGGGTAGTACAGGTGGGAGTAGGGGAGGTGTGAGGGTGTATCAGTGTGGGTAGTATAGGTTGGAGTAGGGGAGGTGTGAGGGTGTATTAGTGTGGGTAGTACAGGTGAGAGTAGGGGAGTGTGAGGGTGTATCAGTGTGGGTAGTATAGGTTGGAGTAGGGGAGGTGTGAGGGTGTATTAGTGTGGGTAGTACAGGTGGGAGTAGAGGAGGTGGGAGGGTGTAATAGTGTGGGTAGTACAGGTTGGAGTAGGGGAGGTGTGAGGGTGTAATAGTGTGGGTAGTACAGGGTGGGAGTAGGGTAGGTGTGAGGGTGTGTTAGTGTGGGTAGTACAGGTTGGAGTAGGGGAGTGAGAGGGTGTATTAATGTGGGTAGTACAGGTGGTAGTAGGGGAGGTGAGAGGGTGTATTAGTGTGGATAGTATAGGTGGGAGTAGGGGAGTTGTGAGGGTGTACCAGTGTGAGTAGTACAGGTGGGAGTAGGGTAGGTGTGAGGGTATACCAGTGTGAGTAGTACAGGTGGGAGTAGGGGAGGTGTGAGGGTGTATTAGTGTGGATAGTACAGGTGGGAGTAGGGGAGGTGTGATGGTGTATTGGTGTTGGTAGTATAGGTAGGAGTAGGGGAGGTGTGAGGGTGTATTAGTGTGGATAGTATAGGTGGGAGTAGGGGAGTTGTGAGGGTGTACCAGTGTGAGTAGTACAGGTGGGAGTAGGGTAGGTGTGAGGGTATACCAGTGTGAGTAGTACAGGTGGGAGTAGGGGAGGTGTGAGAGTGTATTAGTGTGGATAGTACAGGTGGGAGTAGGGGAGGTGTGATGGTGTATTGGTGTTGGTAGTATAGGTAGGAGTAGGGGAGGTGTGAGGGTGTATTAGTGTGGGTAGTACAGATGGGAGTAGGGGAGGTGTGAGGGTGTATTAGTGTGGGTAGTACAGGTGGGAGTAGGGGAGTTGTGAGGGTGTATTAGTGTGGGTAGTACAGGTGGGAGTAGGTGAGGTGTGAGGGTGTATTAGTGTGGGTATTACAGATGGGAGTAGGGGAGGCGTGATGGTGTATTAGTGTGGGTAGTACAGATGGGAGTAGGGGAGGTGTGAGGGTGTATTAGTGTGGGTAGTACAGGTGGGAGTAGGGTAGATGTGAGGGTGTATTAGTGTGGGTAGTACAGGTGGGAGTAGGGGAGGTGTGAGGGTGTATTAGTGTGGGTAGTATAGGTAGGAGTAGGGGGGGGGTGTGAGGGTGTATTAGTGTGGGTAGTACAGGTGGGAGTAGAGGAGGTGTGAGGTTGTATTAGTGTGGGTAGTACAGATGGGAGTAGGGGAGGTGTGAGGGTGTATTAGTGTGGGTAGTACAGGTGGGAGTAGGGGAGGTGTGACGGTGTATTGGTGTGGGTAGTACAGGTGGGAGTAGAGGAGGTGTGAGGTTGTATTAGTGTGGGTAGTACAGGTTGGAGTAGGGGAAGTGTGAGGGTGTATTAGTGTGGGTAGTACAGGTGGCAGTAGGGGAGGTGTGACGGTGTATTAGTGTGGGTAGTATAGGTGGGAGTAGGGGAGGTGTGAGGGTGTATTGGTGTGGGTAGTACAGGTGGGAGTAGGGGAGGTGTGAGGGTGTATTAGTGTGGGTAGTACAGGTGGGAGTAGGGGAGGTGTGACGGTGTATTGGTGTGGGTAGTACAGGTGGGAGTAGAGGAGGTGTGAGGTTGTATTAGTGTGGGTAGTACAGGTTGGAGTAGGGGAAGTGTGAGGGTGTATTAGTGTGGGTAGTACAGGTGGCAGTAGGGGAGGTGTGACGGTGTATTAGTGTGGGTAGTATAGGTGGGAGTAGGGGAGGTGTGAGGGTGTATTGGTGTGGGTAGTACAGGTGGGAGTAGAGGAGGTGTGAGGGTGTATTAGTGTGGGTAGTACAGGTGGCAGTAGGGGAGGTGTGACGGTGTATTAGTGTGGGTAGTACAGGTGGCAGTAGGGGAGGTGTGACGGTGTATTAGTGTGGGTAGTATAGGTGGGAGTAGGGGAGGTGTGACGGTGTATTAGTGTGGGTAGTATAGGTGGGAGTAGGAGAGGTGTGCGGGTGTATTAGTGTGGGTAGTACAGGTGGGAGTAGTGTAGGTGTGAGGGTGTATTAGTGTGGGTAGTACAGGTGGGAGTAGGGGAGGTGTGAGGGTGTATTAGTGTGGGTAGTACAGGTGGGAGTAGTGTAGGTGTGAGGGTGTATTAGTGTGGGTAGTACAGGTGGGAGTAGGGTAGTGATGGTGTATTAGTGTGGGTAGTATATGTGGGTGTAGATGTGAGTGTGTAGCATTGTGAGTAGTATAGACAAAACTAGGAGAGTTTTATTTGATTCTTTATTCAGGTATGTATATTTGTGTTTGCATTATGTGTGTTGCTCTTTTTGTCATGTATGTTTTTGTTTTGCTTTTACACTTTTGCATACATCATGACAACAATAAATTGAGTGTGAAGTGAAACCAGTTTATTAAACAAAATTAACTCACACTTTAAAATTAATTAAAAATATACATAATAAATAACTTCATGTACATAACACACTATACATCAGGGTGCTTATATAACAAATATATTACACGTTACATGATAATGACATAGGAGGGGCTGTCAGCCATGTCCATTATCAAACCGCAATCACTGCAGTAGGCGGGCAGTAGGAGTTGGTTGTGGCTAGAACGGTCCAGTGGGACTTTTCGTTATATTCTAAAGGTGGCCATACACACGCAGATTTATCTTCAGATCTGGCTGGTTGGAACAAAA
The DNA here is from genome assembly GCF_055691185.1 of Crinia signifera. Taxonomy (NCBI): domain Eukaryota; kingdom Metazoa; phylum Chordata; class Amphibia; order Anura; family Myobatrachidae; genus Crinia; species Crinia signifera. The sequence goes on from NC_139226.1 coordinate 19,471,262, forward strand.
ACATGGTTATGGATGAGAGCAAATGACAGTTGACCATTTGCTTGGAAATGCTGGAAAACTGACAAACTGTCACTCATCCATAACCATGTTTTTGTTCCAACCAGCCAGATCTGAAGATAAATCTTACTAGTGTATGGGCACCTTTAACCTTTAATATTCTGTATAAGAATGGAGGATGCGGTTACATGGGTAGAGGGGTTAGAAGCGTAGATAAAAACGAAATATTTTCCAAACAGCGACATTAATAAATACAATGCTGTGGGGATGCTGAGCAGAGAGCCTGGGCGTCTTACAGGAAATTTACATGAAAAACCACATTAAACCCTTTTGTGCCCAGAGGCTGCGGGCAGTCTCTGGCTACAGGACATTTAATGCCGGTCTCCATTCTGGGCTGTGTGAGGTAGACGGGACACGTTCCCGGGTAGTTTAGGATCCAGGGCGTCCACTTTGTCTCCATAGAAGAGGACTTTGTGAGGTGTGAGTCCGAGGGGGGACCTCACCGCCAGGGGGCACATCAGGTGCGACAGCAGTACCCGCACCCCTTGTTGGCACAACATTTACAGCAGTACGTGCAGATGCTCAGGCCAATGTGTCGCTTGTCCCGGATATGAAACTCCTACAGGGAAGAGATATGACAGAGTTAATAACATTTCCCCCGATGCAAAGATTGCCACAAGCAGAGAGAGAGATAAAGTACCAGTCAATCTGCTCCAAACTGCCATGTTAAAAGCTGTGTTTGAAATACAGTATAACAGCTAAGAGCTGATTGGATGATACTTTATCTCTCACAATTTTATCTCCCTCCAAGCTTTGATACATCAGCACCGTTAAGCAAAGGATCTTTTACTCCAAAATTAACATCTATTAGGAGATGTATCATTACATTGTTTGGGGGACACGTAGATAAGTTGTCCGTAGCAAACAATCAGCTGCTAGCTATCATTTTGTTGAATGGACTTGATAACTGATATCTAGAAGCTCATTGGTTGCTAGTGCATACATACCTCCTTTTGAAAATGAGTTTCAGGGAGATTATAGTTGGTAATAGAATTTTTCCCCATTGAGGGGGCGTGTCATGCTCCACCCAAAGGGCGTGTCTAGTTCCATATATCGAGAGATTGTGAAAAGAGATTCTCAACCTGGCAGCTAGAAGCGTGGGTGTGTACTGCTACATGTGAGAGGAATCTTGTATAATTACTTCTATACAAATGTAGATGAGCCCCACAGCAGATAGTAAGAGATACTATACTTGGTAAAGTGCTGGGAAATGGTGCTGATGATTCAATGTAAATGTATCTATCTCTTATTCCTTTCCCCAAAAAAATGTAACAGTGTAATGTGGGCTAGGTGACATGAGGGAGATTACTAGACTAATGAGGGAGACAGGGAGATTGCTGCTATGTCAGGGAGTCTCCTGCAGAATGCAGGAGGGGAGGTAACTATGATGTAACAGTGTAATGTGGGCTAGGTGACATGAGGGAGATTGCTAGACTAATGAGGGAGAGAGGGAGATTGCTGCTATGTCAGGGAGTCTCCTGCAGAATGCAGGACGGGAGGTAACTATGATGTAACAGTGTAATATGAGCTAGGTGACATGAGGGAGATTGCTAGACTAATGAGGGAGAGAGGAAGATTGCTGCTATATCAAGGAGTCTCCTGCAGAATGCAGGACGGGAGGTAACTATATGCTAGGGTCAGCGTCTTCTCTTGTCAATACAGTTTAGTACATTTCCCTAACACCCACAAATACTATACATTCCCTGCACAAAACAATCCTCAGGTCACTGTATAACATCCATGCAACATGTCAGCAAATATAAATAATATATACTCTGTGCTGTATGAGACATGGGAGAAAACCTTGGTGCCTGCCTATGTGTATATAGCAGTGGACAGAGATTCAGGGGTAGATGTATGAAGCAGTGATAATGGAGGACAAGTGGCCCAGGGCAACCAATCAGCTACCCTATATAATTGTATATTACGCAAATTATGATGTTACTTCAGTGCTGATTGGTTGGCATGGCCACTTCTCCTCCCTTATCACTGCTCCATACATCTACTCCAAAGAACTAAACAATTAGCTTCTAAATGTCATTTTATAGTGTTTGAAAAATGAACTTGGAAGCTGATCGGTACTTTATCTCTCTGGTTTTATCTCTCTCCAAGTTCTGATACAACGCCATGAAAACATTTCCCATATAAACACACAGCAACCCCTGCGCTACACATTATAACGGAGGACATCTTTCTCCATCCACAACATAATGATCTACAACCTGGACAGTACAGCCGCTGCCCCTCACCTGTGCAGAGTATTCCTCCAGCTGGGACTGGGCGAGATGATCTGCAGAATTCACTATTTCATTCTGAAAGTGGAATAAAAGCAGTTTTAATATTTACTCCATACGTAGACACATTGCTGACCCCAAGGGGGAAATGTACTAAGATGGGACTTCTAGTTCACGTGGGAGGTTTCTATCGGCAACCAATCAGAATCTACTTATTTATTTAGCGTCTGACTAGTTGCCCATAGCAACCTCCCATATACACATATCACAAGGTGCCAAAATATGATATAAAATACAGGAATGGAGATATTATAAATGTGAGAGTCAAATGACCGCCTCCGGGAGTCAAATGGGGAATTCATCAACCCTATTCTGTACATGAGTCCCAGAAGTCATAGGATCTGGCAGTAAGGAAGGACGGGAATATCTGGGTACAACAGGGGGCAGTCTGTGTATAGGGGGCAGGAGATATAACTAAGACCAGATAACAGCATAGGGGGTTATTCTAGTTCATTCTTTCTGACAAAATCCTTCTTAGATGGACAAAACCATGTGCACTGCGGGTGGGGAAGATGTAACTTGTGCAGAGAGAATCAGATTTGGGTGGGGTTTTACTTCAAAGTGAGATCTATATTGCAGTGTAAAATCATGCAGTCAGTATTTTCCCTGCACAGAAACAAAAAAACTCACCCAAATCTAATTCTCTCTGCACATGTTACATCTGCCCCCCTGCAGTGCACATGGTTTTGTCCATCTAAGAAGGATTTTGTCAGAAAGAATGAACTAGAATAAACCCCATAGAGATAATACAACAAGGAGGCGGAAGACCCTCTCTATCACTTACCCCTCTCAGGGAGACCCCAAGGCTCCTGTGAGCCAATACGGAGAGGATGAGGAGCACGCAGAGGACGAAGGCCTTCATTATCTCTGTGTCTGTGCGACGGTCACCAGTGGGTTCAGTCTCGGAGGTGAATGATGTCTCACCTGCTGGGACGGAGCTGTATTTATGGGCAGATCCCAGCCCAGGGGTCACAGCCCAGGTCACACCTATGATAGTTCCTGGCGCCTTCTGTTTGTTTCCTTACCGGCAGCACAGATTTCCACATCCTCCCGAATTTTTGGGATTGTTATCACCTCTAACACCTTTGTTACTGGTACTGGAGATCAGATGTCAGAGATTGGGACATTCCGGGACCTGAGGTCTTTGTGTTGGCGCCTGACTACGCAGTGTCCTCCTGTGTCTCATGGTCAGACAGTGTCTGGCAGCTGCTGGGCCAGGTAACCCGCTGGCATCAGTGTATGTGTGGTGCTGGGCAATGCACATGCCCGTCATTGTGGCACCAATATACTAATATATTAATGATCAAGTTCTAGACCTGATCATTATCATTTGTAATCGCTGCTATTCGTGCCAAAAAAGAGATTATTTATCAGAATATTATAAATCACATACAGGGAAAGGGGCTCTGACATATATTTATTGATAAATAGGCCCCTAGACATTAACAGCAAGACAAAGCGGCATGAGGGCGATGCTCTCATGGACGCACTACAAGGCTCATCATGCCTCGTTTGTTTATAACGTACACCTGCAGTGTAAATATGTCTCTGTAATGAATATTGGTTTCTGCAGCATTGAGAACAGAGGATGAGACACAAAGGCAAACTGAATTGACAGTGGTCAATAGTGGAAAAATAGAGACAATACAGTGGGCATGTGGTCAATAGGTCGACAATAAATAGTTTGACCCTAGGTCGACAGGAAAAAGGTCGACATCATTTTTTCATACTTAACTGTCCGAGTGGGCATAGCGCGAGAAAGCGGGAGAATATTATAGCGTGCCGAGGGTAGCGAGGCACCGTGCCCAGAGCATAATGTATGCAGGGGGATGCGGTAGGGGATGCGGTACACTAATATAGTGTCTATGTAAAACTACACTCGATCTATTGATGTCAACCTATTGCTTGTGTTGATCTTTTGACCCTGTCGACAAAAGCCACGTCAATCTCTTTGCCATGTGGACCTACGACCTGTTGACTAAGTGGTGTCAACCTATTGATAGGAATTTACAGGGACACATCTGTGGGATGTAGGATTAGTGAGAGGTATAGAATTCTGGGGGTAATTCACACCTGCTCGCTAGGCTGCCTATATTCTCTGCCGAGCGAGTAGGTAAACAACACCCTGCTGAACGCACCCCACCCAAAGGGAGGGAGAGAGGGAGATTACTGCTATGTCAGGGAGCCTCCTGTAGAGTGCAGGAGGAGAAGTAACTATGATGTAACAGTGTAATGTGGGCTAGGTGACATGAGGGAGATTGCTAGACTAATGAGGGAGAGAGGGAGATTGCTGCTATGTCAGGGAGTCTCCTGCAGAATGCAGGAGGAGAAGTAACTATGATGTAACAGTGTAATGTGGGCTAGGTGACATGAGGGAGATTGATAGACTAATGAGGGAGAGAGGGAGATTGCTGCTATGTCAGGGAGTCTCCTGCAGAATGCAGGAGGGAAGGTAACTATGATGTAACAGTATAATGTGGGCTAGGTGACATGAGGGAGATTGATAGACTAATGAGGGAGAGAGGAAGATTGCTGCTATGTCAGGGAGTCTCCTGCAGAATGCAGGAGGAGAGGTAACTATGATGTAACAGTGTAATGTGGGCTAGGTGACATGAGGGAGATTGCTAGACTAATGAGGGAGAGAGGGAGATTGCTGCTATGTCAGGGAGTCTCCTGCAGAATGCAGGAGGGGAGGTAACTATGATGTAACAGTGTAATGTGGGCTAGGTGACATGAGGGAGATTGCTAGACTAATGAGGGAGAGAGGGAGATTGCTGCTATGTCAGGGAGTCTCCTGCAGAATGCAGGAGGGGAGGTAACTATGATGTAACAGTGTAATGTGGGCTAGGTGAGATGAGGGAGATTGGTAGACTAATGAGGGAGAGAGGGAGATTGGTGCTATGTCAGGGAGTCTCCTGCAGAATGCAGGAGGAGAGGTAACTATGATGTAACAGTGTAATGTGGGCTAGGTGACATGAGGGAGATTGATAGACTAATGAGGGAGAGAGGGAGATTGCTGCTATGTCAGGGAGTCTCCTGCAAAATGCAGGAGGGAAGGTAACTATGATGTAACAGTGTAATGTGGGCTAGGTGACATGAGGGAGATTGCTAGACTAATGAGGGAGAGAGGGAGATTGCTGCTATGTCAGGGAGTCTCCTGCAGAATGCAGGAGGGGAGGTAACTATGATGTAACAGTGTAATGTGGGCTAGGTGAGATGAGGGAGATTGGTAGACTAATGAGGGAGAGAGGGAGATTGCTGCTATGTCAGGGAGTCTCCTGCAGAATGCAGGAGGGAAGGTAACTATGATGTAACAGTGTAATGTGGGCTAGGTGACATGGGGGAGATTGGTAGACTAATGAGGGAGATTGCTGCTATGTCAGGGAGTCTCCTGCAGAATGCAGGAGGGGAGGTAACTATGATGTAACAGTGTAATGTGGGCTAGGTGACATTAGGGAGATTGGTAGACTAATGAGGGAGAGAGGGAGATTGCTATGTCAGAATGCAGGAGGGTAGGCAGAATGCAGGAGGGTAGGCAACTATGCGCAGAACCTGTGTAATCCATGAGTGTACTGGTTTAAAGGGGCTATTCTCCCTTGTGGGGGTCCATGACCCGCATAGAGGAAGAATAGAACCTTTGGTGAGCGTAGCGAGTCACCGAGCCCGCAAGGGGCTTCTTTGCACTCGCCCCCCCCCCCCCCCCCTGTTGGAGTACCGGCAGTCGGGATTCCGACATCGGAATACCGACCGTCGGGATCCCCAGAGCCGACCCTAGCCTAAATGACGCCCTAGGCAAGATTTTGGCTGGTGCCCCCTAGCACCGCCACTAGTTCCTCTTCTGACCCTGCTCCCCTTTCCAAGCACCATCAACCCTCATCATAGCAGTCATCATTTTGGTGCTACTACCCACAATATTTTAAAAGAGAAACAGTGCACACATTCAGTGCGCAGCCCAAACAGGGGTGTGTTCTTGCTGGGAAGGGGCATGGCCACACAATAGTACCCCCAATTCAAATTATGCCACACAGTTGTGCAACTTTATTCACATTATATCATGCGATGGTGTCCCTTATTCACATTACATCACACAGTAGTACCACTTTACCTTATGTACATTACTCCTCACATTATTCACATTACACCCTTAGAAAAAAATCCTGAGAAAATAATGTAATTTAAGCACCTCCATGGCCACACTGCAACCCAGTACAAAGCAGTGTGTGCTGGGCAGAGGAGAAGAGCTGCAGCTACTGCTAGGGTTACCACCTAGTCCCTTTAATTCCGGACACATGTTAATTACACAGGTTCTGTGGCAGTTTAAAATCAGGTGAAGTGGAGTCTTGAAGTCAGCCAGCCACAGAACCTGTGTCATTAATATGTGTCCGGAATTAAAGGGACTAGGTGGTAACCCTAGCTGCTGCTGTCACTTAAGGGGAGGGGGCCCGGGGCCCCCACTGGGCCCTTTCATCAGACTTTGGTCTGGGCCAGTGGCGTAAGTTCGTCCCAGTTGCCCGGAGGGAAGGTAAATATTGGTGCCCCCGAAAATCTCAATCAGTAAGGTGTCTGTCTACAGTAAGACAGGTCATGGGTTCTAACACAGGGTGTGACACTTACAAAAATAATGTTAGGACAGGGAGTCAGCCCCAAAAGCGACATTGATGGCTTTCAATTAACTGATTCAAACAGGCAGGGGAGGAGAGGTGCCCCCTTGGGAGCAGGAGCCCGGCGGCAGATGACTCCATTGCCTCCCAGAGTTACGCCTCTGGTCTGGGCAATTTGTATCCCCTACCCCTTTCTCTGGGCACCCCTGATAATACCACACAGTAATGCCCCTTACACATGACACACATTATTAATGTCCTTATAAACATAATGCCCCTTACACATTATGCCAACCTTTATTAATGCCCTTCATACACATAAAGACACACATAATGCCCCTTACACATATGTTGCACAATATTAACGCCCTTATACACATGACACACATAATGCCTGTTACACATATGTCGCACATTATTAATGCCCTTATACACATGACACACATAATGCCTGTTACACATATGTTGCACATTATTAATGCCCTTATACACATAATGCCCATTACACATATGTTGCACATTATTAATGCCCTTATACACATGACACACATAATGCCTGTTACACATATGTCGCACATTATTAATGCCCTTATACACATGACACACATAATGCATGTTACACATATGGCGCTGGTGGGGATGGTGGCCGGCGTCGCCATCCCCTGCAAAGATGGGACCTGCTCCATCTGTATACATGACACACATAATGCCCATTACACATATGTTGCACATTATTAATACCCTTATACACATGACACACATAATGCCTGTTACACATATGTTGCACATTATTAATGCCCTTATACACATGACACACATAATGCCCATTACACATATGTTGCACATTATTAATGCCCTTATACACATGACACACATAATGCCCATTACACATGTCGCACATTAATAATGCGTTTATACATGACACACATAATGCTCTTACACATATGCCGAACGCTATTGCACAACCAACCCACCCGCAGACAGCACTCGCACAGCCGCTAACACTGTGACCTCTGCCTCTGCTTGGATACAGATGTTTCCTCATACATCTTGCCTCAATAAGCCATGCAGCTCCTGGCCAGTTCTGCTAACGTTTGGTGCCTTTTTTGCTGAAAATTCGTCTTATTTGCATTGTTATGTGACCAGCACACAAGGAGCTTCCGGTGATTAAAATAATATGCGGCATGCCTATATTCTGTGAGCGACTGTGGCTGTACCTGCATACGGAATGCTATGTTACAGTGATTTCCATGAATACACTATTTCATATGCAGATACAGCCTCACTCACACATAGAATATAGGCATGCTGCATATCATTTTAATCAGCAGAAGCTGCTGGTGCCCCTAAGCATTCCAAATGCCCTAGGCAGTTGCCTAGTTTGCCTATGCCTAGGGCCGGCTCTGGGGTTCCCCCCTGTTAGAGCGCCATACCACACCTGTTTAAAGAGGACACACTTTAAACCGGCCCCGATCAGCCTGTTTCTATAGCAGCCGCCGAGTAAGTCCCGGGCTACACACAGACTACACACACTGGAAGAATGATTCGCTGGTGAGCAGCTGGTGAATGGTTTGCAGCTATTTGCCGATCCTGATCATATTTGCAGCGAAGCTAAGCAATTTGCAGGCTTGCAGGGGGCCGCATTTCAATTAGGCAGGGGAGCTATCTGATCGCAGGCCCCTGAGAATTAGCACCGGTCCAATCAGGACTAAATTAGACCCAATATTTGAATACAAGAAATAAAGGTTGACATGCTAATCGTTGACATATGAAAAGATTGACATGAGTTTTTCACAATTGTTTTCACTTTTTGACTTTTTCATACTTTACCATTCATGTGCATACGATTATGAATGGTGAAGTGCAATTTATCCCCAGGTCAGTTAAACAGACATGCAGAATGCTGCGTGCAGTTATAGTGACACCTCTAAGTCTCTGGCGCCCTCTACTGTGCATTCGGTTATAACAGGCCTTGGACTGAAATAGATAAACCATAAACAAATAAGATACTAATGGACCCATTTATGAACGATCACATTTACAATGGAATCTGGGTGGAATGTGACCGCTCCAAAAAGAGTCCGTCCCTGCGAAGTCCGCAGCCAGAAGAAGGGGGGGGGGGGGTGGTTCTGTGCATGTGCTGTTATGCGCTGACCCCCACTGACCCTGCTGACCGCACTGCTGCCAGGGCAGTGCGGTGTTTAGACCATAGGCTACAATGGGCTACTGCCATATCCGTCCGCATCCCCCATAGATGCGGCCGGCAGCGGTGAAGGGGGGATCACAGCAGGGATCGGAGATTCCTGATGCGGTAACCTTTGATACATTAGGGGGATACTTAATATTTGCGGCTAACCCCCGGGGATTTAGCCGCAAATATTACTTGATAAATGCGGCCCTCAGCCAGAGAGCAGTTAGGAGGCTTACATTTTTTGGTTTGCAGGAAGGAGTCAATGGGGCCCATTTATCAAACCATATTTGACCAAAACCAAATACACCCGTTTTTGGGGGAACTACCATTGGTGCAGCAGGTGCAGTGCACCGGGGCCCCTGAGGACTAAGGATCGCATTGTAAAATGCGATCACATCACAGGGATTTATCAAATTTGAGGGTGCAGGGACAGAGCCCATCCCTGCGAAGCCCTGACCAGGACGCCGGGGGGTCTGCGCATGCGCGGTTATGCGCTGACCCGCCGGCAGTGCGATCCCGTAGCCATAGGCTACAATGGGCTATCGTCATCCCAGAATGGCGTTAGCCCAGGGATGTGATGGTCTGCTACCTGATGTTGAAACATCGGGCATCTTCGCATCCCCCATAGAAACCTATGGGGGATGTGGCAAGCGGAGCTGCAGGGGGGATCGCTGCAGGTATCGGAGATTCCTGCTGCGGTCCTTCTTTGATACCATCTACACCCTTAATGCAAGTGTGCCTGTCATGTTAGGACAACAGGACACACAATTCATAGGAGTCGACATGTGTCAACTTTCTCAGTGCAACACAAACATACACTTCACATTATTTATTTATACACCTCTATCACGTCTAACAGCAACAATGTGGTTTTGTAAGACCTTTTTTACTTGCAATGTTTTATAAATTTGTCCTGCTCATGCACACAATCTGGGAAACAATCTTACAAATTGATAACTTGGACACTGATGTTTAAGCAGCCAATCTGCTCCTAACTGTCTTTTTCACACTCTGTATGTACGATGCCAGGTAGAACATGATTTACACCATCTCTGGGGAAGGATTCCTACATCTGCCCACCACTCTGTGCCATACACACGCAGATGTATCTTCACATCTGGCTGGTTGGAACAAAAACCTGGTTATGGATGAGAGCAAATGACAGTTGACCATTTGCTTGGAAATGCTGGAAAACTGACAAACTGTCACTCATCCATAACCATGTTTTTGTTCCAACCAGCCAGATCTGAAGACAAATCTTACTAGTGTATGGGCATTGAATTTGTAACCTTAGGTGATGGTTTCACACTATCCATTTTTGCATGCTTGGTGGAATCACACATCTTGGCCTCTACCACTCACTATCAACATCCATCACTGTTGTTTGGGAAGGGAGGACACATTTGTATTCCTCTCTTATAAATGTCTCATTAAACCCATAGTTGCCTACCTGACCCTCTCCATGAGGGAGAAAATGCTCTGTTCCTGGACTTCCCTGGTAATGTATAATTGCCAGCACCTTTGGTGAAACACCTTTCTCAGCAATTACCTAGCTCACCACAGGTGCTGGCAATCATACATTACCAGGGAAGTCCAGGAGCAGAGCATTGTGTCCTCCTGGAGATGGGCATGCTGGGAGATATGGATAATGTAGGATTGCCAGCACCTGTGGGGAGCTAGGTAACTGATAAGAAAGGTGTCACCACAGGTGCTGGCAATCATACATTACCAGGGAAGTCCAGGAGCAGAGCATTGTGTCCTCCTGGAGATGGGCATGCTGGGAGATATGGATAATGTAGGATTGCCAGCACCTGTGGGGAGCTAGGTAACTGATAAGAAAGGTGTCACCACAGGTGCTGGCAATCATACATTACCAGGGAAGCCCAGGAGCAGAGCATTGTGTCCTCCTGGAGAGGGGCACGCTGGGAGGTATGGATAATGTAGGATTGCCATCACCTGTGGGGAGCTAGGTAACTGATAAGAAAGGTGTCACCACAGGTGCTGGCAATCATACATTACCAGGGAACCCCAGGAACAGAGCATTGTGTCCTCCTGGAGAGGGGCATGCTGCGAGGTATGGATAATGTAGGATTGCCAGCACCTGTGGGGAGCTAGGTAACTGATAAGAAAGGTGTCACCACAGGTGCTGGCAATCATACATTACCAGGGAAGTCCAGGAACAGAGCATTTTCTCCCTCATGGAGAGGGTCAGGTAGGCAACCATGATTACGCCATCACTTCATCCACTTCAACAGCATACTTAATGATGTGTGTTACACATACACACAAATAATGTATTGATGTTCCACACTGCACACAAAACATTTCGCATCAAACACGTTCATGTAAGTTTAGGAAAAATGATTTATTGCTGTTTAAGCGTCACAGCAAATGTTAAAAAAAAAAATATTTGCAAAAAATCATTTTCAACACATAAAAATATACAACCAGACACAACAAAATGTGCCATAACATGAAACATGTGAGACCCAACAGGTGCATGCTGAAATCAAAGGCCACACCAGCATCGGATCTACATCATCCAGGAATTATGCTAGCCAGGATCCACAGCATCAAAACAAGACCCTACATTTCTCGATTGTGAATTACAGATGTTGGTACCCTTTACACGGGAATAGTGTTCTCACACAGGAAGTGGCCCGCCAGAGCAAAGGACAAGATTTGGGGGCAAACCACACACAGTCAATAAGGTGGCACCACATCATTTTTTCCTCCCTTTTTTCCCCCTTGGATGGTGGGGACTTGGGGGCAGCAGGTCTTCATCCTCGTCGGACCGTGATCTGAGGAGGCTCAGCTGCTGAGGAAGGGGGTGGTGTTGGCTCCCTTTTGCCAGCATGGGGTGGGGCAGCAGGTGGAATAGCTGCCTGGCCCGCTACAAGCGCCCTGGTGGTGCTGGCAAGGTCCGCCAGAATGTCCTTCTGGCGGCTGGTTTGCTGGGCAAGGTTGTTATTGGCAGCCGCCAGAATGTCATTCTGGCGGCTGGACTGCTCTGACATATTTGTCATGGCAGTCACCACCTTTTCCAGCAATACCACTTGACGCTCATTGCGTTCGCCACTCTCCACCCCTTGCTGCAAGATTGTATTTAGCAGCCGGCTTGCGATGTTCTCCTCAGCCTGTTGGTGAGCATGCTGTCATTGTGGGCCTGAAGAGGAAGCTTCTAGGGATGCTGGAGACTCCACCTCAGCTATGATAAAAATAACATGGTCGCCATCACATCAATAAACCATGTATATTAACAACAATGCAGTTGCCACATTTACCTGTTAACTCAGCAGCAAAAACCTCCACCGGGGATAAGGTGGGGGCGTGGCCACGGCAGGACGAGAGTGAGGGTGTGCGTCTGAGCTCCCCCGTGCACGCCGCTGCTAAAAGATCCTGCTGCCCAATGGTCTGACGAGCTAAAGCCAAGTGGAGAGTACCTGCCGAGAGTGCCTGCCTGCGGTCCTGTTTTGTGCTTGAGCTCCGGAGCGTTTACCCGGCCGGGTGAGAGACGGCGCGTGGAGCTGGGCGTGCTGGTTGGGGTCCTCATTCTTTGCTGACTCCGTCTCCGGCATTGCCTGTCCGTGGAGCGGGCGCCGGGCTGTGACGTCAGACGCCGCCGGGGATCCCGAAGTGCTGCGGGTGTGAGCCGCGGCGGGCAGGAGAACCTGCGGCGCCCGGCTACAAGGGGCTGCCCCCATGACTATCGCTAGCTTTGCTTGACGACTACAGTGACGTGCCCCCAGCCTAAAAAAAAGCGCTTTACACGGCCCCTGGCTGCTGCGGGTGTGAGACGCAGCTCCAGGGTGGAAAATCGAAGCAAGGTGGTGGTCGGCTGCTGTGGGGGGGTCCCTTGCTTGGTGTTCAGCGGAGGCCATATACAAGAAAGTGTACCAGGTCCGTGTGAGAGACGGGCTATTGGGCAGGACCCCATACCCAGAGGACCGTTTCCTGGAAATTGTGGGGTTTGAACGGAGGCACCTGCTGAGAGACATATCCGTGGACGAAGATCTGGTGGCGGTGGGTGAGTCCCTGTGGGTATAACCCACTTATCGTGCCCGGTTTATAAAGACTGTGTACCCAGAAGGGTCAATCTATTGCTTGGAGAGCCCTGAGGTTCCCTGCTAGCAGCGGTGGACTTTGAGTGCGGTATTATACGGTGCTAGCCGGGCCAAGTATACTAAGTCTAGAAATCTACAGCTTAAGTACGTGACTGTGTTAATGTGGGCCCGGAGGGTTTACCTGCCGGTGAATTTAATTTCTTGGTGACTCCCGATAATATCTGGTAGAATACCAGCACATGACATTAAACCTTGTGTAAATACGGTTCACTAAGTTTGGGCTAAGTATATCAATATCCAGAAACCCATAAAGTGAGTGTGTAACCGAGTAACTCTGTGCCGGAGGGGCTACGTGTAGCTGAATTGTGCATTATGGGTAAGACTGGTCAAAATACGACGGCGGCGGCCAGATTGGAGAAGTTTGCCCGCTCCCAAGCAGGCAGCAGCTCCCAGACCAGTACTCCTCTCTCTACCCCCACGAAGGAGAGTAAAAACCCACCTCCCCCAGAGGTAACATTACAACAAGTCCTTGAGGCTATCAACACTTGTGAAACTCGTTTATTAGAACAAATAAACAAAGTTCAGTCCGATATCACACTCCTCAGGAATGATGCTCAAAAAATTCGTGAGAGAATGACTGAGGCCGAGAACCGCATATCTACAGTGGAGGACATTGTCGGCCCTTTACAGATTCAGGTTAAATCCGTCAGTGATCAAATGTCCGAAATATGCAAAAAAATGTCCGACATGGAAGGTAGACTTAGACGGAATAACATCCGTTTCATCGGCTTTGAGGAACGTATAGAGGGTAATGCCCCTGAAAAGTTCCTGGAGGAGTGGTTATTTCAGATGTGTGGCAACAAGGCCTTCTCTGCTCAATTCGCCATAGAGAGAGCTCATCGGATCCCAGGCCGGCCTCCTCCCCCGGGTGGTCCATCCCGTACTTTGATAGCGAAGTTTCTAAACTATAGGGACCGGGACAGTGTGTTGCGGCTGGCCAGGGAAAAGGGGGATTTTTCCCATAATGGAAGGAGGATCTCGGCCTTTCCGGACTTTCCTTTAGATGTCCAGAAGGACCGTGCAAAATTTAAGGACATTAAAGGTCGCCTTAGAGAGTTGGAATTAAAATATTCCATGCTCTATCCGTCTAAACTGAGAGTGATAGCGGATGGGGCTACGAAATTTTTTTTCACTCCCGGGGAGGCGGCAAGGTGGCTTGATGCCACTTATCCGGGCAGGAAACAGGTGGCACTGAGCTAAAATCTTTAAATGAAGTGTCCTGTTTATGTCGTGGTAACATTTTGCATTTGTTTGTTTCAGTTATCTCTCTTCTTGAATAGGGAGAACTTTTGTGGTGAACCCTAAAGGTTATCTGGACAACTGCTCTGGCAGTGCTAGGAGCAAGTTGAGCTCGTAATATAAGTCTGTAGGTAAATAATGTGGGGGATCTGAAGTTAGATTATAGTAATTCTGTGGAGGGCGGCGGGGGTGCACGGGGGAGGGCGGGGGTAGATCTCTTTGGTGGCCATTAGTTGATTGCTCTAGGAGGCTACTGTAACTGGAGATAGCTTAAAGGGGGGATTTGTGTGGAGGGGGGGTAGGGATATAGGTATGCCATGGGAACTGGTTATACAGGGTGGGGGAGGGGGGTGGGGTGGGATGGGTGTCTATGTTTGTCTTTGTATTTGTGTATGTCCGTTCACAGCAAAATTCAGCAGAGTTTGTTCCATATATTGGCACCTGAAGGGCCTAGAATATTGGCTAAAGTGCTGGCAGCCTATGAAAAATGAACCCAATGCTGGTCCACTGCATATTTGTCAAAGAATGAGGCCTATCGGTAAAATCTGTTTTGTGGCCCTATTGGTCAAACTATTGTCTATGTCAGGAAATGTGGGATAATATGAACCCAATGCTGGTCTACTGCATATATATCAAAGAATGTGGCCTATCGGTAAAATCTGTTTTGTGGCCCTATTGGTCAAACTATTGTCTAGGTCAGGAAATGTGGGATAATATGAACCTAATGCTGGTCCACTGCATATATATCAAAGAATATGGCCCATTGGTAAATTCTGTTTTGTGGCCCTATTGGTTAAACTATTGTCTATGTCAGGAATTGTGGGATATAGGTGGATCTCTTGTGCAGATTAAATGGTTAAATTCTTGACCTGGAATGTCAGAGGTCTGAACTGCAGGGTAAAAAGAGCTTTGGTCTTGAAACAGTGTAGGAGTTTGGACTCTGACATTATTTGCTTGCAAGAGACCCACCTGCCTAAAGAGCGATTGGGATCTTTAAAACGTCCCTGGATAGGGCATAGCTTCCATGCCCCCTTCTCTTCTTCTTCCCGGGGGGTTGCCTTGCTAGTCAAGAAATCTGTGGTCTTTGATATGGGCTCCGTGAAGATCGATCCCGGGGGAAGATATATTTTTTTGGAGTGTGCAATTGACCATGTACGGTTCTGTATCCTCACAGTATATATCCCACCCCCATTCTCATACGATGTGGTGAGAATGGCGGTGGAATTTGCAGCATCCTTTCCGGATAATATAGTGATTTGCTTGGGGGATTTTAATAAGGTACCTCAGCCTCACCTGGACAGATGGTATAGGCCTGATAAAATAAGTCCTAGGGAAAGTAATAAATTCTCTGAGTTTATAGAAGAGATAGGGTGGAAGGATCCCTGGAGAATCAGGAATCCAGATCGTCAGCAGTTTTCCTGCTATTCTTCATCCCATAGAGTGTTCTCAAGGATCGACTTGATTCTGGTCTCTGAGAATGCCCTTACCAAAATTAGGCATGTAGACTATAGGGCCCGGGGGATTTCAGATCATTCGCCGGTCACTATGGAGATTGATCTAGAGATCCAGATAGGGTTTAGATATTGGAAACTGCAGGCATACTGGTTGCAACAAATGGGGGAACAGGGGGAGATGGAGAAAATGATAGATGAATTATTTGAAGGAAATGATGGGTCCTCTACAAATCTTGTTGTGTGGGACGCCTTTAAGGCGTATTTAAGGGGGGTGTTTATTAAAAAGATAGCCTTCCTGAAGCTGTCTAGTAGAAAGAGGGCAGGTGAACTGGAAGAGAAAATGATTTGTCTTGAAAATATCTTCCTGTCCAATAAGACAGATTCAGCAAGGTTGCTGTGGCTGGCTGCCCAAAAAGAGTGGGTGGAGTTTCTCCAGGAGGTAACCTGCCGACGGCTTACCTCAGGGTCAAACAGGTGGTACGCTGAATCGGATCGGACTGGGAAATTTCTGGCACACATTATGAAACAAGAGAGTCCTTCTAACATTATTCCCCTGATCAGGTTAGAATCGGGCCAAGAGGTTACCAATACCCCTAAAATATCAGAACTATTTTCCACACACTTTGAAGAGGTATATAGGTCTAAATTAAGTCGCAGTAATGAAGAAATTTGTCAATATCTGGCAGGGCTGGAACTTCCAAATTTGCTGCCCTCCTCAAGAGATATATTGGAGGCCCCCCTGACAGTGGAGGAGGTGATCGTTGCAATTAACTCCCTTCCAGGGGGTAAAGCCCCTGGTCTTGATGGCCTCCCTGGGGAGGTGTACCAGAAATACATTGGGAAACTGGGTCCTCAGTTGCTGAGGGTTTTTCAATGTATGGAAAAAGAGGGGTGTATACCGCAGTCTTTGACAGAGGCTGCAATTATTATGATCCCCAAAAGTGGCAAAGAACCGACACGAGTCGACTCGTATAGGCCTATATCATTGATAACGTCAGATGCTAAGATATATGCTAAAATATTGGCAACTAGACTTCAGAGAGTAGTAGATCAGGTGGTCCACCCCGATCAAACGGGCTTCATGGAAGGGAAGTCGACCATGATTAATCTTCGTAGAGCATATACTTACCTTCAGACTGAGGAGCTGAGGGGGTCGGATGCAGTGCTCGCGTCATTTGACGCGAACAAGGCATTCGACTCAGTCGAATGGCCTTTCTTGTGGAGGACTCTGCAGGCCTATGGGTTTGGGGAAAAGTTTATAAAACGGATCTCACTGTTATATCAAAATCCAAGGGCTCGAGTGACCATCAATGGGTTCACATCCCCCTCTTTCTCTCTCTCCAGAGGGACTCGCCAGGGATGCCCTCTATCCCCTCTGCTGTTTGCAGTGGTGGTGGAGCCCCTGGCGTGTGCATTGAGATCAGCCCTGGGGGGCGAGAACGGGGGTAGGGGACCTAGCAGGAACTTAGTTTCATTATATGCAGATGATCTGCTGGTGGGTCTATCGATGCCTGGGGACTTATCTGTGGTAATGCAACTTATACAAGAGTTCGGGGGATATTCCGGCCTTACAATGAACTGGGATAAATCTAACTATATCCAGCTGGGAACTGAGGATGGGTCGAGCTTAGTTCCCGAAGGACAGCTAAAGAGGGTGGAAAAATTCAGGTATTTGGGCATCTCTTTTACCAGAAACTCAGGAGATTTTATCTCCCAAAATATAATTCCATATATTAGTTTATTAAAATCTAAATGCCGTAGTTGGTCCAGACTCCAGATATCTCAGATAGGACGGGTCAATCTGGTTAAAATGGCATTATTGCCTAAATTTTTGTATATAGTGCAACATTCCCCAGTTTTTATTGGGGATGAGCACTTTAGGAAGATTAAGAGCATAGTCTCCTCATTTATCTGGCGGGATAAAATGCCTAGAGTAAAAATGGATGTTATGAGCCGGGATAGAGATAAAGGGGGAATGGCCCTCCCGGATTTCAAAATATATTACATGGCCGCTCAGATGGTTCAAATATATGCTTGGGTAAGGCCAGGAGAAGACTCAGCCGAGTTGCGAAGTCTTGTGGAGTGTGTGGATCCTGACTATACACCTCTTCAGAGATTGTTTGTGAGAGGGCTCCGGAGGGATCTCCCTCCTATAATCAGCCAAGCGGTTAAAATCTGGAGATGGTCCTGTAAACTAACAAAAGCAGTTGGTCTCGATCCGGACACTCCAATCCTTTCGCTAACAGGTATGGGGGACCTCAAGGAACAACAAGGAGGGTTAGTGTGGAATACCTACGGGGTTAATACATTGGGCCAATGGTGTCAGGGAGGGGTGCTGAAATCATTTTCCCAGTTGCAGGCAGAATTTAGTATTCCTAAGGCAGTCTTCTTTAGATATCTTCAAGTAAGGAGTGCTATGAATGTAGGGGGCAAGTCCACCAGGTGGGAGGTGGTGGAGGCTCCGTGCAAAACCTTCATTAAACAACTAGCGAAGGGTAAGCGCTTGTCTAAAATGTATCACTTTTTACATTCATTTGTTCAGGCTGAGGATTTGAGGGTTCTACGGGAAAAATGGACCAAGGACATCCCCCAGTTAGATGAAATAGGCTGGAGGGTGGCCTTGGATGGCCCACGTCAAGCAACAAACTTGATGCGGACTCAACAGGTCCAATTCAATATTCTACACAGGACCTATGTAACGCCTGTCAGATTGAAAAAATTTGCTGGGGGTGGGTCTGATAGATGTCCGAAATGTGGAGAAGGGGACGCCACTCTTGACCATTTGTTGTGGAGCTGTAAGATGGTTAGTAGGTTTTGGGATGAAATAATTGAAACTCTGGTCCTGATTGGTGTCCCACGAAATGCCCTAAATAAACTGAATCTGGTCCTTGGGATATGGGCAGAAGGGACAATCCCCCGGGAAATGAAACAGATGGCAAAAAACCTAGCGGCTTTAGCGAAGGTAATAATCGCACGTAGGTGGATGTCCCCTTTGGGACCGCTCCACGGAGAATGGGTTAATTTAGTTAACCAGACTAGTGAACATGAAAAGTACGTGTATGCATCCCGGGGCTCGAGCTATAAGTACCTGGGCATATGGGGTTATTGGAACCGGTCAGTAGACCATAGAGTCAATATCAGTGAGAGATTGAATGTATAAGCACTGGTTTTGGGATCAAATTTAAATAATGAGACAATATAGGTGTAGATGCACATATGAGGAGATTTCCTCTCTTACACAGAATGAAGTTTAATAAATTCACTAATAATAGGGAAAAAATGTAATTAATTTTTTTTTTTTTTTTTTTTTTTTATTGTCATTTCATAAGATATTTTTATAGTGGGCACGTGAGCTGAAATAGGTCCACATTTAAGTGCTAGAGGAGACTCTAGTGAAAATAGATGTGGGTAGTATATGTACACGGAGATGTCCTTGACACTTTATGTTACACTTAGTAATTTTGGAGTACAAATCAATAGATAGCTTAACAAAATGGGTGTCTCTTCTCCCTCTTTTTTTTTTTTTTTTGGTGTTTGTGTGTGGATAGATATAATTTGATATCTAGGATATATACTCTCTGGACTGAGGGACTTTTTGGGTCAAATATGGTATATTACCCAAGGTATAGGGCCGGGACTATAGGTAGTAGGTTTTTTTTTAAAGTTAACTGTGGAGTATGGTCTATGAATAAGTGGAGAAGCCTAATAAATAGGCCTGGGGGGTCTGGTAGGGGCTTTTTGGAGAGGAGAATGGACGAGGGGATGGAAAGGGGGCTGTGTGCAATGGGCCAGGGGTCACTGTTATGGATAAAGCTGAGTGGTCCTTCAGATGGGAATTTTTTTTGGGAGTCGTGCTGTGAACGTGTTTATGTCTGTTTTGTGTTTTTTTACATGAGGTACTGTTTTTTAAGTAATGAACTGTGCAATGTGAGTACTATGTTGGTACCGAAATGTAACTGTGTGTTTTGTAATGTTTTATATTGAAAATTAAATAAAAACGCAATTTAAAAAAAAAAACCTCCACCGGGAGCTCACTATCCATGTTAGATACCCCCCTGATCTCTACCTCATCAATCACATCTAAGGCAGAGTACTCCAGGGGGTATACTCCAGGTTGGATGGCATGGGCCCACTCCCGGTGGTCATGCTGTGGATATTCCAATCAGCTCCCTTTTCAGGCCCGATTTGAAGTCCTGCCACCTAAAAATCCAGAAAATGATGTTTACTTACTACATATCTCATGGCCTCTGCTACCACACAGCATTAGTATCGAAAATGTATCATTGTGGCTGGTATGGTATGTATCTGTATAATACCCCTTTCACATCGCACTTTTAAAACGGTATATTGCCGTTTTTTTTCCCATTTTAAAACGTTTAAGGCTGCAATGTGAAAGTGCCAAAGTTGATTTACCGGTTAAAGTTAACCGATATTTAAACACGGTTAAAAAGCAGAGTCCTACACGTTTTAAAGCCGTTTTTTAGGCAGTGTGAATGGCTCTATTTCAATGGCTTGAAATGTGTCCCTTGGGGGTTAAACGGGTTGAATGTTTGAATGGTATTAAATGTTTTTTAAAACGGTTTTCACCTGCAATGTGAAAGGTCTCAAGGCTCAGACCCGTTTTAAAGTCCCATTTAAGAATACCGTGTCATTACCCATTTCTGCAATGTGAAAGCAGTATTAGTTTACAGCTCACACATTTCTGTATCCATAATAAACCATCACACTATCACATACGTACCTCTATTGATCAACATTAATCAAACACAAATGATGATCTTAGATTTCATAACGTGTGACACATGTGGTGTATGCTGTGACATGTACGTGTGGTCTCTACTATATAGGTAGAACCTCTCAACCATTAAAAGCAATGATCTCTGAGCATATCCTCAATATCAAATAAGGATTAATTCCATATGACCTGTCCAACCACATTAAAGAATAGCAATAATCTTCTTATCAGTCTCTATGTCCTAATCACATTATAACATCCTAAAAGAACAACCAAGCAAATTTTAGCAACACCAGAAAAAAATGAATTGTACAACATCACCACATCAGAAATACAAATACTGGCCAAAAATACTCAGGAATAACTAGATTAATAGGGAAAAATGACTCTAGAAACTGACGACACCACAAGGCGGGCATCAGATGACCGAAAGTAAAGAGGTATGCACTTGCTACGTGGACATAGTTGCAAAGATCAGAAGTGACTGCGGCCGGAAGAGACACGTGGATACATCTGCAAACACCCGCCGAGCACTGAGACCGGAAATGACCAGGACCGGAAGTGATCTCTCAGATGCCCGGCTATTATATAAAAGAAGATAAGGGAGGACGATCTCACCAGGGCACCTTTTTTTATCAACAACATAGGCTGCGGGTACCTATTAGCCCATCATATATTCACAACCTTTAGGGACCACTCTGAACAAAGGAATCATCACTTCCTGATTCCAATCACAGGAACCGGAAGTGAACTAGGGGGGGCGGTACTCAAGAATAGAATAAAAAGCCCAGCCCAGTACACTGAATCTGGATCCTGAAGAAGAGACACAGATCTTGAAACATGTTGATCTGATTTAGTGTACCACCACAGGAACCAACTCCAGTTCTGGGTAAGTGCATTGTGGCCAGATCCGGATCTTTGGTCACCTTAGAGAAACCACACCCACTGGCTTGCCCAAACTGGAGTTTTACCCTGTTTTTATCCTCCATCTTGAAAAAGTTTCCAGCATACAAGTGGTTACGAAACGCATTGACTTCAGCAAACACAGTGTGAGGTCTCCTGATTGTCCGACTGAGCCAGACCATGCTACACGCTATCTGCTGCGGCTTGCATCAGCAGTGCTGCCAGCTCACCAAGCCCTCCAGCACAGACACCGTGCATTGCCCGTCCAACACCGCAGTTTGCATTGGAAGTGCTGCCGGCTCACTAAGCCCTCCAGCACGGACACCGTGCACTGCCCGCCTAAAATCACGGGTTACTCCAGGACCGGCGCAGCTTAAACAACTCCATATACCGGCTCTCTTCTACCACAGCCGTCCAGCTGCTCAATTACCAGTGCACCCTCTGAACTGGATACCGCATCTACTAGGTGAGCCAATTGCCACTTCTAATGCTCCCTAGCTTCACCTTACAAGGAATATATATGTACAAACAGTGCATCTAGCACCAACAGACTGCCTCCGAATTATTATTTGCGTGTTACATTTACATGCTAAAAGGATTGGCTCCTTCCATCACAAGTGGTCTACTGTTTCTTGTTATCCTTAAATCGTGTGAATCTTACTAACAGACATTGGGCAGTATTCAATGAGAATACTGATGACATGCAGCGAATCCTGTTTAGGATTCGCTGCACATTCGCCACTGCTCGCCGCGTTCCGGAGCCTCGCCGGCTCCAGTATTCAACGAGCAGGGGCTCACTGCCCCTGACTGGCGAATTTTAACTCCTGCGGCGATGCCGCAGGGAGCCCGAGGACGGCGGCAGGCAGGGAGATGGAAGTCTCCCTGCCTGCCCCAGAACGTTTGTGGGGGAGAGGTGGGCTCCCTGGGTGCCAGGCAGCACAGGCTGCCCCCCGGGGGTGCCAGCAGGGGACCGGGTATATTCACTACACCCGATCATGCATATGTAATGATCGGGTGCAGTGAATATATGAATATCTAATGAGCGGCTCGGCTCCGGCCCCCTGCTGGCTGGTCTGTGTAAAAAAATATATATATATATATATATATAGGCAGATAGAGAATCCCAGCAAGCAGGACCCCAAACACGGCACTGGAAGGTCTTTGTACAAACAGGACTTTATTTTCTCAACGTTTCGCGGAGTTTAACCGCGTCGTCAGGAGAAACAAGCAAGACAATGAAACATACTCACAGCTCACCTTATGTAGGGACCGGCATGCTGCATCCCCCGCCCACACGCCACAGATCACGGAGACCGGGATCACCTGTGAGTGGCGCACAAGATGACATCATGCAACCACAACAGGTCTGGGTTGCATAGCAACCAGCGTATCTCCGAGATCAGCAGCGCCGGCCGGCGTTAGCAAAGCAGTGCTAGTCAATACATAGGTTTATTTAAAAGAAATTACATTAAAACAATACAAGGACCAAAAGAAACATTACATAGTAAAGATATCTACAAAAGAACACGTACATATAAATACAATTAAAATAAAAATGACATTTAGTAAAATGTCACCACATACATATAAAAGAAATTAAGAACCAACAGTCAGAAAAATTAATTTTAAACACAATGCTATGTGTCAGATACGTCCAGTAGATAATAAATCTACATCAAAGTATTCCAGGCAATACGCTCATTAAGGCCCCTTGGAGACACAGTATCAAGTCTGTATATCCAAGAAGCCTCCAGGCGCAACAATTTTTTATTGCGGTCACCCCCCCTAATATTCTCAGGTACATGATCAATTATTAAATATTTTAGGGAACAAAGCTGGTGACCATGCACTTTGAAGTGCACAGCCACCGGCTGATCGCACGGTTTCCCCTTTAAAGCTGCTTTAATGGCAGATCTATGTAAGGCCATTCTTTCCTTGAATTTCCTGGACGTTTTGCCCACATAATAAAAGCCACACGGGCAGATTATAATGTAAACCACAAAT
Organism: Crinia signifera; assembly: GCF_055691185.1. NCBI lineage: Eukaryota > Metazoa > Chordata > Amphibia > Anura > Myobatrachidae > Crinia > Crinia signifera. The sequence continues at coordinate 19,494,864 of NC_139226.1, forward strand.
CGAGATTCACAAGACAAAACATGGCGTATCTTGTATTTGAAGGCATTATGAGGGTGCTTAAAAGTGCCACCGGTGATTAAATAACCACAGGTTACACAATTAGGACACCTGTAACATCCAGGTTTTTTGGCAGAAAAAGTATTAAGTGTAGTATGATCACTAATATCAGTATGTACCAATAAGTCGCGGAGATTTTTACCACGACGATAGCAGGACAGGGGTCTGATGTTTTTGAAACATTCCAGCTTTTTGTCAGAAGCTACAATTGGCCAGAGGGAACGAGTTGCAATAGGCAGTACAGGGCTGGATGTGTCAAAGGTAGTAACTAATGGAAAAATTGCTTCCTTGGCTTTAGATACAGGTTTTAGAAGATCTTTACGATGTAACCCTAAAACTTTACTTTTGGACAACTGTAGCTGATTAAGAGGGTATCCACGTTCACGGAACTTCTCAATTACTTTATCCAACTCAGATGGGAGGGATGACCAGTCACTACTGATCCTCGCCACCCTCACCATCTGTGAATACGGAAGCCCTTTTTTCAGGGGGGGTGGGTGATGACTACTAGCCACCAATAGGGTATTCCTATCGGTCTGCTTAGAAAAAACCGATGTCTTAATCTGTCCATTGGTAATGCTTACAAGAACATCCAGGAATGCAATTTCCTTGTTACTACATTTAAAAGTGAATTTAATGGGAGAATCTAATTCATTGATTTCCCGCATCATGTCTAGGAAGGTGCTCTCACCACCTCCCCATACCATGAACACGTCATCAATGTATCTGCAGAACATCTGGATGTGCGGTCTGTGGCGGTGTGCAAAAAATACACTCTGCTCAAAACCGAACATGTATATATTCGCATATGATGGTGAAACCGCTGCCCCCATCGCACATCCAGATGTCTGCAGATACATTTTGCCATCAAAGACAAAATAATTACGGGTGAGAATAAGCTCTAATAGTGTCAGATATAATGTTACATCAAACCCGAAATGTTCAACCTTTTGACACAAAAACTCTTTAACTGCCCTTAACCCTTCTCCATGCGGAATTGAGGTATATAGACTTGTGACATCCATAACACATAATAGTGTATCTGGTGCCACAGTGCCCAATTCCTCCAATTTATTTAAAAAGCAGGTAGTATCCTTAAGATACGTAGGTTGGATGGAGATGTGTGGTTGCACCAACATATCCAAAAGCTGGGACGTAGGTTGAAATAAACTCCCCCTGGCCGATATGATTGGTCGACCAGGGGGATTAGTCGCATTTTTGTGGATTTTGGGTAACGTGTATAATGCTGGTGCAACCGGGTAATGTACTTTTAACGCAGAGCAACATTTGTCATCAATTAAACCATCACTTTTTGACCTATCAAGCAGGTCAAAAAGTTCTTTTTGGTAACACATTGTGGGGTCACCACGCAATTTACAATACACTGTAGAGTCGCTTAGTTGGCGAACTGCTTCTAAACGATAGTCATTAACATTTTGTATCACTATCCCACCCCCCTTATCGGCGGGGCGGATAGTGATAGTTTTATCATTACTCAAACAATTTAAAGCACGTTGTTCTTCAGCCGATAAATTGCAATGTGAAATTTTATTAACAACAGTGTATTTATGCATAGATTCACCCAACAATCTGTCAAACGTTTTCAACGAGGCATTATGGCTAATGGGATCATAGGTAGACAATTTCTGTTTTTTAACAAAGTCCTGCACAACAGATGTCGACACATTTTGTGTTGACCCTTGAAAATGTTCCTTAAGGCGCATGTTACGCGCTATTTTGTGTCTGTCCATTTGCCAATTAAAGTCATTATGTCGATTAGTCGGTATGAACGACAGTCCTTTGTTCAATACCGATTTTTCAGCCTTCGTTAGAACACGATGTGACAAGTTATAAATTAGCTCCGGGACTTGGTGCGTGCTTTTGAATTCCCTTTCGCACTGGCCCCCTCTTCTTGTCCTTTGGCTTTTCCACCCCTGCCACGGGTGGTTGCGCCTAAAGGGGGACGCTTAGATGTACTTGCGTCATCAGAGTCTGGGACAATGAAATCGCTGTCACTTTGGGATGATGAGTGATAGTTGACATTTCTATCCTTTTTATTACGCCAAGTGCGTTTTCTCTGGGTGTTACCATAGCTTTGGTTACTTTTATCTGAACCAGTCAACCATCTGTACACATTGTTATAGTCATAGTCCTGTTGGACAGTGGTAAGTTTAGATTTCTTAAACTTAATTAGCTCAGATTTGTACGCATCACATTGTTGATTTAATTTCACCCAAAGTTTATCATTGGCGCGGTCAGCCATCATGGCTTGATGTTCATCATGAACCACAGTCACTTTATCCCTGGTGATTTTAAGCTCACGGCCAGCAAATTCGATCACAAGCAGCATTAGATCTAGGCTGCATTTATTTAATACGGCAACCCACCGTCGACAGAACTCTGGGCTAGCACGCCCTATCGTAGGTACATTACGGACACGAAACCCTCTGGGAATCAACTTCTGTCGAAAATAGTCAGAAAGTGACTGACCATGTAAAAGATAGTCAATCTCCTTTTTACGCAATTTGAATAACTTCTGATAGACGTCCTCCACATTAACAGCACTGTATTCTTGTTCAGTTACAAACAAAATCTGCGATGCTTCATCAGGAGAAAAGTTCAATGTCTCACCTCTGGGAAGTTCTGAATTCCCCGGATCAGTGAAGCCGTCAATCCGTTGGCTGTTGGTAACAGACTGCATGTCTGTGCAGGTGAGCGATGAAGTAGGTAATTAGTCACTGAGCTCAAAATAGCGGAGGTGCCTTGTCCCTTTAAGGTGTAAGCAAAACACCAAGTCGATATCCACGTCTCGGACTGGCACTCTCTCCTCAATAGTTAATAGCCTCCGTGCCCTTGTAGAATAGGTATAGGCAGATAGAGAATCCCAGCAAGCAGGACCCCAAACACGGCACTGGAAGGTCTTTGTACAAACAGGACTTATTTTCTCAACGTTTCGCGGAGTTTAACCGCGTCGTCAGGAGAAACAAGCAAGACAATGAAACATACTCACAGCTCACCTTATGTAGGGACCGGCATGCTGCATCCCCCGCCCACACGCCACAGATCACGGAGATGAATTAGATTCTCCCATTAAATTCACTTTTAAATGTAGTAACAAGGAAATTGCATTCCTGGATGTTCTTGTAAGCATTACCAATGGACAGATTAAGACATCGGTTTTTTCTAAGCAGACCGATAGGAATACCCTATTGGTGGCTAGTAGTCATCACCCACCCCCCCTGAAAAAAGGGCTTCCGTATTCACAGATGGTGAGGGTGGCGAGGATCAGTAGTGACTGGTCATCCCTCCCATCTGAGTTGGATAAAGTAATTGAGAAGTTCCGTGAACGTGGATACCCTCTTAATCAGCTACAGTTGTCCAAAAGTAAAGTTTTAGGGTTACATCGTAAAGATCTTCTAAAACTGTATCTAAAGCCAAGGAAGCAATTTTTCCATTAGTTACTACCTTTGACACATCCAGCCCTGTACTGCCTATTGCAACTCGTTCCCTCTGGCCAATTGTAGCTTCTGACAAAAAGCTGGAATGTTTCAAAAACATCAGACCCCTGTCCTGCTATCGTCGTGGTAAAAATCTCCGCGACTTATTGGTACATACTGATATTAGTGATCATACTACACTTAATACTTTTTCTGCCAAAAAACCTGGATGTTACAGGTGTCCTAATTGTGTAACCTGTGGTTATTTAATCACCGGTGGCACTTTTAAGCACCCTCATAATGCCTTCAAATACAAGATACGCCATGTTTTGTCTTGTGAATCTCGATTTGTGGTTTACATATAATCTGCCCGTGTGGCTTTTATTATGTGGGCAAAACGTCCAGGAAATTCAAGGAAAGAATGGCCTTACATAGATCTGCCATTAAAGCAGCTTTAAAGGGGAAACCGTGCGATCAGCCGGTGGCTGTGCACTTCAAAGTGCATGGTCACCAGCTTTGTTCCCTAAAATATTTAATAATTGATCATGTACCTGAGAATATTAGGGGGGTGACCGCAATAAAAAATTGTTGCGCCTGGAGGCTTCTTGGATATACAGACTTGATACTGTGTCTCCAAGGGGCCTTAATGAGCGTATTGCCTGGAATACTTTGATGTAGATTTATTATCTACTGACGTATCTGACACATAGCATTGTGTTTAAAATTAATTTTTCTGACTGTTGGTTCTTAATTTCTTTTATATGTATGTGGTGACATTTTACTAAATGTCATTTTTATTTTAATTGTATTTATATGTACGTGTTCTTTTGTAGATATCTTTACTATGTAATGTTTCTTTTGGTCCTTGTATTGTTTTAATGTAATTTCTTTTAAATAAACCTATGTATTGACTAGCACTGCTTTGCTAACGCCGGCCGGCGCTGCTGATCTCGGAGATACGCTGGTTGCTATGCAAAGCAACCCAGACCTGTTGTGGTTGCATGATGTCATCTTGTGCGCCACTCACAGGTGATCCCGGTCTCCGTGATCTGTGGCGTGTGGGCGGGGGATGCAGCATGCCGGTCCCTACATAAGGTGAGCTGTGAGTATGTTTCATTGTCTTGCTTGTTTCTCCTGACGACGCGGTTAAACTCCGCGAAACGTTGAGAAAATAAAGTCCTGTTTGTACAAAGACCTTCCAGTGCCGTGTTTGGGGTCCTGCTTGCTGGGATTCTCTATCTGCCTATACCTATTCTACAAGGGCACGGAGGCTATTAACTATTGAGGAGAGAGTGCCAGTCCGAGACGTGGATATCGACTTGGTGTTTTGCTTACACCTTAAAGGGACAAGGCACCTCCGCTATTTTGAGCTCAGTGACTAATTACCTACTTCATCGCTCACCTGCACAGACATGCAGTCTGTTACCAACAGCCAACGGATTGACGGCTTCACTGATCCGGGGAATTCAGAACTTCCCAGAGGTGAGACATTGAACTTTTCTCCTGATGAAGCATCGCAGATTTTGTTTGTAACTGAACAAGAATACAGTGCTGTTAATGTGGAGGACGTCTATCAGAAGTTATTCAAATTGCGTAAAAAGGAGATTGACTATCTTTTACATGGTCAGTCACTTTCTGACTATTTTCGACAGAAGTTGATTCCCAGAGGGTTTCGTGTCCGTAATGTACCTACGATAGGGCGTGCTAGCCCAGAGTTCTGTCGACGGTGGGTTGCCGTATTAAATAAATGCAGCCTAGATCTAATGCTGCTTGTGATCGAATTTGCTGGCCGTGAGCTTAAAATCACCAGGGATAAAGTGACTGTGGTTCATGATGAACATCAAGCCATGATGGCTGACCGCGCCAATGATAAACTTTGGGTGAAATTAAATCAACAATGTGATGCGTACAAATCTGAGCTAATTAAGTTTAAGAAATCTAAACTTACCACTGTCCAACAGGACTATGACTATAACAATGTGTACAGATGGTTGACTGGTTCAGATAAAAGTAACCAAAGCTATGGTAACACCCAGAGAAAACGCACTTGGCGTAATAAAAAGGATAGAAATGTCAACTATCACTCATCATCCCAAAGTGACAGCGATTTCATTGTCCCAGACTCTGATGACGCAAGTACATCTAAGCGTCCCCCTTTAGGCGCAACCACCCGTGGCAGGGGTGGAAAAGCCAAAGGACAAGAAGAGGGGGCCAGTGCGAAAGGGAATTCAAAAGCACGCACCAAGTCCCGGAGCTAATTTATAACTTGTCACATCGTGTTCTAACGAAGGCTGAAAAATCGGTATTGAACAAAGGACTGTCGTTCATACCGACTAATCGACATAATGACTTTAATTGGCAAATGGACAGACACAAAATAGCGCGTAACATGCGCCTTAAGGAACATTTTCAAGGGTCAACACAAAATGTGTCGACATCTGTTGTGCAGGACTTTGTTAAAAAACAGAAATTGTCTACCTATGATCCCATTAGCCATAATGCCTCGTTGAAAACGTTTGACAGATTGTTGGGTGAATCTATGCATAAATACACTGTTGTTAATAAAATTTCACATTGCAATTTATCGGCTGAAGAACAACGTGCTTTAAATTGTTTGAGTAATGATAAAACTATCACTATCCGCCCCGCCGATAAGGGGGGTGGGATAGTGATACAAAATGTTAATGACTATCGTTTAGAAGCAGTTCGCCAACTAAGCGACTCTACAGTGTATTGTAAATTGCGTGGTGACCCCACAATGTGTTACCAAAAAGAACTTTTTGACCTGCTTGATAGGTCAAAAAGTGATGGTTTAATTGATGACAAATGTTGCTCTGCGTTAAAAGTACATTACCCGGTTGCACCAGCATTATACACGTTACCCAAAATCCACAAAAATGCGACTAATCCCCCTGGTCGACCAATCATATCGGCCAGGGGGAGTTTATTTCAACCTACGTCCCAGCTTTTGGATATGTTGGTGCAACCACACATCTCCATCCAACCTACGTATCTTAAGGATACTACCTGCTTTTTAAATAAATTGGAGGAATTGGGCACTGTGGCACCAGATACACTATTATGTGTTATGGATTTCACAAGTCTATATACCTCAATTCCGCATGGAGAAGGGTTAAGGGCAGTTAAAGAGTTTTTGTGTCAAAAGGTTGAACATTTCGGGTTTGATGTAACATTATATCTGACACTATTAGAGCTTATTCTCACCCGTAATTATTTTGTCTTTGATGGCAAAATGTATCTGCAGACATCTGGATGTGCGATGGGGGCAGCGGTTTCACCATCATATGCGAATATATACATGTTCGGTTTTGAGCAGAGTGTATTTTTTGCACACCGCCACAGACCA
>NC_139226.1:20101924-20444441 GCF_055691185.1 Crinia signifera
TGGCAGCAGCTGAGGACCAATCGGGGCCTGTGCTGGGCAGGGGCTTGCCTTTCAAATGACAGGTGGCGGAGCCAATGAGAAGGTGTTGTGGTTTCGGTTGGAGAGGGATGCATGGTGTGGGGGTCTCTCTGATAGTTTGGCTTGATGTATCCTGAAGGGGTTTGGTACTGCAGCATTGATGCGTGCGGTGCTGTCTCCTCAGTCTCTCTCGCTCTATCTCTTTCTCCTTTTCCATCTCTGTGTCACACACAAACACACTCTTTCTGCCTCTCTCATTAATCCTCTCTCGCTTTTTCTCTTTACAGTTTCCCTCCTCTCTCTCTCTTACTCTAATTCTCCTCCTCCCTACCTCTTTCCATCCATTTCCCTCCTTACTGTACATATCTCACCTCACTGCCTCAATCTCCCTCTCCCAAATTCTCCCTATATCTCCCAACCACTCTATCTCTCTCCATCTCCCTCTCCCACACAGTCTATCTCTCTCTCCCACATTCTCCCTACCTCTCTCAACCACTCTATCTCTCTCCATCTCTTCCACCCACTCTCTCTCTCCCACCGTCCCTACCTCTCTCTCTCTCCCAAATTCTCCCTACCTCTCTCAACCACTCTATCTCTCTCCATCTCCCAACCACTCTATCTCTCTTCCTCTCCCACCCACTCTATCTCTCTCTCCCTCTCCCACATTCTCCCTACCTCTCCCAACCACTCTATCTCTCTCCATCTCTTCCACCCACTCTCTCTCCCACCGTCCCTACCTCTCTCTCTCTCTATCCCTCTCCCAAATTCTCCCAACCTCTTTCAACCACTCTATCTCTCTCCATCTCCCAACCACTCTATGTCTCTTCCTCTCCCAACCACTCTATCTCGTTCCATTTCCCACTCCCATCATCTCTACCTCTCTCCCCATCCCCCTCTAAGACCCACTTTATCTCTCTAACCATATGCCCCACCTTCTCTACCTCTCTCCATCTTTCTCTACCACCCACTTTATCTCTCTATCCATATCCCCCACCTTCTCTACCTCTCTCCCTCTACCACCCACTTTATCTCTCTCTCCATATCCCCCACCTTCTCTACCTCTCTCCATCTCCCTCTATCACCCACTTTATCTCTCTATCCATATCCCCCACCTTCTCTACCTCTCTCCATCTCCCTCTACCACCCACTTTATCTCTCTCTCTCCATATCCCCCACCTTCTCTACCTCTCTCCATCTCCCTCTACCACCCACTTTATCTCTCTATCCATATCCCCCACCTTCTCTACCTCTCTCCATCTCCCTCTACCAACCACTTTATCTCTCTCTCCATATCCCCCACCTTCTCTACCTCTCTCCATCTCCCTCTACCACCCACTTTATCTCTCTATCCATATCCCCCACCTTCTCTACCTCTCTCCATCTCCCTCTACTTTATCTCTCTCTCTCCATATCCCCCCAACTTCTCTACCTCTCTCTCCCCCACCTACTCTGCTAACCTCCACGACCTAACCCTTCCACTTCCAGCCCTTACCCCCGCTCTAGTGGCTAATCCCTACTTCCTGTGGCCTAACCCATCCTAGCATACTTACACTTGGCATGCCGGCTGCCAAGATTGCGCCGTCAGTATCTCTAGCGATGTCGGGATTCTGGTGCCGATGTTTTGGCCGGCGGTAAGGATTCCATCGCTGTTATTTCTACCTTGGGCATCCTGATCACCAATATGGGGACTGCTTCCCATTTTTTTTATCAACGTGATATGTGTGTACAACGTTCAAAGACATATCAGGGGTATGAACTCATTGAGGAGGCCCATTTCCTCAGTCCTGACTGCCTACTCGGTGCCAGCAGTAGCGCCGGGCTGTAGAGTCAAGCACAAGACCGCTCAGACCCTACTGCTCATGTGCAGATCTTCGAAAAAATTGTCTCAGCAACCATTTTTCCTGGGATTTCTAGATCGCTGTTACTGGCGTCCCCGGACTCCGGAGGGGTACGTATTAACAATAAATATGCCACTGCCCTTCCCTCTCCAGCTCCCTCTTCCTCCCCTATCTCGCCAACTCCCTCTCCTGTCCCTCTCCCACTCTCTCTACCTCTCCAGCTCCCTCTTCTTCCCTATGTCGCCAACTTCCTCTCCTGTCCCTCTCCCACTCTCTCTACCTCTCCAGCTCCCTCTCCCCCCCTATCTTGTCAACTCCCTCTCCTGTCCCTCTCCCACTCTCTCTACCTCTCCAGCTCCCTCTCCCCCCCTATCTCGCCATCCTCCTCTTCTGTCCCTCTCCCACTCTCTCTACCTCTCCAGCTCCCTCTTCTTCCCTATGTCGCCAACTCCCTCTCCTGTCCCTCTCCCACTCTCTCTACCTCTCTCCATCTCACTCTCCCACCTTCTCTATAATGCTACATGGTTGGAGAACAAACATTTATATGAATATTTCTGTGAAGGAACGCTCCTAAAAAATTGGAGAAGTGACCAAACTATTTATGACAAAGTAAAGAAAATGAGAGTAGAAGTGAAAGAAAAGGTTGGATATATACAGTAAATATGTGTATTTTAGGAGTAATAAAATACCAGGTGTTAGTTTATGTATCACTGGTTACCAGCCCGTCAGAATGACGGAACAAAGTAACAGTCAAGTCAACGCCGGTGGCTGTACAGGCCTGAATGGAGCAACACTTGAATTGCTTGGTTGCAGGGCTGCCACTAGACATTGTGGGGCCCTGAACTACCCAAACTTACAGCCAACTCCCTAAAGTCTCCTTGAGTGCGGCAGCGGGTAGCAGCAACCGGGTATACCTGTGTGTGGCAGCCGCGCCTGGGTCTCCCTGCGTGTGGCAGCGGTGGGTCCTGTGTGCTCCCACAAGTCAGCTGGACAGTGCAATGAGTGGCCCGGGCATTCCCTCATTGTCTGAGTGGTCAGGGCCCGGGACAACTGCCTGCAGCACCCCCCTGATGGCGGCCCTGCTTGGTTGGTTGCCATCTTGTATCTGCTGGCATGCAGAACGGTTTCATTCCCCCAATAGTGGTGAGGAGCAGCATTAGCCTATTACTATATAGGATTAGCACTTGTGCACCATTACACTTTACTGGGCTCACAAAAAAGTAGTTAGGGCGTGGGGCCATGGGAACACTGGCGGCTGGAGGAGTCTTGCAGGTGCTACTGCAAGTCATTGGGTCGATGCACAAGAGGTCGATATGCATTGGGTTGACCACTGAAGATCGACACGTGAAATAGGTTGACATGCTTAAAGTCGGCATGCTTGGAAGGTCGACTCAAGTATTAGGTCAGCAGTGTCTAGGTCAACAGTCAAAAGGTCAACATGAGGTTTTTAATTTTTTATTTTTTTTTGAGCCGACATGTGCCGACAGGCAGCATTTCATGCTCTACCATCCACTAGGCCAAGGCGGAGAACATAGTAGTTTCCTGAGTGTAGCGAGTCACCGTGACGGAAGCATGCGAGGGGACGCGGTGCACCGATATGGTGTCCATGTTGACCATGTCGACATTTGGCCCCAAAAAATTGAAAAACCCATGTTGACCTTTTAACTGTCAACCTAGACACAGTCGACCTAATGTTTGTGTAAACCTCCATGTCGGACTTAAGCATGTCAACCTATTTGATGTGTTGACCTCAGGGCCGGATTAAGCCTTCGAGTAGCACGGGTCACTTTAGACAGGGGGGCCCTCTCCCTCTTGTCATTACTGCACAGGAGAATATTACACTGTCAGAACCCAGGGTAACGGCAGCATAAACTTACAGTCCATAGAGTCGCTAATACAGCAGATAACTGCAAGTGGCAATATTAGCAGCAAAGCCTTGTATGTAGATCATACGTATGTATAAGTTCAAATGTAAGGACATGTTTCAGGCATGGTGCCTCGCTGCGCTCTGCACACTATTTTATTCTCCCTCCACGCCCTAGTGGATAGTAGGGCATGAAATACCACCTGTCGGCACATGTCAGCTATAAAAACAGTGAAAAACCCCATGTCGACCTAAGGATCTGTCGACCTGACCCCATGTCAACCTTTCAGCATGTTGGCCTAGTGGTGTCGACCTAATGACACCTGATGCTTGTCAACCTAATGACCATTTCCCCTCTGTAGGAGACCTCACAGGCCCAGCACTGCCTCTGAAAAAAAAACCTCCCATGACGAGGCTGCTGCTGCTGCCCTCCACTTGCCTGAAAAGCGTGTGATGAGCTCCACCGATCAGAGCTCAGCACAAGCCTCTCAGCCTCTGACCTCTTGTGCAACCCCCCCCTCCTCCCCCCTTCCTTTATGCGGCTCTGGTCGACCAAAGCCATGTCAACCTGTCATGAGCCACTGTCACCGGCTTGGTTGCCCCCTCCTATCCAGGCATCGATAGGTGACTGGGACATCCTGTCACTTCCGCCCATCGTTCCCTAATGGTTGTGGAGATTCCAGGTGGCTGCTAAGCATTCTGGGTGCCAGCCAGGACCAGGATAAACATGCAGCGCAGCAGCTGAATGGGATTAATTGTGCTCTCTTCAACATTCCAGCGTTCCTTGACGGTTATAGGGCCTGCATGGACCGCTAGTCGTTGCATTTCCAGTCGCAGCTGATGCAGGGGCAGGAATGGGAAGCAACGTATGCACCCAACCCCCAAAAAGCATAAATGCAGCATATTGTGAGACCGCTACTAACTATAGTATGTACGTTCTACCATTGCCGATGTCATGTAATGATGTATGCAGACATACGCTGTTGAGTAGTATAAATCACAAGAATATCTATAATTCCACTTATCTTGAGATATTGTAATCCCATTAGCTCTCCTGAGCTGTGGTTTAGCACTGCAGCTTCAGTGATAACTATGCCAGATAGTGGGATGCGTTAGAATACATCCCCAGATCATTTCTCAGTATAACTCATAATAATGTTAAGGAACTGTGAACCCATCCGTACAGATGGAAAGGTTTAATAATCTGCAGCTTCCAGTATTAATGGACGGCTCCCTCCATGTTTGACAAGGCCATATTTAACAATGGGGCGAATAGAGGAACAGATTCAGGCCTCCGCATAAGGTAGAGCATCGTCATCAGTATTAATATTGTATTTCTTATAGAATGATACAATGTTTCTATTTATATGTAATTAGGGAGAGATTGTGTAAGGGGTGTGCACAGCAATGAGAAACTGGCCACACCCACACAGCACCGGCCACACCTACATGGTAATGACAACACTCACACAGCACCAGCCACACCTTCATGGTACTGACCAGTGACCACACCCACACAGCACTGGTCATACCAACATGGCACTGACCACACACACAAAGCACCGGCCACACCTACATGGCACTGACCACACCCACACAGCACTGGTCATACCAACATGGCACTGACCACACTCACACAGCACCGGTCATAGCTACATGGCACTGACCAAACACACAAAGCTCCGGCCACACCTACAGTATATGGCACTGATTACACTCACACAGCACCGACTACACCTTCACAGTACTGACCACAACCACACAGCACCGGTCATACATACATGGCACTGACCGCACCCACACAGCACCGGCCACACCTACATGGTACTGACCACACTCACACAGCACCGGACATACCTACATAGCTCTGACCACACCTACACAGCATCGGCCACACCTACATGGCGTCACGCCTGGGGTCTGAGTCAAGATGACGAAGGCCTCAGCGTAGGCTCTGACCGATGGATAAATCAGGGATGCTTGATTAGACATTTGTACATGAACCCAGGGTATAGCACTGGAGTAGGCACTGAGGCAGGATGAGCATGGAGGAAACAATGGAAAAAGTTAAATCACTTATTATTTATTATTAAAGCTCAGCAGTGATAAGAGGCAGATAGGATTGTACTTGGCATCTGGCAGAAAGTACCGTAGGCACACCAGTAGTAATTGGCACACAATGACTGTAATGCAGCAATGATGTTACAGGTGCAGCGCAGCGCACTGATGCAGTTCTTGAATGCAGCTAAAGCCGATAAACATTATAGGTGCAAAACTACGTTGCTTGGGGTTGCATGGGAACGATGATAACTTTGAGAGTGTTGCTCGGAACAACAGAAGCTTGAGAGCGATGATGCAGAAGACCAGATACTTGAGAATGACGATTAGAACAGCGTATACTTTGAGAACGATGGTTAGAACATCAGATACTTGGAAGCGATGGTTAGAACATTGGATACTTGGGAGCGATTGTTAGAACATCAGAAGCTGGGGAGCAATGGTTAGAACATCAATAGTACAGGAACAATGGCTAGAACAATGATAGCACAGGGACGATGGCTGGAACGTCGATAACACAGGAATGATGGCTGGATCATTAATAACTTAGGAACGATGATGGAACATCGATAACACAGGAACAATGGCAGGAACATCGATAGCTCAGGAACGATGATGATGAAGATAACTCAGAAACGATGGTGGAACATCGACAACTCAGGAACGATGATGGAACATCGACAGCTAGGCAAGGTAATGCTGAGGTGAGTATTCATCTCTGGGCAGAGGATCACAGAAGCTGGAACACCTAGAAGCAAACCCACTGCAGCAGAGAGATACACAACTGTATCAGCAGAAGACAAATGAAGCACTAGCATCAGGTCTAGGTTTCCCAGCATACTTATACCCACTGGGAAGTGAGGATTGGCTGAGGAAGTATGACAAGGAAAATAGACCTCACAGGATTGGCTCAGAATAACATGTGATTAGAACCAGCATGGCATGGCAACATGTACATTTGTACACACTATGTTTGTGGCCAGAAGCAATGGCGGCAGACTGGGAGACTGCACAGCAATGAGAATTGTCAGCCAGCATGAGAGAGGAGACATGCTGTGCAGCTGCAGGCTCAGTGGTGCTGGATGAACATGGAGGCGATTGCAGAGCAGTCGCACTGCACACAGCATCAGCCACACCTACATGGCACTGACTACACTCACACAGCACCGGCCACACCTACATGGTACTGACCACACCCAAACAGCACCGGTTATACCTACATGGCACTGACCATACCCACACAGCATCGGCCACACCTACATACTACTGACCACACCCACACAGCACCGGTTATACCTACATGGCACTGACCACACCCACACAGCATTGGCCACACCTACATAGTACTGACCACACCCACACAGCATCGGTCATACCTACATGGCACTGACCACACCCACACAGCATCGGCCACACCTACATACTACTGACCACACCCACACAGCACCGTTTATACCTACATGGTACTGACCACACCCACACAGCATTGGCCACACCTACATAGTACTGACCACACCCACACAGCACCGTTTATACCTACATGGTACTGACCACACCCACACAGCACCGGTTATATCTACATAGTACTGACCACACCCACACAGCACCGGTTATACCTACATGGCACTGACCACACCCACACAGCATCGGCCACACTGACGACGGTGGATTAACTCCATAGTGCTATTGCAATGCCGATGCAAGAAATACATTACTGAGATCCATTCCATAAATCATAATTATTTATTCATCACCATACAATATAATACAATCCCCATGTGAAGAGACATCTATCCCTCTCTGCTTCCATTCTCGTTCATCGCCTCTGGGTGTGGTTGTTTCAATATTTCTAAGTTATTATTATTATTATTATTATTATTATTATTATTATTATTAACAGTTTCTCATATAGCGCACACATATTCTGCAGCGCTGTACAGAGAATATTTGAATATTCACATCAGTCCCTGCCCCAGTGGAGCTTACAATCTACAGTTATGATGACTTGGGCTGACACTCATACTAATACTGTACGTCAGGACACGTTATATTGGGACACACCCATGACCATGTATAGTCATTTCTATCTGCGTTGTGCTGTTGGCACACATCATGTCTATCTTTCTATATTACGGCCTGGCTTGTGATTTAGCAATGTGTGCAAAAGATCACTTCGATGGAACTGAAGATTGAGCAACATTTCATCCTGTTATTGTCATGATCTCCGAACATCTGGATATAAACTTACCCAATGCTGAAATGGTCGCTCTTATGATATGATATTGAAATAAGCATATAGATGTACAATGGCTAGAACCATGTACCTTTAACAACACCTACATGGCTCTGACCACACCCACACAGCACCGGTCATACCTACATGGCACTAATTACACTCACACAGCACCGGCCACACCTACATGGTACTGACCACACTCACACAGCACCGGCCACACCTACATGGTACTGACCACACTCACATAGCACCGGCCACACCTACATGGTACTGACCACACCCACACATCACCGGTCATACCTACATGGCACTGACCACACCCACACAGCACCGGTCATACCTATATGGCAATGACTACACTCACAAGCACCGGCCACACCTACATGGTACTGACCACACTCACACATCACCGGTCATACCTACATGGCACTGACCACACCCACACAGCACTGGTCATACCTACATGGCACTGACCACACTCATACAGTATCAGCAACACCTACATGGCACTGACCACACCCACACAGCACTGGTCATACCTACATGGCACTAACTGCACTCACACAGCACCAGCCACACCTACATGGTACTGACCACACCCACACATCACCGGTCATACCTACATGGCACTGACCACACCCACACATCACCGGTCATACCTATATTGCACTAACTACACTCACACAGCACCGGCCACACCTACATGGTACTGACCACACTCACACATCAGCGGTCATACCTACATGGCACTGACCACACCCACACAGCACCGGTCATACCTACATGGCACTGACCACACCCACACAGCACCGGTCATACCTACATGGTACTGACCACACTCACACATCACCGGTCATATCTACATGGCACTGACCACACCCACACAGCACTGGTCATACCTACATGGCACTGACCACACTCATACAGTATCAGCAACACCTACACGGCACTGACCACACCCACACAGCACCGGTCATACCTATATGGCACTGACCACACCCACACAGCACCATAAAGTCTGTGCTGCCCGTGCTTTTAGTACTAGATTACATCGTATCTAATACAAAAAGCATGGTGCTATAGGACATTGTATGCTTTGTGTACTAGATGCTATACAATCTAGTACGCAAGGTGCCCACAGACGCATCGATCCCGGCGTGCGTTCTGTGCTTAACTAGCACACATCGCATCGTATGCCTTGTGCATGCGATGTGCATGCGATGCGATGCGATGCGATAAAAAGCTAGTACAAAAAAGTATGTGCAGCACATACTTTTTGTACTGTGCGATGAGGTGCCGCGGGAGCGCGCACCCCATCGCATAGCATCGCACTGACGGGATCGGTGCGTGTGTGGGCACCATAAGCTACATCGTGCACCTTAAGTCTAGAGTCCAGTCTGCTATTTTATTTGGACAATCAATTGATTCATTACAATCCAGGTTTTCCTTCCAAAATAATGCCTGTATGAATCCTATTCGTCTCAAGTCATAATATGTGCCCCATCCTCCATCCCAATTATGGGTTCCAACTATCACTATGGGGTTATGTTATGGTGTGGATCATACTATGGGGCAGACATATTAAGCCTGGTGAAGTGATAAAGTGGCGATAAAGAGGTGATAAAGTGGAAGGTACTAACTTTATCTGCCCCCCCAACCCATGCAGCACATAACGCCACAAATACTGTTTTTAAAGGGATTTTTTTTAGTAAGCCCCTCCCCCATTACCCTGGCCCATGGGCAATATGTAAATGAGGACAAATCTGTGAAGTTGGGTTGACATTAAAGTGTAGACTACTTTCGGCTCCACTCATGTGCTTGGCATAAACGCAACACATTCAGGTCAGCGGAGTGACCTTCAATGAAACAAGGAAAAGGCTAATTAACCGCAGCATGTTAGAGGCGTTGACGTGCTTGTCCACTGGCGTTTATTTCTAATGGAAATCATGCATCAGTCTATCTGTCCCCAACATTGCCGTTAAAAGATATCACGAAAGTGACATTTTCTTGCAAAATGACTGTGAGAGCAGAAATCATCTTCCAGTGCTATAAACATGGTAGGTTGTTACTACAGTTTAGCCAACAACTTGTGATTCTTTCATCTGCTAACGATCTGCTGTTTTGTATCTAAGGCTAACGACCTCATTTACACTGACACTTCGGATTGTGGGATGCACAGAAAATGAGACGCTTAACACATATTTCACTCTAGGTATTTTGATGAAGAGATACAGTACAGTACGTAACGCTTCACCTAAAGGCCGGATTCCTCAAGTCCATATTACTATATATACACCGCAGCTGTTTAGTTTAATATTTGAAAATATATTCTAAAGAATTACAGTTAAAAAAAAAAAAAATTCTGAACATTTTTTTGCCTAAAAAATGTGTTGAATTTGTTTGAATTTGGTTATACCGGTACAGTAAATGGCCAAGACAGTCTTTTTTTTTTACCTTGACTCTGTGGTTGTGAGTCCTCAATCAGTGAACTGGACCAGAGAGCAGCTACCAGGAAGAAGAAACAGGAGCCTTACCATGAGGTGGGAGAATGTGTGCTTAGAATGTGCAATTCTGGTTCAATTATATTTGTGCATTTATTATGTATGGTAATGTAGGTTTAACCTTTTTCTGACCACTTATTTCTAATATTTCTATGTTTGATACAGCCTTTACTATAGCCCATCTATAGTGTTAAATATTAATACTGTATTCCACACAGAGTAGAGTGTACAAAAAACACCAATGAGTGGGAGATTGTGGAATGCATTTAGGAACGCCCCTTTAGAAATCCTACATTTGCCACTGTAATCTCTTCCTTTACGTCCCCAAAGGAGAATCTGACTTTTGAATTGGCCCTAAATGAATATCCTGGAACCGATCAAGGAAGTTAGTCTATCTAAGCCACCCCCCATTTATGCATCTTCCCACTGTGGACGCAATATGTGAACTGGTTCTGCAAAAGTTATACTGGCCCACATAAGTCTTACTGACATAATTATGTCAGTAACTTTCATCCAATTTCTTGCTGGAATCAGATGAAAAGGGCCCAAATCGCTGGTAAAAGATATCGTTCAGTGACGTTATCATCACAATATCCTCTAGTGTGTATGGGGCTTAGGGTCAAATGCTAAGCATAAAGCATGCAACATTTTTGGCTACATGTGGAATCGGGTGCAAATCATACTTACCTACCCTCCCGGAATAGCCAGGAGGGTCCCGGAAATCAGGACCCCCTCCCGCCCCCCTGGAAGGGTGGGCAAGAATCCCACTTTTATCAGGGCCACTAAATTGGCCCCTGCATCCTCCTCCCTCTGCTGGTCAAAGACCGGCATTCGTGTCTCTTCGGGAAGGGGGCGGGGCTAAAATGACGCAAATCGCATCATTTAGTACCACCCCCTCCCTGAAGAGCCGCAGATCGCTGTATTGGCCACAATGTGGGGCAGAGCTTAATGGGGACAAGGCTTAATGGCGGCAATCTCAGAAAAGCTGCAGTGAGTCTCCTCTCCGAGCTTCTCCCAGAGAAGAGACAATTAAGGTAGACAAGTATGTTATTAAATGGCCCTTCCATAGTGTTGTAATATACAGGGGGTTATGCTGGTTCACTCCTTCTGGCAAATTCATTCTCAAATGGACAAAACCATGTGCACTGCAGGGGGGGGGGGGGGCTGATATAATTTGTGCAGAGAGAGTTAGATTTGCGTGAGTTATTTTGTTTCTGTGCAGGGAAAATACTGACTACTTTCTTTTTGCACTGCAATATAGATCTCACTTTGAAGTAAAACCCCACCCAAATCTAAGTCTCTCTGCACATGTTACATCTGCCCCACCTGCAGTGCACATGGTTTTGTCCATTTGAGAAGGAATTTGCCAGAAGGCGTGAACCAGAATTACCCCCACAGTTACACATGTGTTATTATTTTTGCATGTCCTGTGCATCGTTCTCCCGTCACAACGAGTTGCAGAAACAAATCTGCACGTGATGAAAGTTAAGCAGGTAATGTAACAGCACTGGGCAGAGACACTGCAGGATTCTCAGCTGCATAAAATGGGTTATTAGCAACAGACAGAGATGCAGGCTTGTAATACCACTTTATAAATCACTGGTGAGATCTCGACTGGAATATTGTGTTCTGTATAAAGACCAGGAGGGATATTAAAACCTTGCTGGGTATAAAGATTTGCAGCCTGTCACATTAAAAACATCACATTAACAAATAAGTGTTTTTTTTTTTCCCTAACGATTTCAGATTTTAGTGAATTTGTCTCTATCGAAGTAATAAACGACACTGGAATTTATTTGTGTTTACGATCCCCTACACTGTGTAAAGAGCTGGTACAGACACATTTTCATTAACATATATGAAAGTGTGTGTGTTACAGAGCCACATAATATATCTGGAATAACTAGTGGTGTGGTTTATCTGCCAGGCTCGGACTACAAAATAAGGGAAACATAATCTTCCTGGCTTCCGCTATCATGTGCTTTGGATTCCATAAAAGTCCCCCCCACCCCCTTGTGGTTTGGCCACCAATTCACACAGCCAGAGGCTTATGGTGGGCTGCAATTAAAGCTGGCCATACACTAGTCCCATTTGGCCACTTTTTGCTCGACTCCGACAGATCGGGTTGAGAAATCGAGTGAAGTGGCTAAATAGCAGGTGTTTGACATCTGATCCAATGTGCGCTCCCGTGTTCTCCTTGCAGGTCCTACCTCGGACACGGGCAACCTCCCGGCAGCGGGGAATGGGATCATATACCATATATGGGTTTCAAAAGGACCGCATGGAGTATTCCATGTGATCCTGCATGGGAATCCTTATGAGACTTCTTTCACTGAGAAGACGCATAAGTGTATGGGGGCCTTAAGCACTGCTGTGGCAGACTGCAAAGGAATGTGGGCCATTGGGTTGACCAAATTTAGGTCACCATGCATTGTTTCGACCAGTTAAGGTCGACAGGGCTTAAGTCAACACCTGAAATAAGTCGACAAGGCAAAGGCAACAGGGTTAGAAGGTCGACACAAGCATTAGGTCTACAATGGGATGTTTAACAGTCATTTAGGTATAAAAAATAAATATATGGCTATGGATTAGTCAACAAAAGAGCAGGAGCAGCAACCTAGTACTAGTGCTGTCTCTGCAGTCATGGTAGTACTAAAGGTGGCCCAGCTGAGCCAAGTGCCCCAATGGCATCCTGCGAATGCAGGAGAAATCATTTGATGGTCACCGACCATTGAATGATTTCTCATGCAGCAGAAACATGCAAGGGTGATATTTCTTCATTACACATCTCTTTACATGTAAATGTGGGGATTTGGCGACTGGAGGGAGGGTGGGGGTGAGTTGGTGGGGCAGCAACGCAGGTGCTTGGTAAGCAGCGAGCTTCGCTTGTGGGGATGAGCAGTACAAGTAAAGATAGAAACAGAAATTGAGGATGCTAGTGTGGAAGAAGTGCAACAGGAAGAGCACAGGTATTTGTGCTCTATCTGACTAATGAGGATGTTCATAATGAGGATGTTGTTTGTGTAAGTTAGTAACCAGTGGTAGCAGTTCTTTCTTATGACAAAAATAAAACCATTTGATGCCTGGGCATATGACAAAAAAAAAAAAATAACCTCTTGTGTATTTTTAGACAAATCCTGACAACGTTTGAAAGGCATTCATTCCATTTGTGAGGCCAAAGTTAGCAGTGGTAGGAACTTTAACATTATAGGCACCTCCTCCCTTTTTCATCAATTGCAGTGATTTCTTGAAAGTCATATGTAAAAATCTAAAAACAAATCCTGTAAATTAATAACAAGCAGTCCGGTATCAGTAGCCAGTAATTTGGGCCAGCCATGCTTTCTCCATGCCAACACAATCATCATCCACTTACTCAATGATCGGAGGTACAGCAAGTCTTCTAAAAAATGGTTTAAAGTGGCCCAAGAAAAACCAAGCACTTCAGCCATGAAAGTATTAGTCCCTACTGCTGAAGTGCTTGATTTGTAAACTGTGCATGTCTTTTTTTTTTATATACACCATAAGGGTGGCTGGGAGAGCCAAAAGAAAATGCCATCTTCAATTACTTTTAATTTCATTATTTGCTGTATTTTACCGGGACATTGGTGACAGTCTTTTTTGTATTCACAAAATGTTTTCTTGGTTATTGATGTAATTTGTTACTCATTTTCTATACATATTTTAAATAATAACATGCTGGGTGTTTGTGCAGCTGCTTTGTTACTCCGTTTAGCCAGTAAAAATGTCATTGAGGTTAATTATAGAGTAGGAACAAAAGAAGTTCTGAAAATGATTTTATCCATTTTTTTTTAGCAATTAAAAAAAATCCAGATACAAAATCAAAACAAGTGAGGGTGATTTAGCTAAAACCGGAAAACACAACCAAAATGCCAAGGCGATTATGGCAAAACCAAAAACCAAAACTGGGTTCAGCGTTCATCTCAAGTACTTATAACTGATAACAACTAATAAGCTTCAAAGGTAAGCAGACTGTTAGAAGGTGGTGCTTCTCTGACTTTCAACAGTACAAAGCTATAACCAGTAGGGATGTTTTATTTTATTGGCCAATGAAAAATATTTTGATGAATTTTTACAAAGGGCAAGACCAATAATGATGCAGAAATGTACTCATTTACTTTACATGCTTGACCTGTTTCCATCAGGTCTGTGTCCTTGTAGTGTTTTATATGTATTGAGAGCAGCGATTCCTCAATCCCATTAATCCCATTTACCAGTGGCAAATGTAAATGCACACATTTCTTGCGAATTTCCTGGTACTGCTCATGTGCCAAATCAGGATTATACACCTGGAGATTTGCCAGGGAGTCCGGATTGTTCTATCTGACTGACCACACAATCTGGAAATGGGCGTTTGTGGCAGCAGTTGGGAGACACCACCGAAACAATCCATGTTACAGCAGTCCCATGGGTGTGTCTACGGACTTCAGTGGGACGTTGGTTTCAGATGGATCTTTTGCTACCAGCATAGGGTATGTGTCATCCTGATACTAACGATACTGACGACAGAGGTAAGGGCAGTGTCATAGGCTTCCATATTCAAACATTTCTGTAATATGGTGGGCAGGTGTTACAAGACGCCCGACTTGTCTCCCCAACAGGTCCCAGATGGTTTGCATCTGAAGATTCACCGAGCATTATAACAGCATCTGGAAATGCTCAGTGGGCGCCTCAGTACTTGCACAGTCAGAGGTACCCCTGTACACCAGGGAAGGGATGGTAACAGTATAAACATAAATACACAGATGCAGTCACAGTAATCAGCACTAAAGCCATAATGGCATCATGCAACCACGAATCAGGGCCCTGATTCTAAACCATTTGGTCCCCTGCATTTTGGCGGGGTGGTGCAACAACTTCTCGGTAAGTACCGAGCAGATCAGAGGCACGGCCCAGCCCCGTAATGTTATATGTTAATGTTGGTTACTGTTATTTATAGCGAGCTGAGATTGTTCCACGTTGAATACTTCTTCTGACCATTGCTCTAGGCCATGTACAATTGTTATTCCATTGTGTTCTTTCTCATGTTAATCTTTTGTATCCAATTCTTCTGATTGTCATTTATACGCAATTTATATTCAACTAGAAAAGCGAGGATCCCAACAGTCATTTTATCTTCATTATTTTCTCAATCATATAACTGCCTGAATACATTTATTATAAAGGCAAATGAAGATTGTTCTTTAAGTCCTCTGGGACTTTGCTAACTGTCCTGCTGGGGATATAGCAATGGCATTTGTCTAGTCATACAGAAACTATACTTCGGCAAATACTGGCCTAAGTAGCGCCATCTTAATGCAGGGCACACTGGGCAACTGCCTGGCTCCACACAATTCTAAGGGACCCTGAGCATGGGTGGGTGGGTGGCCATGCAAACAGACGAGCCGGGCATAATTCTCTGTCTGCCTCCCAGCCAGCATTCAGACAGTGAGCAGCTGTCAGCGTGCTGGTTGGTGGTTGGCTGTTGCTATTCACCAATCAGAATGCAGCATTCTCTACCTACCATTCAGCCAGAAAGTAAGAGGCTGTGAGCATGCTGAATGGTTGGAGCTGTCCACCAATCAAAGTGCTGACAGCCTTGCACTGTATGGGAGAAGGTGGAGAGATGGTGCAGAACCTCAGAAGCAGCACTCCTGTGAATGGGTAGATTTGGGGCCAGTGCATTCATTTACCTTGGGTGATGCCTACAATAATTTTTAGACGACCATAGCTTAAAGGCGACATGATATTCACCCATGGGCTCAGGCGTATTTTCAATAAGTGCATAAATCATACTCTGCGCCCAGTGGTTACCTAACAGCAAGTGGGTCCCTCAGCTACAGGAGTGCCATCTTCCTGGTGATTTTATTCAGACCTGATTGCACAGCTGCTAGGTGTGGCAAAGCCGGTTAGGGGAGTGTCCGCGACGTCAGCCCCAGCTGGGATATGCCGTTTTCCATTGCACCCCGAGTACTGTACGTCCTGGGCTACACGCACCTGCGATGACTTGTGGCCAGCGTAAAAATCATTAGACCTTGGGCAGCTTGTGGCGGGATTTGAACTCATTTGCGCGGGTGCGAATGGATACACAGCCGTACACACCCATTCGCACAGCGAGGACATAAATTCGCAAGGCGGGATTACACTTTAACAGGGCGGCGACTTAATTGATCGCTGGCCGCTGCGCATTCGCACCTGTGCGATCAGGTGTGAATCGGGCTCATTGTCCTGAGCTGTAGCGACTATATCCACCAACGGTAGATATAAGAGGACCCCAGGTTTCCCTCCTCAGCGTTATCTACCAATACAATCTGCCGCGGATGCATTATTAATCAGTTCATTAAGCAGTTAAATAGTGTTTACATTGTTTTATAGAATTTATATTGAATACTGCTTTACTATTAACACAAAGCGTAATTTACCAATAATGCAGCTGGTGTCAGGAAATGTGATTAGAGCCTTTTGTTTGGACATGGCTTAAATACTTATTGACATCTTCAGAGATGTTCCTAGGTGACATGACGCTGCAGTGTGTGTGTGTGTGTGTGTGTGTGTGTGTACTGTATGTATATATATATATATATATATATATATATGTGTGTGTGTGTGCTCACGGATGTGCCATTGTCTTTCGACAATACAGTTCCATTAATGTCGAATCAAATCCATTTACCAGCATCCTATCACATCACAGAAAGCATTGGAAGCTGCATGGGATTGGCTGAGCAAAGGGTAGACGAGCCCCAGTTTTGTGGTTTGGAAATGTGCGCCATCCGTTGTGTTGATGTATCTAACTTTACGTTACATTTCCAAGGTCTATGCAAATAGTTTACTGATTACTTTATGGATTAAAAGGAGATCTTGTCTGAATTTCCCTGTTGGGTTACAAATCATGGACATTTAAATCTGAAAACGGCAAGCCTTCCCATTGGATTATGGCGGTGCAATAAAGTTTTGAACAAGGGAATCGGTGAGAGTTTTTTTTTCTTAAGAAAACTTTATTGGTTGTAAGTTTGTATGTTTGTCTTTGTTATACAGTACTTCTTTTTTTATAGTGCGCTGGGGATTTACAGGCACTGTTTCCGCTATACATTAGGGATCCAGATAATCTATATAAGAAAAGTTGCCTGAGTCCGAATGGAGAACAATTAATATGTTTTATTGACCATATAAAACATTATAAATGAATATTTTTTTAATAACAATCTCTTATAATCGTTGGCACTGCTATGCCAACAAGTTAATAAAACATATTAATTGTATCCAGTTTAGTCTCAGTAACTCTCTGTATTCTGTATTTGGACTTTGGTCCTTATTCTGGTTCACTCGCAAAGGCAAATTCCTTCTCAACTGGAAAAAACCTGCAGGGAGGGGGGCAGATGTAACACGTGCAGAGAGAGTTAGATTTGGGTGATATATTTTGTTTCTGTGCAGGGAAAAGAATGAATGCTTAATTTATTTATTTTTACACATCAATATAGATCTGACTTTGAAGTAAAACCGCACCCAAATCTAATTCTCTCTGCACAAGTTACATCTGCCCCACCCGCAGTGCACATGGTTTTGTCCATTTGAGAAGGAATCTGCCTTTGTGAGTGAACAGAATAAGGGCCTTTGTGCGGGCATTCAGCACCCCACTTTTCGGAGAGCAGCAGCAGCTGATCTGTTAGACCTTCAACCCCAAGACTTTAGGAAGAATCCCAACACTAAAGTCTTTAAGGTTCTCAAGTTTTTAATACAACCCCCCCCCCCCCCCCCACTTAAATAATTCCGCCTTGTGCTGGCTATAAGGATCCTAGTTATCACTTTTACATTGGGTGGCAGCCCCTCTGCCAAATATAAGTAGGGTCCGCCACTGATTATAGCACACATTGGTCCGCCACTGATTATAACACACATTCTCCTTAGATGTGTAAGCGCTGTATATAAGAGGGTCTGAGTATAAAGGTGGGCTTAATGATCTCAAACCAGAACCTTCACAACTGGTGCTTCCATTGTTTATTTAAGCAAAGAGAGGGCCAGCCCAAGACCACATTTTTGGGTAAGCTAATATATACTTCAGTGCTTGAAAAAGCCACGCACTTGCAAAAATTAAGGGGGTGTGGTCTCATGGGAAAAGCCCTGTTGGAGTGCCCCTTACACATTATGCCCATCATACTGTAGTCGTGCCCCTTACACATTTTGCCACCATAGTAGGCCACTTACACATTTTGCCCACGATAGAAGTGCCCTTTGCACATTATGCTCAATGTTGTAGTGCCCGTTACATATTATGCCCATTGTTGTAGGACTCCTTACACATCCATTTACTGCAAGTATTACCTGATTTTATTCACTGTGCAGCTCCTGCCCTTAGAGATGCGCGGAACATGCAGTGGTCTGCAGCACAATACAATACTGTGAAAAATGCTAAATAAATTGCTGTAAGAGGGGGTTTATTTTGCATTTCTTCCCAGTACTGTGTTGCGGTGCTGGATACGGCACAACAATCCCAACACCACTGCCTGCTCTGCGATTATCCAAGCAGGCGCTACGCAAGGGGGCATATCAGGATCAGACAGTTTTATGCATGTCTCTGGTGCAGTCAAGGGTGCCCTAATTCATGCAGGGCCCTACTCAGCTGTGTACCCAGCGCCCCGAGCAAAGGACTAACTAATCCAGTGGTGTAAGTTTGTCCCAGTTGCCCAGAGGCAAGGTAAATATTAGTGCCCTCCCCCTCACACACACCACCTTATATAACTATAAGTAAGTATGCATGTGTGTGTGTATGTATGTGCATTTCCTGCTAGGAGTGGGGAGTCCGCCACAGAAGCGATTTTGATGGCTTTCAATTAACTGATTCAAACTTGCAGGGGAGGAGAGGTGCCCCTTGGGAGCAGGAGCCCAGCGGCAGATGAATCCATTGTCTTGCAGAGTTACACTTCTGACCTATTCCGCATTGTTCTTCCTGCATTCCAGGTAAAAAATGCATCTGCTACCCAAAGAAAAAAAATGAAACCTTTGTTAAAGCCAATGTAGGAAGCTTTCACCCCCCTCTACGAGTTGCCC
Organism: Crinia signifera; assembly: GCF_055691185.1. Lineage (NCBI taxonomy): Eukaryota > Metazoa > Chordata > Amphibia > Anura > Myobatrachidae > Crinia > Crinia signifera. The sequence goes on from NC_139226.1 coordinate 20,121,485, forward strand.
CCCCAAAATATCCAAGCTGCAGCGATTTCTTATTAGACCAGTTTCTCCGGCACAGTCAATAAATAAATAGGACACGGTCTGTTCCATCTAATCGCTTGCATTTTAAAGTGCATTAAAAAATGAGCTCGTTACTCCTGGGGTGTAAATTGCAAAAGATACAGCAAATTACCCAAACAAACCATAAAGCAGGATGACAGATACGCCGTATATTAAGCTGGGAACTGTCACACAAAAAATGATCTCTGTCCCCCCATTAAGGAGCTGGAAGACTGGCGTGAGACAAAATGTTCTCTGGGTAGTATATTAGGTGCATCAAGTATGCCCAAATCTGTGCCACCAGGCCCCGTTCTGCCCTTGCACCAAAATCGGATTACCACCGTGGCTGCACAGGAACCATGTAATTGGGTCAGCAGAAAAAAAACAAAAAACCAGAGGCATAATAAAAATATAACAGCTGCAGCAAGAAACCATTTACTTAAGTCCCCAATAATTTTAATTGTTGTGGAACTAGAGTGAGAAGTAATAGAAATGAACCACCTTAATTTGGAACAATCACGGTGGAGCGGTTACTGTCCCGGTGATACTTGCGGCATTCCTGGAGGCAGTGATGTGCCCTCTGGGTAGGCTCCAGAATTTTAACTACAAAAATCATTAGAATAATACATAGAAGAAGATAATATATAGAATTTATAAATATCATTTTTGGATTATTCATATATTCTTTGGTGATGCGGCAGGAGACCGGCACCCAAATACCTCCATCCCTGACTGTCCCGACTGTTGGCATCTTGAATGTAAGTAAGCAGGATGCAGCAGATTTAGGCTGATGGAGGAGGGTTGGGTTTAGGCTGTACGGGGTAGGAGGAGGAGAGTTCGGTGTAGGCTGTACGGGGTGGAAGGAGGAGAGTTTAGGCTGAACGGGGTGGGGGTTAGGTAGGGCCGGACTGGGACCAGTAATTGGCCTTGGCATTTTGAGCACACAGGCCCACCTGCAGTAGGCAGGACCCTTGCGCGGCAAAGCCGTGCAGCGGAAAGGGGTGTGGCCTAATGGAAAAGAGGCGTGGCATCACAAATAGGAGGCATTTTACTGCCCATTACACATTATGGAACACACCATTATGCCCATTACATATTATGACACACAACGTAATGCCCATTACACAGTATGACACACACTGTATTGCCCATTACATATTATGACACACACTGTAATGCCCATTACATATTACGACACACACTGTGATGCCCATTACACCTCACACCGTGATGCCCATTACGCCACACACCATGATGCCCATTACACATATATTGCCGACATCACTGCATTTTTTTCTTACTAAAGTTCGCCCCCCCCCCGCCGCAGATGTTGCATGGTGGGGGATGTCACAGCCGCCTGTGCAGTGTGGGCTATGACGGCTGACTTTTCTGCTGTCATTAGGAGGTCCTGGGCACCCCTGGCACCCCCGTGCACACGCCTATGGACATCATATGCAAATGGCGTGCCACGTCGAGCAGCAGCACTGAGCACAGTGATGCCCAGGAGGCAGTGGGGTTGCCTGCTGAAACTTATCCGAACTGGCTGCACAAAATCGGCCCACAAGGACATCGGCTCTTCTGGCATTTGCTAGAAGTGCCAGATGGCCAGTCCGGCCCCGGGGTTAGGGTTAGGCTGTGGGAAAGCAGGGTTATATTTAGGTGGTGGGTATGTGGGTTAGGCACTAGTGGGTTGTGTTAGGCTGTGGCAAAGGAGGGTTATGTTTAGGTGGTGGGTATGTGGGTTAGGCACTAGTGGGTTGGGTTAGGCTGTGGGAAAGGAGAGTTATGTTTAGGTGGTGGGTATGTGGGTTAGGCACTAGTGGGTAGGGTTAGGCTGTGGGGAAGGTTTGGTTTAGGCAGTGGGGTGCTGGGGTTGGGGTTAGGCACTAGTGGGGAGGGTTAGGCTGTGGGGAAGGAGGGTTAGGTTTAGGTGGTGAGGTATGAGGGATAGGCACTCGCGGGGAGGGTAAGGGTTATTCTGTGGGGGAGGCTTGGTTTAGGCAGTGGGATGCTGAGGTTAAGGTTAGGCACTATCAAGGAGGTTTTGGCTGTGGGGAGGAGCATTAAGGTTAGGCTAAAGGGGATGGTAGGTTTAGAAAGTGGGGTGCTGGTATTAAGGTTATGCCCTAGTGAGGAGGGTTAGGGTCAGGCTGTGGGGGGGATAAGGTTAGGCTGCAGGGGAGGTAAGGCAGTGGGTGCTGGTATTATGGTTAGGCACTAGTGAGGAGGATTAGGGTTAGGCTGTGGGGGGTTAAGGTTAGGATAAAGGAGAAGGTAGGTTTAGAAATTGGGGTGCTGGGGTTAAGCTTAGGCACTAGTGAGGAGTGTTAGGCTGTGGGGGGGGGGGTAAGGTTAGGCACTAGTGAGGAGTGTTAGGCTGTGGGGGGGGGGTTAAGGTTAGGCACTAGTGAGGAGTGTTAGGCTGTGGGGGGGTTAAGGTTTGGCACTAGTGAGGAGTGTTAGGCTGTGGGGGGGGTTAAGGTTAGGCACTAGTGAGGAGTGTTAGGCTGTGGGGGGGGTAAGATTAGGCACTAGTGAGGAGTGTTAGGCTGTGGGGGGGGGGGTTAAGGTTAGGCTGCAGGGAAGGTTAGTTAGGCTGTGGGGGGGGGTTAAGGTTAGGCTGCAGGGAAGGTTAGTTAGGCAGTGGGGGGCTGGGGTTAAGGTTAGGCACTAGTGAGGAGGGTTATGGTTAGGCTGTGGGGGTTAAGGTTAGGCTGCAGTGGAGGTTAGTTAGGCAGTGGGGGGCTGGGGTTAAGGTTAGGCACTAGTGAGGAGTGTTAGGCTGTGGGGGGGGGGTTAAGGTTAGGCACTAGTGAGGAGGGTTATGGTTAGGCTGTGGGGGTTAAGGTTAGGCTTCAGTGGAGGTTAGTTAGGCAGTGGGGTGCTGGGGTTAAGGTTAGGCACTAGTGAGGAGGGTTAGGCTGTGGGGGGGGGGGGTTAAGGTTAGGCACTAGTGAGCAGGGTTATGATTAGGCTGTGGGGGTTAAGGTTAGGCTGCAGTGGAGGTTAGTCAGGCAGTGGGGTACTGGGGTTAAGGCTGTGTGTGTAAATGTGACTCTCCCCAGCCATTGACCTTACCGCACTACACTGCCCGGAGGGCGCCTCTTCTGCTATGCCATGTGCGCTGCCGGCATCAGTCAGCACCTGCTATTCTAACCTGACATGTTGATGACGTAGACCACTGTATGTCACCATAGGACCAATGTCCAAGTGTTGCGATGTTCTTTATATGAGATGGTTTCATTACTGTGTAACTGATGGTCTATATACAGTATATCTGGCAATCACACAGTTAAACATTGATGTTTTTTTTTTTTTTTTTTTAAAAGACACTATTGGATTTTCCATAAAGCAGAAGCGCTCAGCCATGTGGCCACCCGTCCAGCATGTTTAACTTGTGTTTAATAATTTAGCGTGTATTTAAAAGCCGGGGCGAGAAAAGCTAACAAGATGTTTATCAGAGACCATTTAGGACCATATCATCAGCAGCAGAACAGCTGTGCGAGACACCTCTCAGCTCGGCCAGTGATATATGCTCCGCGCTCCTGGACTCTGTATCACTGGACATGGTGCCATGGGAAAGATGTCCTGTGGAAGAAGACCTCTGGGTGGAAACAATGGGGGTGCAAACGTTGTCTCTCAGGCGTCCATCTAGTGCCACTCAATCTTAAAGGTAGTCCGAATTAAAGAAGATTTTTCCTTTTTAAATTTATATGTGTTTTATATATAAAGTCACAATAGTAGTGCCTGTCGCACATTATGCCCACACTGTTGTAGTGCCACTTACACATTATGCCAGACAGTAGTTGTGCCCCTTACACAATTTGCCCTCATTGTAGTAGTGCCCCTTACACATTATGCCACACAGTGGTGGTGCCCCTTACACATTATGCCCACATTGTGTTTGTGCCCTCACACATTATGCCACACAGTGGTGGTGCACCTTACACATTATGCCCACATTGTAGTAGTGCCCCTTATGCATTATGCAGTATAATGTTGGTGTCCCTTAGACATTATGCCCACATTGTAGTAGAGCCCCTTACACATTATGCCACACAGTGGTGGTGCCCCTTAAAAATTGTGCCCACATTGTAGCAGTGCCCCTTACACATTATGCCACACAGTGGTAGTGCCCCACACACATTATGTCATGCAGTGGTGGTGCCCCTTACACTTTATGCCCATCATGTGGTTGTGTCCCTAACACATTATGCCACACAGTGGTGGTGCTTCTTACACATTATGCCCACATTGTATTAGTGCCCCTGGCACATTAGGTCACACAGTGGTGGTACCCCTTACACAATTTGCCCACATTGTAGTACTGCCCCTTACACATTATAAACACATGTTTGTAGTGTGCCTTACACATTATGCTCACATAATAATCCTTATATCACCAACATTTGCTTGTGGAGACATCAGCAGTGCCTTGACTGGCAAAGGAGGGGCACTGCCTTGCAGTGCCTCCTGTGGCCAGGGGGTAGAATCAAATAGTAGTGGCAGTACCTGGTGTGCTGCCCCTGGCAGTTCCTGTATCGGAGACTCACACAGCAGGCAAGAGCCACTGTTACTGGCACTGGTGTCTGGTACTACACCACTCTACAGTGATGTGACTCAAAGTAAACTACAGTTCCCAACGGCCCTTGCTCTCCTATATACAAATGTGCTTCTAAACTGAATAAGTACTTTCTAGCAGAGAAGCAGATTTGTAGATGCTTTCATCACTTATATACTACCCCCCCCCCCACCCCCGGGTAAAATCTCCAACCAGCCCCAGCAGTACAAGACATCTAGGCTTGTCTTTGCTGCCAGGAGCCTGGAGTCCTCCAACTGCAGTAGTACATAGCCTCAGGCTGGCTTGTGCAGGTCTGGTGCCAACATGCAACTCACTGGTTACCAGTAACCCAATATTCCTGAGAGAAAATGGCAGTGAGGACAGAGGAAATACACCAGACTGGGATTCCAGATGGTCATGAGTTCAGTTCCTACAAGGACTCTCTGTGTTGAGTTTGTTTGTTTTCCACACGTTCAAGTGGCTGCGCCCAATTTCCTCCCATACTTAATATATATGGTGAGGTAAAACGGGTGCTAGTAAAAATATAGGGCCTGATTCTAGTCTGATATGATTTAAATAGTTTCCGGTGTAGGTCGGTCTGCGCATGTGCAGACCCCATTTGTGAACGCCTTCAGCAAGTACTGTATCACGCTCGCGGAAGCGTTTGATTTATTTAGGGAGGGCAGGGGGTGAGCAAGAGGCTGGGACAGGGGAACATCTGCATTTTATGGGCGTCCCCATGAAAAAGCTGGGTGTTTCCCTGGGAACCAGGCCGATCGATGCCGGAACGGGCCACAAGGCTGACGTCACATGACATCAGTGCCCTCCCCCTTTTCGGCGATCTGCAGATGTAATAAAAGTCAGTCCAGACTGAATTTAAGAAAAGGGGAATAAGGACGTCGTCTCCTTTACGCATTTGAATACAGTAAACACAATGTTGTTAGTTTAGTGTTACGGCCTTATCCCTTTCTTGCATGCACTCCGGTTTGCAACACAGAGATTAATTGTCAGACCAAATCCTGTGCACACACAGAACCCACTGCAGGATTTCCCACTGAGCTTCGGAGCAGAACGTGCCGGAGAAGCAGGCGGGTTAGGAAACGCAATCTGGGTGCCTTAGTGGAATTGGGTTTTAATTATATCCTCAAGCCACCCTTGACCTTTTATTACCAAACCCCTTCATGCTACGGTGCTTCCGCCACTTAATTCTCCCCTACAACTATTGCAGTTCTTCCATTAGTGGCCCTCAGTACAAAACACATGGCTCAATTACTGCATACACAATTCATTCCCCTGCTCCGCTATTAACCTTCCATGAACACGCGCTGCGCCGCTACCTAACCCAATTCCTTTGCAAATGTCCTCCGTACAGCCAGGGGTGCAAGCAGAACTGGACGCGTGGAGAATCCTGATCCTCGTTCCCCCTCCTTTTTGTGACTAATAAAAACCGGACCCGGACAAGACCCTGTAACGCTGGACCGGACATCAAACTCTGCATTCCGGAGCTGTAACATACCTCCCAACTGTTCCGCTTATTGCGGGAATGTCCCAGTTTTTTTAGATATTCCCACGGCAGGGGCAGTTTGGAGACACCCCCCCTGTCACCCATGAATAGATGCTGTGAGCATGTGCACAGTGTTTATTCCTGCAGCCACCGGAGTTGCTGGACATGCCCCCACAGCGGCGAAAATGGTCTCGCAGCAGCACTGTGAATGCAGGCTATGCCCACTCCCACTAGGCCACACCCCCAACATTTCGGCACGTGCACTGTCCCTCCTTGCAGCCAGCAAATGTTGGGAGGTATGCTGTAGTGTCTGATCCAGGGGGTGTCCCATCCAGGGGGGTGTCTTTTGCGGGGGGGGGGGGGTCCTCTGACAGTTTTCACTAGTGACATGGAGAAGGGGTGATTACAGCCTCCCTGTGTGTTCCGGACCATGCAGGGAGGCTTTATACTCCCCCTCCTCCTCCCCAGGCACCCCACCCCCCGGACAGGACACCCCTGGACAGGCACCCCTCGGATCGGACACTACAAGCTCTAGAATGCCAGAAAATGATGACTGGAGCCTGTCCGGCGTTCCAGGTCCTGTCCGGGTCTGGTTTTTACCCATCCCCCTCCTTTTCAGTGTCTCTTCAACGAAACACTAATGTTGTGAACAATATTTGGTGACCTCTAAAGAACTGCAGAGCATTGCCCCATCCCAACAATGTGTCCTCAAGTGCTTGCTGATACATGTACCCCAGCGCATCATGTCTTTCCTTGCCCACCAGTAGTGTCCCTGCTCCTTCCAGCACATCCAACATGACCCCTATTATTTACAGCTCAATCCTGTCCTGTGACAAGCTGGACTTTTCCTCAGCGCATCTGTCTTGTGCATAATTAAATAGAACGACAGAGGAGCTTAAGTAAATCATTGATGTAGTGAGAGATGGGTATTCTGCTGTCTAGGGACACAGGACAGCGCTGGTCATTGAACGCTTACTATTTCCGAGGTCAGGAAGAAGGGCAGCGGTTTATATTGTGGGGAATGATTTGATTCATTGCTAATTCTTGTTATTAGAAGTATGCCTGAGCTTAGTACAGTACCGCACTGTGATCCGTATAATCTCACTAGCGTCCTCTTCTATCGTGCCCGGTACCATTTATATATATATGGGCATTTTGTTTAAGCACCAAGGACAATGAAGCTGGCACTAAACTAATGGAGGTTGCATTGCACCAGAAATGGTGTATAGGTGGATAGGTTCATTACAAAAATAAGCTGCACACTACACCTGTGTGCAAGACAGAGGGGTTTTGCAGGTGCACTATGCAATCATTACTTCTAACATGTATTCCTTTTATAATTAATTTATGAGGATGTTAGCATACATTTGGCCAAATATATCTACCTGCTCACCACGTTAAGGTCACCTCTTTAGAGCAGGTCCCTAGCACTATGGGGTTCATGCCTGGGGTGCAGGGCACCCCCAAACCAGTGGCGTAGCTATAGCACCACAGCCCCCGCGGTCGCGGGGGGGGCGCTGTGCATATGGGGGCGCCAGGAGGGCTGCGGTGCTATAGTAATCCCCCCGCCCCCCATCCCCCGCAGGCTTACCTGTCCGCGCGTCCCAGCTCCCCTCCTGGCTTCAATCAATGCTATGGAGACGGACCACGATAAAATGGCCGCCCCATAAAGCAGACTGTTCTCTAAAACTGTCTGCGGTATGGGGGCGGCCATTTTATATTGGTCCGTCTGCATAGAATTAATTGAAGCCAGGAGGGGAGCCGGGAGGCGCAGACAGGTAAGCCTGCGGCAATGGGGGGAGGGGCGCCCCCCCCCCCCATTAACGGCGGGGGGGGGCGCCCTAAACAAAGCTACGCCACTGCCCCAAACCAATCCAGGAAAACCACCCCAGGGCATCACATAAATAACATATAGCTGTGAAGTGTAGTAGAGTGTAAAGTGTCATAGAATCTAGGGTATGTGTAAGCAACTAATAGTGATATGGGGTGTGTCAAAAGTAAGAAAAAAACAAAATTGTGAAAAAATATGTGAAAAAAATACATATAAAAAAAGACATACTCAGAAGAATGATGATATGTTTATGTGAGTCTATGTGTAAAGTAGCGATGCCCTGGAGTGGTCCAGCCAGACAGGCCCAAGGGGGCCCAGCACCCAGACAATTACCCCAAGAAAACTGACAGTTATAAAGTAACTTAGGGCCTTATTTTGGTTCATTCTTTCTGACAAAATCCTTCTTAGATGGACAAAACCATGTGCACTGCAGGTGGGGCAGATGGAACATGTGCAGAGAGAATTAGATTTGGGTGGGGTTTTACTTCAAAGTGAGATCTATATTGCAGTGTAAAAATAAAGCAGTCAGTATTTTCCCTGCACAGAAACAAAATTACTCACCCAAATCTAATTCTCTCTGCACATGTTACATCTGCCCCCCCCCCCCTGCAGTGCACATGGTTTTGTCCATCTAAGAAGGATTTTGTCAGAAAGAATGAACCAAAATAAGGCCCTTAGTTAGGACTTACTTGAAATGATGCCTTCATCACAGCTGTACAGTCATTGCTAGTCCCTGCTTAAAAACATTTGAGGGTGGTGGGGGAGGGGTAGTAATCTAGGAAGGAGCAATCTCAGGCTTCAGGTGTGTACGGATACACAATATAGACTATATGGAAAGAGGGGGGCCCTAGACTGCACACCCTGTAATGAGAGGTGATACCTTGCTGAGATGTTTAGCTACATGCAAGAAAGAGGGGGTTTGCAGGTGCACTATGCACTCATTACTGCTAACATGTATTCCTTTAGCATACATTTGGCCAAAGATATGTACCTGCCCACCAACGTTAAGGTCACCTCTTTAGAGCAGGTCCCTATCAAGGTAGCACCTCTCATTACAGGGTGTGCAGTCTAGGGCCCCCCTCTTCCCATATACACTACACCTGTGTACCAGCTAGGTGGTCTGGGAAACGTGGCATTTATTAATGACTACACCTGTGCACCAGCTAAGTTATCTGGGAAACGTGACATTGATTAATGACCACCTGTGCCTATGCTAGGTGATCTGGGAAACGTGACCTGTTGGTAGGTCTTGAGGACCGGTTTGGCCAGCCCTGATGCACAGTATAAAGAAGCAAAAAGACTGGAAAAGTTCCTCATATCAACCAATCAGATTTGAGGAAGCAATTTTCAAGTGCATTCTATAATACGATAATTGGATGTTGACCAGTTGCTACGGGCAACATCACCACTGGTTCACTTCTCCATTTTTACTGTTTCATACAACTCCCCTGCTCAAACTGTTGGCATTTCTCAATACATAATACTGTTACTAAAGTAAAATGCATTGTTAACTATTTAAATCTAGTAATAAAAATAATCTGTTATATAATGAAATAATCTGCGTTTCAATATTTTTTAAAAAGAAACGTGTTACTACAAAACGCCCGTCGCAAAGCGGTTCGCTAATGGGTTAAAGGCAGCGGAAATGAAAGCTGCAGCGGTAATTAGGAAATCCTGCCTATAAGTGTGAAAGCAATTAATAGCATGCAGTGTGTAAGCACCACAGCGAGACTTCACAAATAATGACAACGCTATCACAAGTGACGATAGTGCTTACCAAGCAGGAATCAATTATACAAATGATTTTCATGCGTTCATCTCCTTTACCACCAGGAGGGGGAGCTGTGCTTTGTTTAATGTTCATCTGCGGGAATCTCCAGAGTATAGGGGTTAAATAGCACTTAGGTCCACATAAATACACACAAGACAAATCTAATAGGACGTGTGCTGTGTGTTACATCAGAAACACTGACATCGACGTCTTCTCGGGCCTCAGCATATGTCTAAGAGAAAACCTTGTCCTCTGTAATCAACTAAGGGGAACTAGAGAAAGAAATGTTTTCCCTGTGATCGCTTTCTCCCACGGTTACAAAGAATGATACGTGTTTGTACAACATGTTAATATGACGATGCGTGGTATTTACAGTAGTGGTTAGTTTGTACAGTATATTACATTTTGTTAAACATCTCCAATGACCTATATATGGGTACCCTTAAAAACCATCAGCCCACCATTAGCATATTTTAGTCGTTGACAACCCACAACGGCGTTGAGTAATCCAGGTTGTCTAACCCCGCCCATTGTTTTCCAACAACACATCATTCCAAAGGGGGTTCAAAGGCCTTTGGACATATGACTATATTACTGAATGACATTAGCTACACACTGGTATATATATCTATATCTATATATCTAGATATATATTTATATTTATATCAGGACCATCACTGAAGTAACTTGACATTTAGATAATAAAAGAACTAACACCACAGGGAGTGGATTTGTTATTCACTATAAACATTTAAGGGCTACCAAGATGGGTGTTCTAATTTAGATGGGATGTTGCTATTGGCAACCAAGCAGATTCTATTATTTTCTTGAAGGTGCTAAATAAATAAGCAGATTCTGATTGGTTGCTATCTTAGTAAATAAACCCTGTGTATGATTTTTTCTTTATCTATCTATCTATAGCTGTGTACACACACTTTGTTTTGCTTTAGATTCGATGTTAGATTTGATTTTCTATTAGATCTGGCATTAGATCTTCCCATTCAATTTGGCATTAGATGTATATATTTGCATTATATATCGCTTCCGATATCGAATTCGATTTACATTCAAGGTACAGTGTAAACATTCGATTTACTTGGATCAAATTCGAATATCGAAACTCTCATCTGATCAGCTTTTATCAAATGGTGTGATGCGCCATGGCGAGAATGACGCAGCACGCGTGTGAGATGCTCATGCACCCTATTTGTGAGACACTCAGGCGCCCAATTCCCAGTGAATTTTTTTTTACTTTATATTTTTTTACTTTATATTTTTACCTATCTATCTATATATCTATCTTAATCATATCTATCTACACACACATGCACGCACACACTCAGGCAGGGGCGTAACTATAGCACCGCAGCCCCCACCACCGCGGGGGGGCGCTGTGCATGTGGGGGCGCCGGGGGCTGCGGTGCTATAGTTAAACCCCCCCTCAATCCGCCGCAGACTTACCTATCGCGCTGGTCGCGGCGGCTCCGTACTTCTGCTGAGGACCACCACAAAATGGCCGCCCCCATATAGCACACAGTTCTCTGAAACTGTCTGCTGTATGGGGGCGGCCATTTTCTGGTGGTCCTTAGCAGAAGAACGGAGCCGCCTGGACCAGCGCGATAGGTAAGGCTGTGGGGGATTGAGGGGGGGTTTGCATGGGCAGCGGGGCGGCAGGGTAGGGGTGCTCGGCGGGGCGGCGGGGTAGGGGTGCTCGGCGGGGTGGCGACGGGGGGGGGGGGCGCCCCCCCCTAACGGCGGGGGGGCGCCCCCCCCTAACGGCGGGGGGGGCGCCCAAAACGTAGCTACGCCACTGCACTCAGACACACACGCATGCACACACACACACTTATTTATATACTGTATGTGTGTGTGTGCCACTATTATTTTGCCTTTGCTAATTAGTCAGGTTATCAGCTGGTCTGTCAGTGAGAATTAGTAATATAAGTCATATGGTCTCTTGCAGATAAGTGCAGCACTGTAGGTGTTTAATATGAAGTTATAGGTGTTGTGCAGAGATTTCTAATAGCACGGTTTAATACCCAGAAGCACGCATGACATTAAAGAGTTGCCATAATCAGATAGAAATGTTTGTGACCCCCTCGTGTCGTAAATCCGATTAACTGCGCAAATATTAATGGGTTTTGATATTTTTAATAGATGGAGTTTTTTTTTAATATGCTACAGTATAACCCTTCTTCACTTTCCTTTGTTCTTTTTCTCTTTTTTACTGAGTGATCTGTCACTTTATACAGTATGTCCTGGTGGTAGATTAGGCAGAACTACAGACTCCTCTCATGTGACAGTACAACAGGAGCTGTCCAAGGTCCTGATCCTCCTTGTCCTGATCCTCAGGTTCCTGTGCTCTGTCCATGGTGCTGATCCAACTGACATCACACTTCTCAATCCTACAGTGTTGGACTTGTGGAATTGGTAGGGGCGACCAAACACTGCGCTGAGGGGATTAATCAGCCCAGAGGGAAGCCAGAATGGATGTGATTGCTTTATGTGTCTCCCAAGATTAACCTTGTTCTGTCACTACTGTCTCATGTCATTATTCTAGACAATTCCCACCAACGCATTCATTATTTCACCAACGCTAATACAGCTAATACGGGTGGTGCAGAGGTAATTGCACCGAATACACTGAATTCTTTCTTCTTTTTGCAATTAACCTGATGGGTTCATGCTAAACTAATGACAGAGTTGTCAGAGCATGTGGCAGACACCCTACCTCTAACCGCAGCAAACAACTTACTGAAATAAATTCTGCTCCAACTGTACATGTAAACAGTAATAATTAAGGGGGTTATTCTGATTGACTCGGACAGGCACAATCATTCTCTGATGGAAAAAAACATATGCATGGCAGGTGGGGCTGATGTAACGTGTGCAGAGAGAGTTAGATTTGGGTGGGGGGTTTTACTTCAAACTGATATCTATATTGCAGTGTAAAAATAAAGCAGCCAGTATTTACCCTGCACAGAAACAATACAACACCCAAATCTAACTCTCTCTGCACATGTTACATCTGCCCCACCTGCAGTGCACATGGTTTTGTCCATCAGAGAGTGATTGTGCCTTTCCGAGTGAATCAGAATAACCCCCTAAGTTTCTTATCACTTTGAGATGCATCTACCAAATGAATTGACATTTCCTTACTATTTATTTTCCCCATCTCCAGTAAGGACTGCTGGACGATTTATTATACCCTCATGTAGTAAATGTGATCGGGCAGCTAGACTTAAGCCGGACATGATGCCAGGATGTTGCAGCTAACACTGCTGGTCAGCTTAATCCATAGCGTCCTCTTCTGTGATCGCTATAATGAAGAAGAAAGAGGATTGAGTGGGTCGCAAGACAAAGCCGTAAGCTGCCACGGCATTGTGTAATATCATTGGCTCAAGGTACTCAGAAGGTCGAAGGTCGACAGGGCTTATTTTGACACCTGAAATAGGTCGATGTGGCTAAAGTCGACAGGGTTGAAAGGTTGATGCAAGCATTACGTCAACAATGGGAAGTGGGACAGTCCAGAGGGGGAAACACCAGCTGCCATTCCAACCCGACTCACTAGCAGTGTTTAGAGATGGGCAAAACGGGTCACTAAGAAGAACTGGGATCAAGTGATCAATCCGTGAAAAGAACTGGATCTTTTAGACGGATCAACGACTCAATTTGAAAAAAGAGGTCATTTGATAATAACGAAGCATGATTTGTTTTACAATCATTTATTGACATTTTTTTTAAAACCTTTTTTTTCTTTTTAAACAGTGATCTGAACAAATAAGAACATACATAACCAAGTAAAACATTGATCGATGGCTGGGTGCATAATCGCCATCGAAGGCAACCATCGATGGCGTCTGCACCGATGGCCATCCCTAGCAGCAGCAGCCTTGTTATTTCTTTCACTTGCAGTCGCAGCACTGAACTCAGTCTCCGGAGTTAGTACATCTCAGCTGCCACAGGTGGCAGTGCTGAGCTCAGGCAAATGCATTGTGATTAAAAACGAAACTAAAAGTAAAAGAATGACAGATCACCTTTTTGTGATCAGCGGCTCCCTCACTCTTTTGTGGAATCCGTCCAAAAGATCCCCTTCGTTCGCGAACGACCCATCTCTGGTGGGTGTGGCTCCCCTATTTGAGTTTTGAACTGTGCTGCTGCCCCTCCTCCTGAGCCACCACTGGAAATAGGGGATTTCTGAAGTTTTTGGTGCAAGTGCATTTGCATATAATCTCTCAGTTACCTGGACATTAGCACTATGTGTGCCTCTGAATCAAGTCCTAGGTTTCTTATAACATATATGGGGCTTTAATCCTGATGTTAGGTGTAATTTTGGCATGTGGGTCTAGTTTCAGGATAACCACTGCATACAGTGGGGGTTATTCTAATTCATAAGTGTTCCCTTGGAGGACAAATGTTATGCAGGTGCATAAGCCGGGCGTGTGCAGCCATGGCGCACAGACTGTTCACCGGGCGCATGCGCCCAAGACTGTGGGCCAGGGGGGTGTAGGGCTGCGGCGGTTAGTCATTTCCATGGGAATGCCCAGTTTTTCATGGCCATTCCCATGGTAATCAGCCCATGCCGTGGGGGCGGGCAGCCGACATCACTAAATGCCAGCTACCCGCACACTTCCTGGCGAATGTGCACCGATATCTAAGGTCACCTGAGAGCTATGCATGTACTCACCACATCATTCGATGGTCAGCGACCATCGAATGATGTGAGTGTTTCCACATAGCCTGCAAACGGATGTTTATGTTAAACACCCATTCTCAGAAAGTACAAACTGACACGGTGTGTGTGTGTGTATGTTGGGGGGGGTGGGGGGCGGGAAGACTGGCATTCGGTGTGCGGCAATAGGGGGGCTACCAAGGCTGCAAATGCGCAGCCTTGCAAATGAACAGGAATAACCCCCAGTATGTATAACTATTGGAGAAACTCTTTGGAAAGTGTAAGATTAAAGGTGGACCGCACGATAAACAGATATGTGCCAAACATCATAAGATAGGCGAGGGAAAGGTAATGGTAGGCTGCCCCCATACTGTGACGTCTTGGTAATGGCCAGACCAGCATCAGCTGTAATCTGACATCTCTTCCGATGAACACTGGCTTGGTTGCTCATAGCAAGGCAACGAGAATTCTAAGAGTTTGAACGTTATAGTAGGTGCCTGATGGATGGGACATTCCATTTCTGAAGTTGTGTGGACATTCAACAGTCCTCGATCTATGGCGTCATGTGTCTATGGGAAAAACCTCATGGAAGGCATTACCACCACCATGGACCAACCATGTGTGCTTAATAATTTTATGACCTGTGGAATCTGGACAGAATTGTCCATGGTAACAGACAAGCGAAACTGGATGAAAACGCACCCTCATGCAGCAGACCATTGCAGTGGTTTAGGTTCCATGAGTTATGGGAGCAGAAGACCTAACACTATGACACAGATCATCTTCTGGGTTTGTGACATCACTGAATGGACCCTGGTTTACTGGCAACACGTAGCTTGTTCTCATGAGTCATGGTTGTTTTGGGCTGATGATAGGGTTTGGGTGTGGTGCCAACCCATGAGACCATGGACATCAGTTGTCAACAGGGCAACGTGCAGACTGGTGGTGGTTCCATAAGGGGGGTGATGTGGGCCCCCTGAGTCTTAGGGGCCTGTGTGCACCCATTATAAATATGCCCCTGCACAGAGCAAGAACCCCATTATCTCAGTTTCTCTTTGGAGATAATAAGGGAACATTTGGCCAGGGTGCAATGAGCCTTTTTTGCCAGGGAGGTCTGGGTGCAGATGTCTGGCATCCAGCTCTGTTTGTACAGACTTTGAGCATTTTACGTTTCCTTTCATTCCGCCCTGAAAGAAAACAAATGCGTCCCTTTCTGTTTCCTTCTATTTATCGCGCCGCGAATGCGGTTCGTCTTTCTTATTCCCAGGCAGCGCTGAACATGTGTTTAATCTGCATCGATACTGTAATGATGTATACAAATGTCAAAATAATTTTACTCCTGGTGATGCTTCCTTGCCTCCCTCTGTCTCCAGATTGGCAGCGTAGCCAGTGTCATTATACAGCAAGGCCGGTATGGAAATGCTATGTCATCTCAGGCTGCATTGTGCATCTGCTTTAAGGGCAGGATTGTAAATGACAGCAAACTGTGCGCTTGGCAAGCAGGGTGACAGGTTTTTTTTGTGCTTTTCCTTTTTGATCTCTCCCTGGCGTTTGTCTCCCCGGCTCTCTCTCCCTCCCTGCAGCACGGTTAAGGTTGTAGTTTATCTGGAGCGGTGAGTAACACTGACACGTCTCTGTATCAGTGCGTGAGGTGCCCGTCTGATTACGCCATAGCCTTGGCAGGCTCACTGCTGGGCCATTCATATCTGGAAGAAATATCACTGCATCTCTTTAGTGGGATGCATGTCTCCCCCCCCCCCTGTTAACCCCCTGGGCACCTGACCAGAGGAGCCTTATAAAGCCCCCATTCTTGCATTGTTTTCTGTTCCAGTTCCTTCTTACTGTAGGTGTCTTTGGTACTAAAGGTCTGATTCAGTATTGCTCGCTGAGCATCGGTCGTTCGCTTAACGCCGCCAGCCAAGACCCCCCCCCCAGCGAATCCCTTGCTGCTACGCCATGATGCACGCCTTCCCCTACATGTGCGAATGCATCAGCGAAGTGATATACTCACCGAAGGTATTCGCACAGGGGCTCTGCACATGTGCCAATACGTGAATGCGCAGAACCCCATTATCACAAGGGGGCTAAATTCGCCCCCCTCCAAATTAGGCCCATACACACTAAGCGATAATTTAAACAATACCGCTTTTTACCCCCCTTCTTAGCGATATTGCTTAAAATATCGCAAACATCGGAATGCATGCGCGCTCCAACGGGTCACCATCCTGCCTGTATAGATGAATGAGCACATCGTTAATGGGGCCATGTTACAAAATGCAGCACGGCCCCCACTCCCTTAGCCACGCCCTCTGTGGCTACCTTCCACCAGCATCGACATTGGTCTGCAGGGCGGAATGCCATCATGCAAGGGAATCCGGATGTTAGGTTGAGCGTGACATCCAATAGGTTGTCCAGACATGTTTTAGAGGAGCATGGTCAACATGCACTAGATCGATATTGCCAAAGGGTCAACTCAAGCAATAAGTTGACATAAGAATGGTTGACACATGAAAAGGTCGACAAGAGTTTTGGGGCAATTTTTTCTTTCTTTGGACTTTTCCCATGCTTTACCATCCATGTTGACCACTATTGAGACCGGTAGAGTGTCCCAAGTGCAGCGATAGCAGAGAATGTCACCATGGCAAATTAAACGAGCCATTGGTTATAGTCATTTGGCGTCTGGGTCCACAGATGGCGACATTGGGGGGGGGGGAACGTGAAAACTCATGTTGACATTTTCACGTGTTTCATTGTCGACCGATTGGTTGTGCTGACCTCTCGTCTATCTCAACTTTGTTTCTGCCGACCTAGAAACTGACCACCCAACGATCGACATCCAACATGCAAGACGTTGGAAAGGGTTAATTTGTTTTTTTATCCTTTGGGCTCCTTTTAAGCTGTTTTGCTCAGGAACATATCTTGAAAGGGATTACAGGCCCCTCGGGCATCTCTAGAGCTTTTGGAGTTTTAAACACTACGAAGTAAAATTAGTCTGTATTATTAGATATTTCTGTAATCAGTTTATTAGATAATTAGCAAATGAGAAAAAAAAAAAAAGAAAAGAAACCTCACATGCTAAACAGCCTGGAATTAATAACGTTAAGGCGTTTATAAAGCATTTTCGCAGATCTCAAAGGATCGGCCAACACATCTGTCAAAACTTATATTTCGGTAGGAGTCTGAAATATTTCAGAATGCGGCGCGCGTGTGTGTGTGATCGGACTGAAATGGAGGAAAAGCAATTTATGTGCAAGTTCTCTTGAACTGCGTGTGCTGGACGGGATTAAAGACTGAGCCGGTATGGAGGCTGGGGGCAGCGGGAACCATACATGGAAGCGAGCTAATACAAAGAACAAAATAACACACACACACAAAAAAAAAAATAGAAAATAAAAACTCCTGCGGTGGCTTCTTGCTGCAAAGCTCGAAATAGCAATTGGCAGATGTTTCCAGGATGTTACTGCAATGGAGCTTGTGTGGGGGGCTGGAATTCTCATTTAGGGGGATACGTGTCATTCAGCGCCAATATATTGTGTTATCTCCTGTCTCCAAAGACTGTTAGAGTCACCGATATGTATTACTACAGTAGCTTCTTGCGATATAACCACACTTGGACACGACACTTGAAGTGCGCAAGTGCGTCCATCAGCCTTGCCAAGAACAGGTGAGCTCTATGTGAATTGATGAGAAAGAAAACCCATAGAATTTTTTCTACTACACATGTGCAACATGGTGGTGTGGGCCCCCTAGACCCAGGGGGCGGTGTTACTTACAGTATGTGCTTTAAAATCAACAAAACACCTAGGCCATTAACCAAGAAGAAGGTGGGTAAGCAATCTGTCACATGCCACCGCGGATACGTGGCGGGCATAGTACTCACCCGTCTGTTGGCTAGCATGCTTCCATCGGGCTTCCAGGACAGGCGGATGGTGGTTGAACGTGGCAGCCATATAAAGTGGCGACTGGGGGACAGGAGGCACAGCACAGAGTCTGTCTCTGCTTGGCAGCGGTGTGAGGCCGGCGCCACCATCTTGGTTCAGGGCAACAGAGAGATTGCGCCAGGCTAGGATCTTTCCTGCTTCCCTGCCCTGACATCCAATGGTAGCCGCCCTCTAGGTATATAGGGGATCTGCTTAGGCTAATCAGGGTCAGTGCAAAGTCTTCTGAGCTATGCACATTGTTTGTGAAGACTCCTGGCTATTCTTATTGCTTAATATATCTCCCACTTAGGGGTTTATTTACTAAGATGGGAGTTCTAAAGAAAATGGGATGTTTCTCATAGCAACCAATCATATGCTATCCATTATGTTTTAGAAGGTGAAGTAGAATCTGATTAGTTGATATTAGAGATGTGCAGACTCGGATTCCAGAGATCCGAGCCCCCACGAACGCCATCATTCCGAGCCCGGTTCCGAGCAGCTCTCAGAGATTCCCGCCTGACTCGGGTCCGTCCGTGTGGTCAAAACGTCATCTCCCGGCACCGGATTTCGCGAGGCTTTAAATAGCGGCTGCCGCGCCTGCCATCTTCACTCCAGTCTAGTAGTGGGTTGGGAGAGGGTGTGTTGGTGCTGCTGCTGGGGCTTAAACTTGAGCTTGACCTTGAACGCAATATTTTTTATTTGCTGGGGCTGTCTCTCAGTGCTGCTGTGTAGTCTAACTGTGTACTTGTAGTACTACTGTCTCCTCTGTGCGGTCTACCTCTGGTGTGATGTGCTGTAATTATTTTATTCGCTGGGGCTGTCTCCCTCAGTGCTGCTGTGTAATATGTTCTCCTCTCTGCTTAGGGTGGGCTCTCCCTAGCAAGGAGGACAGTCTAACTGTGTACTTGTAGTACTACTGTCTCCTCTGTGCGGTCTACCTCTGGTGTGATGTGCTGTAATTATTTTATTCGCTGGGGCTGTCTCCCTCAGTGCTGCTGTGTAATATGTTCTCCTCTCTGCTTAGGGTGGGCTCTCCCTAGCAAGGAGGACAGTCTAACTGTGTACTTGTAGTACTACTGTCTCCTCTGTGCTGGGGCCTACCTCTGGTGTGCTGTGCTGTAATATATATTATATGAATAATTAATTATATTATATATAGTCCACTGGTGCTGCCTGCACTGAATCTGCCAGTATTATTTAGTTACTCAGTCCACTGTTGCCACTGGCAGTGCTACTGCCTACCTAATGTACATACTAGGCTGCTACAGGTATATCTAATTTCATTAAAAAATCATACTTGTGTTGTGTGGGACTGTAAAAAATAATTCCATGCTGCTGGTGCACTGACGTGTGCCACTGAGTGCCACTACCAAGCAGTACCTAATAATAAAATTAATTATAATAAATTCTGCTGGTGCACTGCATAAAGCTACTGGTGGTGTGTAATATAACTACCTTTTGTGGTGACCACTGGCAGTGCTACTGACTGCCTGCCTACCTACCTAGTACCTAGTAGTTTATTTTCTCTACCTACTAGGCTGCTATATTATTAATACTTAATTAATTGAATTATATATAGTCCACTGGTGCTGCCTGCACTGATTACTGTGAATAGAGGTTGCCAGTATTATTTACTCAGTCCACTGTTGCCACTGGCAGTAACTGCTTAAGTGTACCTACCTACCTAGTAGTACAACTACATACTAGGCTGCTATATCTAATTTAATTAAAAAATAATACTTGTGCTGTGTGGGACTGTAAAAAATAATTCCATGCTGCTGGTGCACTGACGTGTGCCACTGAGTGCCACTGCCAAGCAGTACCTAATAATAAAATTAATTATTATAAATTCTGCTGGTGCACAATACTAGTATTGCTGAAGTATCTACCTGTCTTGTGCCTAGTACTGCCTTATCTACCTGTCTGGTGTCTAGTACTGCCGTAACTACCTGTCTGGTGCCTAGTACTGCCGTATCTACCTGTCTGTTGCCTAGTACTGCCGTATCTACCTGTCTGGTGCCTAGTACTGCCGTATCTACCTGTCTTGTGCCTAGTACTGTCTTATCTACCTGTCTGGTGCCTAGTACTGCCGTATCTACCTGTCTGGTGCCTAGTACTGCCATATCTACTGCTGCAGTGCCACCCTTACATGAGCCACGTGTTTGTGCCGCACACTTGTGTGGCTTAGCATCGTTATCCAGCTACCTTGGTGCAACCTTTTGCCCTAAAAACAATATTGTGAGATGTGAGGTGTTCAGAATAGACTGAAAATGAGTGGAAATTAATGTTATTGAGGTCAATATAGCGTAGGAGCAAAAAAAAATATTCTGCGATTTTAGCAGTTTTTATGCTTTTTTAACAAAAACCCAAAACCCAAGAAATCCAAACACAAAACACTTAGGAGGTGTTTTGGCAAAACCCATTAGAACCCAAAACTTCAAGGTAATCAGAACCCAAAACCCAAAACCCGAAAAGTGGCCGGTGCACATCCCTAGTTGATATGGGCAACATCGCATCTTCAATAGAACTCAAAGATAAAAAGTAGGGGTAGTGAGAATGGGCAGTGGTCATGGGCAGTTGGAGTGATGAAAAGTAGTCACAGTGGGGACAGCCACCTACAGTGATAGACAGTTGGAGAGATTATGGATACATGGGTTGATAGAGGACAGTTGGAGTTTTGGTGGATAGTTGTGGTGGTGATGGATGGTTGTAGAGATGATGGATACTTATATTGAAAGAGGGCAGCTGGAGTATTGGTGGATAGTTGTGGTAGTGATTGGTGGTTGGAGAAATTATGGTAACATGTATTCATAGAGGGCAGTTGGTCTTTTGGTTGGTAGTTGTGGTGGTGATGGATGGTTGGGGAGATGATGGATATTTGTACTGATAGAGGGCAGTTGGAGTTTTGGTAGGTAGCTGTGGTGGTGATGGGTAGTTGGAGAGATGATGGTTACATGGTCTGATAGGGGACAGTTGGAGTTTCAGTGGATAGTTGTGGTGGTGATTAATGGTTGGAGAGATGATGGTTACTTGGTCTGATAGGGGACAGTTGGAGTTTTAGTGGATAGTTGTGGTGGTGATGGATGGCTGGAGAGATGATGGTTACATAGTCTGATAGGGGACAGTTGGAGTTTTGGTAGGTAGCTGTGGTGGTGATGGGTAGTTGGAGAGATGATGGTTACATGGTCTGATAGGGGACAGTTGGAGTTTCAGTGGATAGTTGTGGTGGTGATTAATGGTTGGAGAGATTATGGTTACTTGGTCTGATAGGGGACAGTTGGAGTTTTAGTGGATAGTTGTGGTGGTGATGGATGGCTGGAGAGATGATGGTTACATAGTCTGATAGGGGACAGTTGGAGTTTTGGTAGGTAGCTGTGGTGGTGATGGGTAGTTGGAGAGATGATGGTTACATGGTCTGATAGGGGACAGTTGGAGTTTCAGTGGATAGTTGTGGTGGTGATTAATGGTTGGAGAGATGATGGTTACTTGCATTGATAGAGGGCAGTTGGAGTTTCAGTGCAAGTTGTGGTGGTGATGGATGGTTGGAAAGATGATGGTTACTTGTATTGATAGAGGGCAGTTGGAGCTTTGGTAGGTAGCTGTGGGGGTGATCCATGGGTATGACATTGCTGCACCAAATGGGAACTAGCAGCCTAATTGCAGCAACGATGAGCGCGGTTACATCTGTAGGTGAGACACGTGGATAAGGTGACTGATGTGTCAGCAGACAACAGGTATCATGTCAGTCAGCTAATCAGTATAACATATTTGAAGTTCAATACTGTGGTGTGGAGTAAGAAGATGTGTAGTATTACACTTCAGGGCCTGTGTCATTCTGTTACAAGGCCAAATGTAATCAGGTTTGAGAATCAGAAAGTGAGACATTTTGGGAGAGTTTTTTAAAGCAGCAATCATATACACTGATAAACCAGGTAGATTTTGGCATGTAAATGATTGCCGCTTTAAAAAAAAAATATGGTGAAAACTCTCACTTTCTGATTCTCACACCCGATTACATTTGGCCCCACGTGTGGAAATGCTGACATAGTTTTGCATGTTTTTAGCATTTAGTGGATTCATTATTAGAGGCCTGATGATGCCACCTACTCCAACTCTAAAAACTCAAAGCTGTCCGGTGGGAGCGGCCCCCATCTTAACAGCAGCTCACGGCGTATTGGAAACTTCTTTTAGTTATCCGGATGGCACCTGCTGATAAATAGGGTCCTAAACCTGTAACGTTTTCCTGCTTTACACTAGAACACAGTAAAGTTGGTGTCTTTATTTGTCTGTTTTCCCCATGCATAAATCCCGTCAGGACGAGCTGACACCAAACACTGCAGATAAGAGAGGATCTTCTACATCTTGTGCCTCTCAACAAGTTGTCTACCCCTCTCTCCACCGCCTTATACATCAGTAACGCTGACACTTTGATGGGCTTGTTTGCCTTTACCCGGCGTTGCAGACAGAGCCACGCGTTTGTCTTTTATTCTCAACGTTTTTATTTTGCACTTTTTTTTTTTACGGTTTTGTCATTGTCTATCTGCGCCCCTGATATTTCCTGCCTGTCACTTGGGCTTGTGCATGTCACGGCAAGATAACGCGGCTGATTGGCAGGAAGCGAGCGCCGGCAGGAGAATAGAGGACAGAGTCGTATGTGATCACATTGAGCGCTCTAGAACGATGTCGCCGTGATTGTCAGAGGGAGATAGTTGTGCAGATCACAGTAGGACAGAGGCAGACGGAGAGACAGATGTGACTGCGGGGAAAGGGTGGATGAGTCGGGGAGAGCTGTGCGTGTCACGGCGAAGAGTCAGAGATAATTGTCTCTGAGAGAGGAAGAGAGAGCGCCTTGCAGTCAGCAGGCGTCTCAGAGACCTGTAGCAGAGGGACGAGAGAAGGAGAGAGATCTATGTATGTATCACATAGGATGTGAGTGTAATAAAAATATACGCTCATAACTCTGGCAGGATGGGAGACGTCAGTCTGTCAGGGTCAATGACGGCCTACTTAGAGATTCTTTGGACACCGGCCTTGGCTGCAGGCTCGTGTGTGTAACCACCTCTGCCATTACTATAGGAAATCAATGCCCCAATTTATAATGCCATTGATCCCATGCGGGTTGCAAGTTTTCTCTCTGAAGACGGACGGTCGGTACGAGGATGCGATCAATCCCTGCCAGACGCCTTAACTCTCTGGCCCGTCTTGTCTTGCAGAGAGAGAGAGAACAAAAAAGGGGCTCAGTCTGGGGATGATAGCAAAATGCAGTTTATGGATTTTCTTTTGTTGCTTCATTTTCCCATTGATACAATTATCTTATTACAGCTTGGTTCTCCCTGTCCGGCCTTGTTCCTGTAAGCAGCATGCGGCTGGCTGCGAAATGATCAGCGCTGGCTGATAGGAATGCTAGTTAATGTCGTACTGTGTGGATGGAATGCAGGCAGCGGCGTAACTATAGCACCGCAGCCCCCGCCACCGCGGGGGGGCGCTGTGCATGTGGGGGCGCCGGGGGCTGCGGTGCTAAAGTTTAACCCCCCCCCCCCTCAATCCCCCGCAGACTTACCTATCGCGCTGGTCCCGGCGGCTCCGTTCTTCTGCTGAGGACCACCACAAAATGGCCGCCCCCATATAGCACACAGTTCTCTGAAACTGTCTGCTGTATGGGGGCGGCCATTTTCTGGTGGTCCTCAGCAGAAGAACGGAGCCGCCGGGACCAGCGCGATAGGTAAGGCTGTGGGGGATTGAGGGGGGGTTTGCATGGGCGGCGGGGTAGGGGTGCTTGACGTGGCGGCGGCCACTGAATGCAGGGTGGACCATGGCAGTATATTACTAATCCATTTCGACTCTTAACCCTTTGAGTGCCAAGATCTCTGAGAGACGTTCAAAATATCCGCTAGAAATGGCAACGTCGTTCACATTTGTTATATAAATGTAAATAAAATTGTTGTATTAAAAAAAAAGATTAACAATATCGTCGTGCTTATCGTTTAGTGTGTATCCACTATATTGTTAATGATGTCCGCTATCGGCCGAGCATGCAGTTCAATCTAACAATATTGTCAACAACTGCATGTTCGGCTGGGATCCCGGTGATGGGGCTGAATGATATTACTAACGATATCGCTCAGTGTTTAGCCACAAGTCATTCATTTTCGCTGCATGGGCAATTTGGACAAAGATATCGGTGGTGCTGCATATAGGCCCTTATTCATTTATGTGCACTGCAGGTGGGGCAGATGTAACATGTATAGAGAGAGTTCCATTGGGTGAGTTATTTTGTTTCTGTGCAGGGTAAATACTGGTTGCATTATTTTTACACTGCAATTTAGATTTCAGTTTCAACACACCCCACCCAAATGTAACTCTCTCTACACATGTTACATCTGCCCCACCTGCAGTGCACATGGTTTTGCCCATTTCGAGAACAAATTTGTACTGTGATCAGATCTGAATAAGGGCCATAGTACAGTGTGTAGAGACCGTTAAGCTCCATACAAACTACCTGATTCTAGTGGCAGCTGATATAGTTAACATTATTATGATAATTATTTTAAAATACATTGAGGACTAATTAATTGAAAGTTATAAAAAAAATGCAGCTAAGCAGTGAAACGCGTAAGACTATTACCCTTTTGGCATACACCCATGTTGCGTCATGCCTCCACTGTGCCATTTCAGAATTTATTGGAACCGCACCAGCCCATTACTTATCCGGCATAAGGAGGGCCGGCGCCACCACTAGGCAGCATTAGGCATTTTCTGGGGGCGCCTGTCACTGGAGGGCGGCACTTGGGAGCAGGTGAGCGGCGCAAGCACCCTCCACCCTGTAGAGTGGGTGAGTGGTGGGGCTGGTTGCAACAGGCCCCCCACTGGAGGGACTTGGCAGCAACTCTCCCCTCTGTGAGTGGAGTGAGCGGGTAAGCGGTGGAGCGGCCACACCCCCCCCCCGGAGCAACTTGGACGCTGCGATCCCTTGCACCAGTCCTGGGCATAAGGGACTGAAAATGACCCTTCAGGATCCCTATTCCTCAGACAACTCAACAGGCTAGCACCTTTTCCCGAGGGACCTCCCTGGGGCCTAGAAAAGGTTTCTTGCGGTACCTGGATAATTCATTCCCAACCACTACCGCCAAAGGCATCAAATTGGGCACATAGGAACGGACTCCATTGCATGCACTTAGGCCCTTATTCTGTTTCACTTGCAAAGGCAAATTCCTTCTCAAAACCATGTGCACTGCAGGTGGGGCAGATGTAACTTGTACAGAGAGAGTTAGATTTGGGTGGGGTTTGTACTTCAAAGTGAGATCTATATTGCAGTGTAAAAACAAAGCAGTCAGTATTTTTCCTGCACAGAATCTAAATAACTCACCCAAATCTAAATCTATCTGCACATGTTACATCTGCCCCACCTGCAGTGCATATGGTTTTGTCCATTTGAGAAGGAATTTGTCTTTGCTAGTGAACCAGAATAAGGGCCTTGGTTCCCAGCACACATGTGTGGAACTAATAGGTGAATATATCACTAATCAAGGCTATATTTCAATTAATTAGTCCTCAATGTATTTTAACTACCGGTGTTTTAGCGCCGTTATCTATTGTACCTTTTGGCTGGGGGAGCTAATACCCCCAGTACTTTGTAATAGCAGCTACTTGGAACACCAGCTTGTAGCGCAGCCTGATATAAAATCCCTCCGGTGCCCGAGTATAGCTGGACCCAGTCTGGCACACCTTGATAACCCAAAGTCTAACTGGTCTCCAGTCCAGAACACCAGCATATATGGCAGAACCCAGCATACCAATAATATAACCCATCAAATTCCGCCATATCTACTCAACCGGTGCAAGCCCAACATCTAGCATGCTTGCCCTGCCCACAAGTCTTCTGTACTACTTGTTCTAGTACTGTCTCCACACCCTCATTGTAATGCCACTGCAGACTCCACACTAGTGCCAGGGGCGAATTTAGGGGTCAGGCCGCCCCTAGGCACAACATTTTTGTGCCCCCCCCCCAATTTTAATGTAATCATATATGTATATACATTGTTATTTTTATATATATATATATATATATATATATATATATATTTCATGAAAATGTAACTGTAGCCCACCTTAATATTTTTTTAAGCACTCTGGACTGCTCACTGTATGGAGGACTCGGAGGGAGGGAGGCACTTCTTAGTACAGTGATTAGCACAGTGTCTCCGTCAGTCTCTCTCTGGCTCACACACTGTGATGAGCACAGGGAGGATCTGCGCGCCGATCAGCTCAGCTGCTGGATACACAGCAGCCAATAGACTGTGTGTGTGTGTGTAGAGTAGCCAATGGGTGGAAGCCGGCAGCAGTGAGCCTGAGCTATTTCCGGACGCGCAGGGGGACCGTCGGACCCAGCCACCAGAGGTGATGTAATGTGTATGGCAGAGTGGGTGGGCAGTGGCGGGTGACTAGTGGCGCTGCCGCCTACATATAATTCATCTATGCGGCGGCGGCGCTCGTCACTCGCCGCTGCCCACCCGCTGTGCCATTTAACAGAATGTCAGCCAGCCTGCCGCCCTTAATTGGTGCCGCCCTGAGGCCGGTGCCTCACGGGCCTAGGCACAAATCCGGCCCTGACTAGTGCCCATGGCGAGAATGGACTCTAGGACCTCAGTGCAGTGAAGCAGTAATGCTAACCATTACGCCATCTGTGCTGCCATCTAATCACTTATATGTATAATTTAAAATAAAACATTTGCAATAAAAATAAAAGTATACAGTACTTTGTTAAGTGTAAGGGACCCTGAGACCCCTATGCATCATGGGATCAGTTCCGTCGTGGACTCTATCAGTGTAAATCATTGTTTAGAAGATGAGCAGATGTTGGCGGTTGTTCCATAGGGCCAGATGCACTAAGCTTCAAAAGCGATAACATGGAGAGTGATAACCAGCCAGCCAATCAACTCCTGCCTGACATTTTTCAAACCCAGTCTGTAACATGGCAGGTAGGAGCTGATTGGCTGGCTGTTTATCACTCTCCATTTTATAATTTTTGAAGCTTAGTGCATCTGGCCCATAGTGCGGTAATACTCGGTGTGATTGGCGGTAGTAGGATTTCTATCATTAGATGGTCTTCTGTGTGATGTTGGTGAATGGTGCATGCTGGGAGCACGTGTGGCTATTGGGTGCTACTGTAGGCTGTGATTTCTTGGTGTCCATCTATTCTGGTGTCACCTCATTTCTTGGAGTAAGTTGTGGGCCCAGTGTAGGTAAGTAGAGAGACTTACCTCGCTGCACAGCTTGGTGGTCCATGTGAGTGGTCTTCCATTCTTGCTACTATAGATCAGGACAGATCTCTGATCAGTTTATCTGGAAATAACGGACAACATTTAATTACAATTTTCTGAGGTCTTTCACAACAAGGTCTGCTCCATCTGCACATGCCACAAATCTTGAAGGTCTACAATGAAGGGCCCCTGAGGTCTGATACTGTCACAGATCCATCTGCTTTAGCGTGCGGTGACCACAGTGAGTCTGCCTTGGCCGGGATTGGAGGGCTTCATAAATACTCTCTATTGATTGGTTCATGTCAAAGGGTAATTGGAAGCAGGGGATGATCTGCCACTTTCTGCAGAAGTTAGTAGAATAATTAACTGATTTGCAAAAAGAGAGAACTGCGGGGATCTGAGAGGGGGGATTTGTGGATGCAATTAGGATATGAAAATGATATATCTCGTGCTCTACATGTACATTATTCAGTTTCATCGGCTGCACACACAATTTATTACGTGCAAACTTAGTAAGTAATAAGAGCTGTGGCTGTGATCTCGCTCACATCCCAACCCCACTCTCCCCTCTCCACTCTCTCTCTCTACTCCTCTCTCCCTCTCTCTACTCTCTCCCCTCTCCCTCTATCCACTCTCTCTTCCTCTCTGTCCCTCTCTCTCTCTCTCTCTCTCTCTCTCTCCACTCTCTCTCCCTGCTCACTCTCTATCTATCTCTCCACTCTCTCTTCTTATTTCTCTATATCTCTCTCTCCCTCTCTCTACTCTCTCTCTACCTCCCTCTCGCTACTCTCTCTTTCCCTCTTGCTACTCTCTCTCTCTCCCTCTCTCTACTCTCTCTCTACCTCCCTCTCGCTACTCTCTCTTTCCCTCTTGCTACTCTCTCTCTCTCCCTCTCTCTGCTCACTCTCTCCTTCTCTCTCTCCCTCTACTCTCTCCCTCTAGTCTCTCTCTCCCTCTCTCGCTCTCTCCCTCTAGTCTCCTTCTCCCTCTCTCTACTCCCTCTCTCCCTCTCTCTACCTTCTCTCTCCCTCTCACTACTCTCTCTCCCTCTCTCTACTCTCCCTCTCTCTGCTCTCTCTCTCTGCTCTCTCCCTCTCGCTACTCTCTCTCCCTCTCTCTACTCTCTCTCTCCCTCTCTCTGCTCTCTCTCTGCTCTCTCTCTCTCTCTCCCTCTCTCTGCTCACTCTCTTTCTATCTCTCCACTCTCTCTTCATATTTCTCTATATCTCTCTCTACCTCTCTCCCTCGGTCTCATCCCTCTTTCTCTTTTCCTGTTACCCCTCTCTCTTTCCCTTACCCGTTTCTCTCCTCTTTTTTTCTCTTACTATCTGTGTCTCCTCAAGCTCTTTCCCTCTCTCTCTCACCCTCTCTATGGGCCAGATGTACTGAGCTTGAAAAGTGACAACATGGAGAGTGATAATGTACCAGCTAATTAGATATGCTACATGCTTCCTTTTTTACCTTTATCTTTCTCCCTCTTTCACTCCCTCTTCCAATCTTCTCTTTCTGTCATCCTCTCTCTCCACTTTACTCACTCTGATACTTTCTCTCTACCTCTTTTTTCTTTCATCTCTCTTTTCCTCTCCTCTCTCTACCTTTATCTCTCTCCCTCCTTCCTCTATCTCTCTCCCTCCCTCTACTCTCTACCTCTTCTTCCTTATCTGCCTGCCCCCCCTCTTTCTCTCGTCTCTCTCTACCTACCTCTCTCTCTGTCTCTCCCTCCCTCTACTCTATCTACAGTACCTCTCCTCAGTATCTCTCTACCTCTCCTTCCTGTCTCTCTTTCGGTCTCTCTCTCCTCTCTCTACTTGCCTCTCTCAAGTCTCACATTACAATATATCACTGAGCAGGTGCAGTGTTGAGTATGTTACTCATATTAAAACCGAGGAGAACCTTGAGATCTACATAAACTCCTCCTTTTCCATGTTGCTCAGATTTGATTAAAGACCCTCCAGGACTGTGATTTGCACACAAATAATACTGAGGATGGTTTTCCGAACGTCAGCAGAATTTCTCAGCACACTGGCCTACTTCTGATACCCGCTCTGAAGCCTAACAAATCACACAAGGATGTCTGTGTACATCTCCGGTCTCCAAACAATACAAGAATCAGGTTTAACACTGGACAAATCTCCCCTCAGACAATGATGCAGATTTTCCTTTGTGTATTATGTAACAGTCGGCAACGATTCAGAAGTTTTGGCGTAGAACCACGTCCAGGACAGTTTATCCTTGTCACGTGCGGGGACCAGCATCCTGCGCTGTAATACCTGAAGCAGAGACTAGCAGATTTATCACTGTCTGTTACAGGCAGGAACATTACTGGGCAGAGCCGATGTCCCGTGTTAGATTGGGGGCGTCCAACTCCCCGATAAGTAGCTTCGCCCGTGACCTACTTTTACTATGTAATATTGTTCGGCCTTTGCTTTTCCAAATGATTTTCCAAATGACTTTATGAGGATTAAATGGGATTACAATATAAAGATATTGGATTAACGGTTTTGATTTTATTTGACAGGAAAACGACGTTGCGGTTACAGGTTGGAGCCTAAAGTAACCCACTTTTACGCCACAGAGTCCTTAGACAGTTGTGTTTTTCTTTAATAATGTTGTTGTGTGTAGTTTTGAACATATATAGGGTTACCCTCATGCTACAATATGGCAAACTGACTCAGAGTTGCGATCTGAATTTAGCATTATGCCTGGTAACGCATGCGCATTATATCACCCGTAAGTGATGACAGTGATGACATCACCAGAGATAAAAGCAGGTAAATCCTGTATAAATGCAATGATTAATTCATTTCATGCTATGGGCGAGATGCACTAAGCTTCAAAGATGATAAAATGGAGAGTGATAAACAGCCGGCCAATCAGCTCCTGCCTGACATTTTTCAAACACAGTCTGTGACATGGCAGGTAGGAGCTGATTGGCTGGCTGTTTATCACTCTCCATTTTATCACTTTTGAAGCTTAGTGCATCTGGCCCAAAGTCATTAAGGTTCATTCATAAAATTGCAAATGTGTAATACAACAGTGCAAATACCCCCAAATTTGCAACAAAAAATATCATGGGTTTTTGGGTCAGGTGGTGACTCGGAGCTGGCTAAGTCGCCCATGCCTCCTTTAACCCCTTCACGACATTTGACGTATATATACGTCATGGCCGGGAAGTACTTCCCGACCGTTGACGTATATATACGTCATGGCTTAAAACTGTCACTGCGTCTAGAGACGCAGTGACAGAGGGACGATGTCTGCTGTCCCTGACAGCAGACATGTCCGTGCATGCCCAGGGGGGGCGGCGATGCCGCCCCCCCGTCGGCGATCGCTGTGATTGGCTGTTCATTGTGAACAGCCATTCACAGCGTTTTCTGTGTCACCGGCGAATAACGTTCGCCGGTGACACGGGATCGGAGGTGATTGGTGCTGTAAAGTACAGCACCAATCACCGCGGGGTGTAAGGGTGACACTGGTGTCACCCCACCTCACCCCGCCCGCCCCCAAAGGCCGTGATTGGTTCGTCGGACCGACGGACCAATCACAGCCATGGAGGGGGGTTTAAACTAACGGTGACTGCACTGCAGACGCCATTCCGGTCTGGAATAGCGTGCAGTGCGGTCACCGTGCCCAGCTGCCGCCTATACTGACCAGAACCCATCCAAAATACTTACCTGATCATTGAGATTGCTTATGCTTGTGACATCTTGTGACATCCTGTGACATCTTGTGCTGCTGCGATTTATTAGATAGAGAGTTAGAGAGAGAGAGATAGAGAGAGATAGAGAGGCCTAGTGCTATATTTTGTGCTGCTGCAGTGTGATAGAGCTATAGATAGAGAGATAGAGAGAGATAGAGAGAGAGAGATAGAGAGAGAGATAGTGACAGATTGTGCTATATATTTTTTATATAACTGAAAGAGATAGAGAGAGATAGAGAGAGATAGAGAGGCCTAGTGCTATATTTTGTGCTGCTGCAGTGTGATAGAGCTATAGATAGATAGAGAGAGATAGAGAGAGAGAGATAGAGAGATAGTGACAGATTGTGCTATATATTTTTTTTTATAACTGACTGCTGCCCCCCCTTTTGTGCTGATCAGTATAAATTAACTGATCAGCAACTTTTTGGGGGCGCAGGTTTTTTTTTATATATAGATATACCTGTCAGTGCTGCTGCTGCAGTGTCATAGAGTGATAGATAGTGAGAGATAGAGAGATAGAGAGAGATAGTGACAGAGAGTGATAGAGAGTGCTAAATTTTTTGTCTGCTGCCCCCGCCTTTTGTGCTGATCACTATATCTGAGGTGATCAGCAACTTTTTTGGGGGTACAGAGGTTTTTTTTTTTTATATATATACCTGTCAGTTGCACCAAAGGTTGTGCACCTGCTGCACCTCACTGGTAATCAGTGTCGCATCACTGATCACCTTTTTTTTTTTTTTGTGTGCTGTGGGGTCTTTTTTTAATTTTTTTTTTACACACACTGTGATTTTGTGTGTGTCCTGTGGCCACTGTGCGCTGATCAGTGACGTACATCACTGATCAGCTTTTTTTGCACAGGGTTGATCTATTTTATTTTTTTTTTTATCAAATTCCTGTTGCCTTTGAGCGCTGTTCAGTGACGGACGTTACTGACCAACATCTGTGCTCAATTTTTGGCGCAGGACCTTTTTTTTTTTTTAACCCCTTCCATTTTTTTTTTTTTTAACCCCTTCCATTTTTTTTTTTTGAACCCTTCAATTTTTTTATTTTTGTATTTTTTTTTTTTTCTGCACTACATACATACACACTACATACCCCCCGGGTTGAAATAAAGTTTGTACCCCTCCCTACACTATACACGTGTTGAAACATTTCACTACCAGTAACACAAAAATATAAATGGCATCCCAAATGTCATCCCAAATGTCGTCCCAGTCATCCAGGAGAATGTATTCGGTGGAGGAGGCATATGCCATGCTTGCCTCTGACTCTGACACAGCAAGTGAGGCAAGCGGGGAATTTGAAGGATTTGTCTTAAGCTCCTCTTCCTCCTCTGATGATGAGGGACCCCCTCAAAGACGCCCCCGTAGAGCAGCTGAGACCCCCCCCCCAATAATTGATCTCGTATGGACCCCACCACCAGACAATTTTGAGCCCCAGGTTCCTGAGTTTTTGGCCATCCCAGGAATCCAATTTGATTCAACAGGTCTCAGAGAAATTGACATTTTTAAATTATTTTTCTCTGATGATTTTATAAATTTAATGGTGGACCAAACTAATTTATATGCCCAGCAGTTTATTGCTCAAAACCCCACGTCATCATTTGCTAGGTGGACCCCTGTAGATGCAGTAGAGATGATGACGTTTTGGGGTCTGGTGTTACATATGGGCATAGTAAAAAAGCCACAAATTAGGCAATATTGGAGTACAGATGTTCTGTACAGCACCCCATTTCACCGTATGGCCATGCCCCGGGCTCGTTTTGAGGCAATCCATAAATTTATACATTACACCGATAATGCACAGTGCCCACCCAGAGATGATCCCACCTTTGACAGGCTATTCAAAGTCAGGCCGGTCATTGATCATTTCAGTGCCAAATTTGCAGAGCTATACATCCCTGATAAATGTATTAGTATCGACGAGTCCCTTATACATTTTAAAGGAAGGGTTAAATTCCGCCAGTACCTTCCCAGTAAGAGGGCAAGGTATGGGATAAAAATGTATAAGCTGTGTGAAAGCACCACAGGGTACACCCACAAGTTTAGGGTATATGAAGGGAAGGATTCAAGAATTGAACCACCAGAATGCCCCCCCTCCCTCGTAGGTGTTAGTGGAAAAATTGTCTGGGATTTAATGCACCCCTTCCTGGATAAGGGTTATCACCTCTATGTGGATAACTTTTACACCAGCATCCCCCTGTTTAAGGCCCTTGGTTCAAGAGGTACAGCAGCTTGCGGTACTGTGCGCAAGAACCAAAGAGGCCTCCCCAAAACGCACATTGCCCAAGTAATGAGAAGGGGTGAAAGCAGGGGAATATGCACCGAAAATATGTTGTTGGTCAAATATAAGGACAAGAGGGATGTCCTTATACTGACAACAATTCATGGAGACAGTACCACCTCCATCCCTGTACGAGGTACCAGTACCCACACCTCAAAACCAAATTGTATCCTAGATTACAATAAGTACATGGGTGGAGTGGATCTTTCAGATCAGGTACTGAAGCCGTACAGTGCCCTGCGGAAAACAAATATCTGGTACAAGAAGCTGGCCGTGTATATCATCCAGATGGCACTGTATAACGCTTACGTGCTATTCCGTTCTACCGGCCAGAGGGGGACATTTATGCACTTTCAAGAGGAAGTCATAAAGAGCCTAACATTTGGGAATCAGCAGGCAGAGGGCCCCAGTACTTCTAGTACTGGCCCCCGTATTGTACCAGGGCAGCATTTTCCCAACGAAATCCCCTCCACTGCAAGAAAGGGCAGGACACAAAAAAGGTGCAAAGTTTGCTATAAAAAGGGAATAAGAAAGGAAACTATTTTCCACTGTGAAACTTGCCCCGACAAACCCGGCCTATGTATAAAGGAGTGTTTCAAAATATACCACACATCGATGGATTATTAGGTTCATCATTTCACCGTGCATCGGGGGTCTTGCTAATGCCACATAGCACCCACCATTCATTCCACCAGAATCTGAGCTGCAAAATCCAAAAATCACTCCTTCCCTTCTGAGTCCTGCCATGCACCCAACTGGTATTTTTTGGTCACATGTGAGGCATTGCCGTACTCTGGAGAAATGGGGGCACAGATTTTGGGGTGCTTTGTCTCCTTCATTCCTTGTGAAAATGAAAAATTTTGAGCCAGAAGTACATTTTTGTGTAAAAAAATGTAATTTTTCATTTTCACAGCCCAGTTGTACCAAAATTGGTGAAACCCCTGGGGGTTTGAAATGTACACTATACCCCTAGATGAATTCCTTGAGGGGTGTAGTTTGCAAAATGGGGTCACTTGTGGGGGGGTTCCACTGTATTGGCAATGCAACATAGCACCCACCATTCATTCCACCAAAATCTGTGCTGCAAAATCCAAAAATCACTCCTTCCCTACTGAGTCCTGCCATGCACCCAACTGGTATTTTTTGGTCACATGTGAGGCATTGCCGTACTCGGGAGAAATTGGGGCACAGATTTTGGGGTGCTTTTTCTCCTTCATACCTTCTGAAAATGAAAAATTTTGAGCCAGAACTGCATTTTTGTGTAAAAAAATGTAATTTTTCATTTTCACTGCCCACTTGTATCAAAATTGGTGAAACCCCTGGGGGTTTGAAATGTACACTATACCCCTAGATGAATTCCCTGAGGGGTGTAGTTTGCAAAATGGGGTCACTTGTGGGGGGGTTCCACTGTATTGGTAATGCAACATAGCACCCACCATTCATTCCACCAAAATCTGTGCTCCAAAATCCAAAAATCACTCCTTCCCTACTGAGTCCTGCCATGCACCCAACTGGTATTTTTTGGTCACATGTGAGGCATTGCCGTACTCGGGAGAAATTGGGGCACAGATTTTGGGGTGCTTTTTCTCCTTCATACCTTCTGAAAATGAAAAATTTTGAGCCAGAACTGCATTTTTGTGTAAAAAAATGTAATTTTTCATTTTCACTGCCCACTTGTATCAAAATTGGTGAAACCCCTGGGGGTTTGAAATGTACACTATACCCCTAGATGAATTCCCTGAGGGGTGTAGTTTGCAAAATGGGGTCACTTGTGGGGGGGTTCCACTGTATTGGTAATGCAACATAGCACCCACCATTCATTCCACCAAAATCTGTGCTCCAAAATCCAAAAATCACTCCTTCCCTTCTGAGTCCTGCCATGCACCCAACTGGTATTTTTTGGTCACATGTGAGGCATTGCCGTACTCGGGAGAAATTGGGGCACAGATTTTGGGGTGCTTTGTCTCCTTCATTCCTTGTGAAAATGAAAAATTTTGAGCCAGAACTGCATGTTTATGTAAAAAAATGTAATTTTCCATTTTCACATCCCAGTTGTACCAAAATTGGTGAAACCCCTGGGGGTTTGAAATGTACACTATACCCCTAGATGAATTCCCTGAGGGGTGTAGTTTGCAAAATGGGGTCACTTGTGGGGGGGTTCCACTGTATTGGTGCTTGGGGGGTCTTGCTAATGCGACATAGCACCCACCAAAATTCCACCAGAATCTGAGCTGCAAAATCCAAAAATCACTCCTTCCCTTCTAAGTCCTGCCATGCACCCAACTGGTATTTTTTGGTCACATGTGAGGCATTGCCGTACTCGGGAGAAATTGGGGCACAGATTTTGGGGTGCTTTGTCTCCTTCATTCCTTGTGAAAATGAAAAATTTTGAGCCAGAACTGCATGTTTGTGTAAAAAAATGTAATTTTCCATTTTCACATCCCAGTTGTACCAAAATTGGTGAAACCCCTGGGGGTTTGAAATATACACTATACCCCTAGATGAATTCCCTGAGGGGTGTAGTTTGCAAAATGGGGTCACTTGTGGGGGGGTTCCACTGTATTGGTGCTTGGGGGGTCTTGCTAATGCGACATAGCACCCACCAAAATTCCACCAGAATCTGAGCTGCAAAATCCAAAAATCACTCCTTCCCTTCTAAGTCCTGCCATGCACCCAACTGGTATTTTTTGGTCACATGTGAGGCATTGCCGTACTCGGGAGAAATTGGGGCACAGATTTTGGGGTGCTTTGTCTCCTTCATTCCTTGTGAAAATGAAAAATTTTGAGCCAGAACTGCATGTTTGTGTAAAAAAATGTAATTTTCCATTTTCACATCCCAGTTGTACCAAAATTGGTGAAACCCCTGGGGGTTTGAAATATACACTATACCCCTAGATGAATTCCCTGAGGGGTGTAGTTTGCAAAATGGGGTGACTTGTGGGGGGGTTCCACTGTATTGGTGCTTGGGGGGTCTTGCTAATGCGACATAGCACCCACCAAAATTCCACCAGAATCTGAGCTGCAAAATCCAAAAATCACTCCTTCCCTTCTAAGTCCTGCCATGCACCCAACTGGTATTTTTTGGTCACATGTGAGGCATTGCCGTACTCGGGAGAAATTGGGGCACATATTTTGGGGTGCTTTGTCTCCTTCATTCCTTGTGAAAATGAAAAATTTTGAGCCAGAACTGCATGTTTGTGTAAAAAAATGTAATTTTTCATTTTCACATCCCAGTTGTACCAAAATTGGTGAAACCCCTGGGGGTTTGAAATGTACACTATACCCCTAGATGAATTCCCTGAGGGGTGTACTTTGCAAAATGGGGTGACTTGTGGGGGGGTTCCACTGTATTGGTGCTTTGGGAGTCTTGCTAATGCATCATAGTACCCACCATTCATTCCACCAAAATCTTTGCTGCAAAATCCAAAAATCACTCCTTCCCTTCTGAGTCCTGCCATGCACCCAACTGGTATTTTTTGGTCACATGTGAGGCATTGCCGTACTCGGGAGAAATTGGGGCACAGATTTTGGGGTGCTTTGTCTCCTTCATTCCTTGTGAAAATGAAAAATTTTGAGCCAGAACTGCATGTTTGTGTAAAAAAATGTAATTTTTCATTTTCACAGCCCAGTTGTACCAAAATTGGTGAAACCCCTGGGGGTTTGAAATGTACACTATACCCCTAGATGAATTCCCTGAGGGGTGTACTTTGCAAAATGGGGTGACTTGTGGGGGGGTTCCACTGTATTGGTGCAACATAGCACCCACCATTTATTCCACCAAAATCTGTGCTGCAAAATCCAAAAATCACTCCTTCCCTTCTGAGTCCTGCCATGCGCCCAACTGGTATTTTTTGGTCACATGTGAGGCATTGCCGTACTCGGGAGAAATTGGGGCACAGATTTTGGGGTGCTTTGTCTCCTTCATTCCTTGTGAAAATGAAAAATTTTGAGCCAGAACTGCATGTTTGTGTAAAAAAATGTAATTTTTCATTTTCACATCCCAGTTGTACCAAAATTGGTGAAACCCCTGGGGGTTTGAAATGTACACTATACCCCTAGATGAATTCCCTGAGGGGTGTACTTTGCAAAATGGGGTGACTTGTGGGGGGGTTCCACTGTATTGGTGCTTTGGGAGTCTTGCTAATGCATCATAGTACCCACCATTCATTCCACCAAAATCTTTGCTGCAAAATCCAAAAATCACTCCTTCCCTTCTGAGTCCTGCCATGCACCCAACTGGTATTTTTTGGTCACATGTGAGGCATTGCCGTACTCGGGAGAAATTGGGGCACAGATTTTGGGGTGCTTTGTCTCCTTCATTCCTTGTGAAAATGAAAGATTTTGAGCCAGAACTGCATGTTTGTGTAAAAAAATGTAATTTTTCATTTTCACATCCCAGTTGTACCAAAATTGGTGAAACCCCTGGGGGTTTGAAATGTACACTATACCCCTAGATGAATTCCCTGAGGGGTGTACTTTGCAAAATGGGGTGACTTGTGGGGGGGTTCCACTGTATTGGTGCTTTGGGAGTCTTGCTAATGCATCATAGTACCCACCATTCATTCCACCAAAATCTTTGCTGCAAAATCCAAAAATCACTCCTTCCCTTCTGAGTCCTGCCATGCACCCAACTGGTATTTTTTGGTCACATGTGAGGCATTGCCGTACTCGGGAGAAATTGGGGCACAGATTTTGGGGTGCTTTGTCTCCTTCATTCCTTGTGAAAATGAAAAATTTTGAGCCAGAACTGCATGTTTGTGTAAAAAAATGTAATTTTTCATTTTCACATCCCAGTTGTACCAAAATTGGTGAAACCCCTGGGGGTTTGAAATGTACACTATACCCCTAGATGAATTCCCTGAGGGGTGTAGATTGCAAAATGGGGTGACTTGTGGGGGAGGTTCCTAACTTTTAGCACTTATGGTGCCTAGAAACCTACATGGTGCCTAAAAAAAAATCTCATAAAAAGGAGGCTCCAAAATCAAGTAGGTGCTCCTTCTATTATGAAGCCTGTGGTTTGGTCAACGTGCACACTAGGGCCACATATAGGATATTTTTGAAAACAAAAGAATTGGGGGAATCAATTTTTAGTCACATTTCTCTAGTAAAATCTACTGTATTTGTTAGAAAAATGTATTAAAATTGAAACTCTGCAAAAAAAAAGAAATTTTGAAATTTCACCTACACTTTGTTTTAATTCCTGTGAAACACCTAAAGGGTTAACAAACTTCCAAAATGCTGTTTTGAATACTGTGAGGGGTGCAGTTTTTGAAATGGCATCATTTATGGGGGTGTCTCACATACAAGTCCCTCAAAGTCACATCAGAACTGAACTGGTCCCTAAAAAAATCAGTGTTTGAAATTTTCTTGAAAATTTGAGAATTTGCTAGTCATATTTGAAGCCTCCTAGTGTCCAAAAAAATGAAAAGGGGGTTGAAATAATGATGGCAACATAAAGTAGACATATGATCTATGTTAGTTATTAACTATTTTGAGTGGTATGATTATTTGTCTCACAAGCAGAAAATTTAACATTTTGCATATTGCTAAATTTTCCATTTTTTCACGATATTTTGGTATTTTTCACAAAAAAACACAGACTGTATCGACCAAAATTTACCACTAACTTGAAGTACAATGTGTCACGAGAAAACAATCTCAAAATCACTGGGATAAGTAAAAGCAAAAAAAAGTTATCCCCACTTAAGTGAGACATGTCAGATTTGAAAAAAAGGGCTCTGTCATGAAGGCACAAACTGGCTCTGTCATGAAGGGGTTAACATCCTGCAGGTTGTATGGGGGGGGGGGGGTTAGTAGTGGTGCGATTGTATCATCATGCAATATATATATATATATATATATTATGACAAGGATCACATACGCGGGGAGTCAGATGAAGACTTTGACCTTTATTTTGTATAGAGGGTCACAGCATACCAGATTAATTCCATAGGCAAGCGTAGTTAAAGGCTTCATTGGTCCACCATCAAGAGCAAGATCACTCTGCCCTGGACATCCTTATATCAGGAATTCCTAGGTGCTGGCTGCTGATTACACACCTGGCTTCTGTTACTGCTCCAAAACCTGGTTTGGATCCTCCACATTACTCTCATGTGGAGAGATGCTGTCTCTGCCAATATATATATATATATATATATATATATATATATATATATATACATATATATATAAATATATATATATATATATAAAAAATATATATATATATATCATATCCTGATGATAGTGCCAATAAAGAGAGCACTGAAATGTTGATCCATTTCAAGACACTGTATTGTTTTTTTTTTTTACTTGAGAGATGAGTGCCGCACCTACCCTGGGTCTATATATACATATATATATATATTTGTTTCTATATAGTAGAAGGATCAGAATCCTCAGAAGGAGTAGAAGTAGCAGTAATGTTTTGGGCATATAAAAGCAATGCAGGGAAATGTCAATGTCAGTGATGTCAAATGCTCCTCCATAGGGGTGCGCAGGAGGGGGTGCCAGGTGTGCCTAGAAACCCCTAATGACCAATTCACCCACACCCCCCTACCACCACTGCAACTGGCCTCCAACCCAACCTCTAGTGTCTGTTAGAAGAGCGTAGCGCTACCCCGAAGCACTGATCCCAGGAGCACTGGCATGTTGTTAGAAAGGATCCCTTTGGGCAATGAGCATGTACCCTCTCCCCACCCTGGCAACAAGCATGTATGCACGCCCTGGCAAAGAGCATGTAAAACCCCCAGCAATAAGCATGTAACTCCCCCTAGCAACGAGCATATAACTGCCCCTAGTAATGATCATGCAACTTCCCCCCTGACAATGAGCATGTAAACCCCCCCTGGGCAACGAGAATTAAACCCCTGGTAAAAAGGATGTACATTAACCCCTGGCAAAGAGCATGTAACCACTGACATTTAGCAAAATACCTCTGGCAATGAGCATGTAGGTAAGCAGCACTTATGTGGCATAATATGTAAAAGTCATTATGGTGTGTGGTATAATGTGTAATAGGCATCATGGTGTGTGGCATTATGTGTAATGGGCATTACAGTGTAATAGACACGCCCAGTAGTTGCTTATAGATACGCCCCTCCAATGGTGCACCCCCTAATTAAATGGGCTGTGCACGCCTTTGTGCACCTCTATGCACAGAATCATGTATCTATGATGCTGATATCATTATTCCTATCATGGACTAGAGTAGGCAAAGTCTCCAAAAAATACATGAATTTACACAAAACGATCTTTTAAAGCCGGGACGACATTTTATAAATCCTTTATGTAATATTGTTTTCCTGATTCTCTTTAGGAAACATTTATCACCATAATGATAGATTCCTGCTTTATACACCTGTTCCCAGCCAGCGTTCTCTTCTGGTAGAAACACTTTGTGAAATTGCTGGATTGGGTCCCCACCAGTAAACAGGTCCCAGAGCCATCACATAGTCACCCGAACTGGTCTTCCTGTAAGTGCCAGCCTGGATGATCCATTGTTCCCCGCCATTCCCAGATATTAATGACTTTATTATTCTCAACACAAGTAAAGTTCAAACTAGACTGATTATCATTAAATTACTCTACACATTTGGAGTTGTTCCCTGCCAGACCGTGATCAATGTATCTGTAATGTGGCTCCTGGTCGTTGCAGGGGTTGGCCACTGCTGTATACTCTCACAGCGAGTATACAGCACAGAGAGGGACAGCTGTGATGTGTGATTCCCATCATAGCTAAGTAGCTTCTATTGCTGAACAGCTTGGTCTGCGGGGACTGGAGAAAACACAGCGTGTACAGTTTATATCCCCCCGGGCTAGCAAGCGCCGCAGTGTCACTGATACCGGGCCGGAGCGATCTGCAACCACAAAGTGAGCACTTATGTGATTTATATTGCACTCTCCTACTGTACTGCGATGCCATCTAGCATTGGTGATATCCAGACTTTAGCACAGATGGTTAAATCAAAATAACTCAGGTACTAATTAAGTCACCTGTGCTCAAGCCTGAACATCACTAAAGGTGCATACACATGGTACAATTTTTTGTTGTTGACCAATTTCATTTTTACCCTTCTGAACGATATTGGTCAAAATATATTTCAGTGTGTACACTGAAAGACACTGATGACCAATTTCCCCTGAACCCAGTATCCTGGAAGAAAGATGATGATGGAAGATGTTGACGAAAGAGGAACTATCTAACTACAGTCTACAGGCTTTTTTTTCATACACACTGAAAGATATTTTAACCAATATCGTTCAGAAGGACAAAAATGAAGGAAATTGGTCAAAAAAATTGTACATTGTGTATGCACCTTTAGGGCGGGATGTATTAAAATACATCGCCGCCCTTCGCGCACCCCCCGCCGCGATGCCAGCGCATATGTACTAACATATGCGGCTGGCATCGCGGTGCGGTAACGGAGCCCCCCCGCGATACCTGTACTGTGGTCTGCG
Organism: Crinia signifera; assembly: GCF_055691185.1. Taxonomy (NCBI): domain Eukaryota; kingdom Metazoa; phylum Chordata; class Amphibia; order Anura; family Myobatrachidae; genus Crinia; species Crinia signifera. Next base: position 20,163,483 of record NC_139226.1, read on the forward strand.
GGGGGTCTCTGTCACCTCCCAGCCGGCTTCTGCAGCCTACATGCCGGGGACAGCTAAGCAGGCTGTCCCCGGCGCCTCCTCCTCCCCCCTGCAGCCGGAAGGACATCCGGCTGCGTTGATAGGGGGAGGAAGGGCCTACCTTCCGGGGTCCAGGAGGACCTGCAAGAAGGTAAGCCCAAGGGAGGGGGGAAAGGGGGGGTCGGCGAGGCAGTGGGTTGCGGCGACGCGGTGGGCGGCGAAAAGAAGCCCATAGGCTTCTATAGGGTATCGCCACCAAGGTGGCGATACCCTGCCCTGCGATAACGGTGCTGCCGGGTAATAGTACATAGGAAAATGCGGTAAAACGGGGGTTTTACCGCATTTTCCCTTTAGTACATCTCGCCCTTAGACCAGTGTTTCCCAAACTTGGACCCCCAACAGTTGACACTTTCCAGGTCAACTAGCAGATGCACAGGTGCACTCATTACTCACTGACACAGTTTAAAAGATCCATAGGTGGAGCTAATTATTTCACTTCTGTGAGGAAACCTGAAACATGCACTGTGTGGGGGCCCTTGAGGACCGATTTTGAGAACCACTGACTAATGGGCCCCATACATCAGCAATCACAATGAATGGTTTTCCAGATCCAGTGATTTTCTGGCCAGATAAATGGTTTCCACAATCTATTTGACTTGCCCACACATTACTGATTTATTTCAGTGATCGGCAGATTTTTACCATCTAAAGATTGCATCTTCATATCTGGAAAGTGCCCATACATCAGCTCAATCGATTGTCATTTCAGATGTTACTTCTTTTCATAATGTACAGTAAATAGAAGAAGAAGACGAAACGGGAATGCCCACACATATAAAAAACAACCGCAGATAATACCAGATTATTAAACATGTTTAAAAATCTGATTCAGCAATCGATTGGCGATCCCTATTAATTGTTGATTGGGATCGCCAAAAGGGGGAGGCCACACATTAAAGAGTAATTGTGACAACCATCTCCAGATCTGAGGATTGTCACAATTAATTGCTGATGTATGGGGCCCATAAGTCCACACAACATAACACAATTCATAGAGAATGCAGAACAAAGAGTTTGCTCATTATAGTCTGTAATTGTACATTAGTTAGAGAATGGCAGGTTCCCGAGCTCTCATATAGTTACGTGGTGTCATCTGTGACAAGTACATAATGCACCTACAGTATTTATATCTGGTGTACTTAGCATGTTATCGGGCAAACATCTGCGGGATCTGCATCTTACTAAGAATCTCATGCATCGAACATTAGCCAAACTCTTCCTCCTGCGCCATGGTCCAGGGATGACCCCATATATGATGTACAGTATTCATGCTGCAGTAAATTAGAATCCATTACTCAAAAACCCAATTTACAGAATTAATTACCAGAACGGGTGCAGCGCTCTTTTTTTTTTTTTTTTTCGATGACCCGTCTCAGTCCTGAACTTAGTAAAACGTCACAGAATCAGATCTCGGTCCGTTCCTCCCAGCGCCGCGCTGAAATAAGACAATGCAGGACCATTTGATTTATTTGATGCCATAGAACATTTCTCTACGCCTGTCATGCACCCAAGGGACTCTGTTACCCACCTCCTAGAGCTTTTCATGCGGCAGCACCGCACAGTGGAGTCACACCAGATTCAGTAGAGCAAAAAAGCAAGTCATTCTGGGCCTGATTCTGGTTCACTCGAAAAAGCTAATTCTCTCTCTCTATTGGACAAAACCATGTGCACTACAGGCGGGGCAGATGTAACACATACCTCCCAACTGTCCCGCTTTTCGTGGGACCATCCTGTTTTTTTTTTACGTTCCCGTGTCCCACGATGGGGGGGGGGGGGGTTGGGAGTCCCCCCCATTCATCCAGAAATAGATGCTGTGCACATGTGCGCAGCGTCTATTGCTGCAGCCAGAGGAGCTGGGGGGGCATGGCCAGCAGCTCACAGAGCCTCTAGCCATACCCTAACTTATTTGCTTGCAGCCCACAGATGATAGCTTTTTTCTGTACCCTGCAAATTAGATTTTATTTTGATTTCAGTTTGAACACCCCCCCCCCCTTATCTAACTCTCTCTGCACGTTACATCTGCCCCACCTGCAGTGCAGCATGGTTTTGCCCATCGGGCCCAGTATGCACTGCTGCACTCAGAGGGCAGTTCAAGCCCAGACACATGTGGACAAGTACCCATAGGTCCTCGTTCAGATCTGTTTGGCCAGGTCCGAATTTGGTCAATGCTTGGGCTACTGCGCATTGGCCACAATACACATGCGCAAAACCAACCGCAGCACGACGAGCAAGGAGCGGACGTGTGGGGGTGGATCTGAATGTTTCAAGGGCGTGCCCGCAAAATCGGTGGGCACACCCAAAGAAATGCTGGGAGTGTCTGGGAAACGCAGCCATGTGCGAACCGGCCTGAAATGTGCTCAGAGAGCAGTCTCTGGTCATTTGTCGAGAGAAGAGCTAATATGAATTTGCATGATGACATAAAATTAAATACCCCAACGGTAATTGGAACAAAACAAATACATTTTCTGTTGCAGCCGCACAGATTATATTTTAGGAACGGATTTCAGTGTTGATATATCGGCTAATCAAATAATCTCCCGTATCTCATTCACACTAAGCATTGGCTGTGAATTACTTTCAAGATAGATGAATCTTAAAAAAAAAAAAAACCCAAACAAGCGGCGCAGTTATTTGTATGCAGAATCCGAGTGACAGACTCTGCGTCTCTGGACGGAATCAACTCACTCCCGTAAAAAAAAAGAGATCTCAGAATCCATCAAGTTCTAGGACGTCTAAAACTGGATATGGCATTGAGAAACAGTCGTTTAATTAATTAAGCTCGTTAGTCTGGTACTGATGGACTGGGAGTGAGGGGTAAGCAATTTTTAATGCTAACGTCGGCTTTCTGAGTGATCCATTATTTATAGGTTTTCCTGTAGGAAAGAAACTTTTATGGGCGCTTGTTCGTCTGTTTGACCGCACTGTACTGATGAGATGAGGTCAGCGAGGAATGGAAGAGATTACCTGGAGTCAACCCTCTGGAACACAAAGCTCAGTTCATCTCTGTGGTCCTAAAATTACTTGGTAAGGGTCTTATGAGGGTAACCAGCAGATATATACACCCAGCCCAGTGGCACACACAAGGGGGGGGTTCCCAGTCTGGAACACTATGCACATGCTTGAACGGGAATGGCTGATTCACGTCAGCAAAACGGACAAGAGGACCGCCTCTAGCTTCCTGTTCCAATTTTATCAAAATAAGTTGAAAAAATAGTCAATGGGGAACAATATATGTTTCTATTGGAGAGATAAAGTGGAAAGAGATAAGGCCGTCATCCCATCAGCTCCTAGCTACCATGTTACAGGCTGATGAGTTTATGTCATTTTGAGAGAGATTTTGGGCCGAGATTTATGTGAAAATGTGGTAAAAAAAAACAACGGCTGCTCCAACGGGAACTGTTGCAGCACAGTTCAAAATTCAAATAGGGCTCAGCAACTGCCATTCCAAACTGACTCACTGGCAGTTGGTGTGTCTCCCCTATTTGAATTTTGGACTGTGCTGCAGCCCCACTTCTGGATCCACTTCTAATAAAAGCCCAAATTTCCAGAAGTTTTTGTGAATTTCAGTATACAGTATAGTAACCCTGGCAATGGCGAGTTCTGGTGTTGGAGGGTAATACCTATGGGCTGTGAGGGATTGGATTGGTTCCCATCAGCACCCCCTGATGAACACCCATCAGTTGCATGTTCAGGCGGACTCCTGGGTCATAAGTCCAGTGACCGGCACTGACCTATATACCTTACCCCAATCACTGCCTGACAGTCTACAGCAATGTGTGCGCTGTATCTGCTTCTTATCGCTTGCTTCCTGACAGTGACAGATGCCCTGGCACATTTATCGAGGCCACAGCAAGTCCTCAAATGTTCTCAATGTCATTGTAAAGTCAGCCGCTAATCATCCTAATCAGCACCCCATGATTACGGCAGGAGTGGACACGGTGCAGCCGTCACCTCTGCTGTCAGCAGCACAGATCTGTCACTGCTGCGGATGTGATTACACACAGATAGTCTCACTAGGGATAATTGATACTCAGCATGGCAATTACACGCGAGCACCGCTAGCGAGCGGTTTGTCTTGGGCAGCTCAGAACCAAATTCATATCCACAGTCACCTGACCACGCGATCACTCAGCACTAACTGCCACTAGCTGGGGACTGTAATTGTGCTGCAAGGTATTCTGTGTCATCGCGTCGTACATCAACGGGACTGCTCAGACAACACCCGTGTCGGCAGGCTGGTCTATAAGGGATCAGTCATGTACTTATAGGGAAGGAATATCAGCGGGTTGTGTTCAGTATATGTTGACATGCAATAGGTCGACAGGGTCAAAAGGTTGACAGGCTAAAAAGATCAGCAGGATCAAAATGATGACATGAAAAAGATAGACACATGACAAAGTCAACATGAGTTTTTCGTGATTAATTTTAGACTGACTCACTCTAATCTTTACCATCCATGTCGGCATAAAGGTAGAATATAATAATGTAGCATTTGATTATAACAGTTTACTCATGGCCGCCATCAAGCGGTACTTCTATGACTGCAGTCAATGGGAGAAGGTGGCCGGGTGGCGGTGGTGTGGCATGGCTCTGGCACACCTGCAGGCAGCCACGGTGAGACAATTTGAAATTTGGTGCAGCATTCAAGCCAATCAGACTTTGAGAACCGGTACCCAATAAGCAGTTCCTGATTGGCTGTTAGTCTCTGATTGGCTGTTAGCTGCAATTGTCACAAAATCGAAATGATGCCAGCGCTGTCTCTCCATGGCTGCTGCTTGTCAGCCAGATGTAACCAGCTCATTGCACAGTGCCAATCCAGAACACTGCCAACCACCCCATTCCAGAATATGGCCCTTATTCTGGTTCACTCTCAGAGGCAAATTCCTTCTCAAATGGCCAAAACCATGTGCACTGCAGGTTGGGCAGATGTAACATTTGCAGAGAGAGTTAGATTTGGGTGCGTTATTTTGTTTCTGTGCAGGGTAAATACTGACTGCTTTATTTCTACACTGCAATATAGATCTCACTTTGAAGTAAAACCCCACCCAAATCTAACTCTCTCTGCAAAAGTTACATCTGCCCTACCTGCAGTGCACATGGTTTTGTCCATCTGAGAAGGAATTTGCCTCTGAGTGAACTAGAATAATCTTCTGTTGCCATCGATGTGACTTATTATACAAACTATGATGTCATAAGGAAAATCCTCATCTGGTGCATGCTGGGTGATTCAAGGGAATCCGTCATTAGTAGGAAGGTAACCAGTGTAATGTGCACATGGGTGGAACTAGGATGTCAGATCTGGTGAAGCCCTGAACCGGGTAAAAAGTAATACTTCTAAAACCCAAGTCTACGGCGACTTCCTCTTTAATGAGTCCCTGTGACCCCTTCCAATCGCCCATTATACACTGATTATTTGCAGCTGGACTCCTTCCAGACAAGTCAGCTCCTGGTCACAATGTCGCCTGCGGAACCCTCATCCGAGACACTTCTCAATGCAAAGAGACAGCAGATCCTGGAAGGTTTAGAAAACAGAGTTAAAACCTGCACTGTACCAAATCCCAAATGGCTGTAAGTTTGTTGGCAAGTACGCTGAGGTGAGAGCCTATGCATGCCGCAGCATTAACCAGCATAAAAGAAACATAAAATCAATATTCATTTTCTCTGTCCGGCTGAAATATGGAGGCTGGCAGACTGTCAGGTCTGCAGAGACCACTCCCAGGGCGAGAGGGAGCGGAGAGAGAGGGAAGCAGGAAAGAAGCGGGAAATGATGGAGAGAGGCAGAGAGAGAGAGAGAGAGACGTCTCATCAACTCCAAAGCTGTCGTCATTTGGAGAAAGGAACCTCACTGTGGGGGAGATATAGCAAATCCTGGAGAGAGAGATAAAGTATCAGCCAATCAGTTCGTAGCTGCCATGTTACAGGCTGCGTTTGAAAAAATGAATACCGAAGAATCTCTGAGCCATTTATATTAAACAGGCCTGACATGGACAAATGAAAAAAAAAATACATTTATATGAAAAAAAGAAATAAATAATAAATGCTTGACCGGTCTATAACAACGCATTCGTGATATCAATACACCATTAAAAAATACACATAATACTGTATATAAAAAAAGCAGTTCTAAAGAGAAAGAGTTGGATCTATTATGTCGGCAATTGTAACTGATAATCCTTGTTTAGCGTATAGGCAAATAATTAATTTATGTTTTGGTATCTCTTCTCAGAATATCTTTTGTATGGTGCGCAATCCCGCGGATCGTTAACGATATTCCTCTACTGTCTGAACGTGCAGTCAAAACTCATGACATCATCAGGGACTGCGTGTTTGGTGGGGGACCCGGTTACAGCACTGAACCATATCATTAGCCATTTAGTTAGTTTTGTAGCACCGCATATCATATTGTTCTGGTTGACTCGGTAAACTTTGAAGCTCGCAGCTTACCGAGTCCCAGAGTGCCCGCCCCGCCAAATTGCCGCACCCCCACCGCCGTATCAACATGCAACCGCATGTGCCCGCAGCAGGAAAAATCATTCGATGGTCTCAAATATAAGTCAATGTCAGCCGCTCACCCCCTGCACACTACGTGTCATGCTGGCATTTTAATGAATATGGCCAGCGTTTGCATGGGAACGCCTATGAAATGCTGGATGTTCCCATGGCCTATCACCGCACCCATACAGCCCCCTAAATAATAAATGCCATCTGAATTTTAATTTGTCTGTTATTTAGGGACAGGACACGACTTTTGGGTACACACTCTTACATCTGCCCATTAGTCTCTCCATGCTGTGATACATCTCCCCTAGAGAAAACGTGTACTACAGTATATTTAACTCTCACCTGCAGAGCTGACCATCTAAACGAGTCTCTAAGGTCAGAGGACAAATGCAGAAAATGGTTATTACTGCTTATACAATTGTATTACCAGGTAGTCAGTGGAGAAATCAGAGACTTCCACAGCGATGCCTTTGGTTTCACGGAATAATGCCCCCGCCATAGTTAGCTATGGCGGCACAGTCCGCTGGCAACTTACTAATAACAGCTTGCCCTATATGAGTATGGTGTCACGCTTACTTACAGGTCACGCTATCGTCTTTGGGATGCACCGTTCCCATTAAAACTTGGTGACTTTTTGAGTACTCAACCATGCGCAACAGGGACGCCCCAGAGCCATTACCTAGATCATCTTCTTCACCTTCTTCTATATTTTCATCTTCTTCTTCATCATATTTTCATAATCATCATCATCATCATCTCTTTTTTCATCTACTCTTTCTACATCTTCTATATTTTAAACTTCATCTTCTTGTTCTTTTTTTCCATAGTAATAAAAACAGTAAAGATATTAAAAAAAAATTGGGGCAAAAAATGTTACTTTTTTGCATTTTTTTTTTGCAATTTTTTTGTTGCTTGTAAAATTATGTTTTTGGGCGAAAACACTTAGGGCAGTATTCAATCCCTGCCGCTATTTCCGACAGGGGCCGCCTATTTGATGCTGTCGTTTCCAACAGCATTGATGGTGGAATTCGACAAAACAGATTTGATTTTAAAACCAGTTGGATCTGTTTTGTTGAATACCGTTGTGGATTGTTGAAAATCTATGTCCAACTTTTTTACACTTGACTGCTGAAATATTGAATTTTGACTGTCGAGTTACAGTTGAGCTGACCAAAACGGCCCGGAATTCCATCTGTCGGGACGTTCCAACAGTCGGAATCCCAGATTGAATGCTCCCTTTAATCAGATCACAAACCTACTGTACGTGTTTTTGCTGCTGGCTTTGCAAAAACAGGGAAACTACCGGAAAAATTTTCGGAGCCTGCTGAGGTCCCAAAAAAGTACCCTCGATACAGTAATTGATGAATTAGCCCATGATAAATTGGGCACATAGATGGCTGGAAATTATCAGGTTATATACACCATTAATGATAAAAAATATTGGTCATCGGCCATAAACTATTGATGGTTTTGAAGCATTTATGGTTGATGGCCATCCCTATCATTGGGTAGTGACTGGGATACACACAGTGGCACTGCTGAGCCCCAAGGACAGCTGGCCAGCAAGTTTTATAACAAACTCTGATGGTGCATACACACGGTAAGATTTATTTTCTATTAGACCACTATTAGATCTGGGTCTGAATCTGAGGGTACACACGGTGAGATATGCACTATTTTTCTATTCGATTTTGATTATACAAGCAAAATTTAATAGAAATCTAATAGAAAAATAGTCTTGGCAGGCAAGACTATCCAAATCCAGACATAGATCTAGATCCAGACACAGATCCAGATCTAGACACAGATCTAATAGTGGTCTAATAGAAAATAAATCTCACCGTTTGTATGCACCATAAAAGTAATGTATAAAGGTAATAACCAAGTATTAACCTACTCCATGCCCTCCTATACTGTATGTGGTCTGAGTTGCAGCCCATTATACTGTATGCATCAACATCTGATAATATATCAGTATGTACAGGAGAGCTGCTGCTAATGTCTGGTACATTGTAGCAATGACGGTTCCAGAGGCGGGCCTGCAGCACAGATCAAAGTTTAAATAGGGGATAAATACAAACTGCCAGTAAGTCACTTTGAATTACAGTTGATGGCAGTTGGTGTGGCTCCCCTATTTCAATTTCGAACTGTTCTGAAGCCCCACCCCTTGATCCGCCACTGCATGGTAGTCAGATACTACACTTCTATGCAAACATTGTAAATAAATCTGGAAAGTCAGTGTGGGTTGAGCCATCTGGACCTCAGGTGAACTTTCAGGTCCTTATTCTGAGACATGTGAATTGGAGGTTGCCCACTTGCGACTTAATGCAAGAGGCCTATCGGATGCAGACTTCCTGTTCCTGTTCTTGCAGCCAGCCTGAGTAAACTTCAGCTTGCACAGGCAGGCCACTGGCTGTAACCATAGAGAATCACAACCAATGGCTACAGTGGTGACACAAAGCTACGTCTTCAGAAGCATAACTAGGATCCTTGCTAATGCTAACAGGAGGCTTCTATCTCCTACAGACATCACCTGATGCATTAAAGCATGGTTCTTCAACCTGTGGCCCTCCAGATGTTGTGAAACTACATGTTCCAACATGCATTGCCACATTTTTTCCTATAAGAGCATGCCAAAACTGTCAGGGCATGCTGGGACATGTAGTTTCAACACATCTGGAGGGCCACAGGTTGAAGACCTGTGCATTAGAGTTTTGAATAGACAGAATTGCACTGCGTCTTCCTTGCTGCTCTGCAGTTCCATGCAAACACGATCCGGGCCTGATACCTGCAGCAGCAACTTACACTAACTTTTACAAAGCTGGAAGGACACAACTTAGACATTTCAATACACTTTGCAGTCACCTTAAGATACACAGGAGCCGGTCTCCCAATTTACTGTGTGAGACGTCTAAAACACGAAGTCACCTTACTCTTGTCTTCACTTCAGGGGCGGATTGGGGACAAAAAGTGGCCCCGGAAAATTTCTGGAAGTGGCCTCATGTGGGCTGCACCAAATAAAAAAATGGGCGGAGCCAACATAACAGAAGGTGGGATTATTACATCGCCAATAGGATAAATGAAGTGTGTCAAATGATTGTCCAACTTCTCCTGTATTCAGAGGTGTCAGAACGTTTTTGGTTGAGGGACAAGGTCAACTTAGACAGGTCACTTGGACCTGTATGGAACTCTATAGAGCAGCTTGAAGTGAGTGGCCCCTTGTGCACATTATGCCAGATAGAACCTCTTATACACATTTTGCTAGGTAGAGCTCATTGAACGCATTATGCCAGGTAGAGACGCTTATACACATTACCCCACACAGTAGAGAAACTTAAACACATTACATAACACCAGGGCCGGCAGCAGAAATCTTGGGCCCCCCCCCTGCAGTCAGCCGCCCGGCACTCGATTTCTGTGGGCGGCTGACACATAACACACCCCCCCCCCAACAACAATATTTGCACTGCAGACTCGGGAGGGGAAGCTTCCTGGGGATGCCTGTTTAAACACACAGCTCCCGGCCGCCGTGCGCTTACACACAGGGACATGAGCCCGTGATGCTACGGTGCTCATGTCAATGTGTGTAAGCGGCGGCCGGAAGCTGCGTGTTCTGACAGGCATCCCCAGGAAGCTTCCTGTCCCAAGTTTGCAGCGCCGCAGCCGCAAATATTCTTGTTAGGGGGGGGGTGGTGGTTAATGTGTCAGCCGCCCACAGCCATCGAGTACCAGGCGGCTGACTGTAGAGATGAGTGCCTGATTCTGGGGCCCATCCGATGGTCGAGGCCCGGATCAGCCGTCCCCTTTGACCCCCCCTGTCGCCGGGCCTGCATCACACAGGAGAGCTGTTAATACACGTTACGCTACACAGTAGAACCACATATACATGTTATGATACAGTAGAGCTGCTTATACACAGAACACAATGGTAGAGCCCCATATACAGGTTAAACCACTAAAACACATATTACCCATTTCACCACAGTACAGTACTGGTGCAAAAAAATTATAATTGTGTGCGACACACAAATATACCTTTTTTCGCACCAGATCCCAAGTGCCACTGCTTTGGCCAGGGTCTGGGATATAGCTAGAAACACAGAAAAATTTAGGGATTCCTTAACATAAAAATGTATATCTCATATCACCCCATAGTCTCTAATTTCCTCTTTCCCTTTCTTACAACCCTGCACCTCTCATACCCTCTGTCCTTCTATGGCCCTTCACTTTTCACTCCCTTCCATGTATTACCCCTGCTCCTCACGCCCACCTTCCATATCTCACATCTGCACCTCACTCCGTCCATCTCTCACCCTTGCACACCACTCCCTCCTTCTATCGCTCTTTCTCTTACCCCTGCACCATACACCTTCCTTTTCTCACCCCCCCATTCCATCCTTCTAGCTCTCTTATCCCTGCACCTTGCCTCTAAATTGCTATATGTCGCCCCCTGTGTTATGCCCCGTATCAAAACCAAAAAAGTCCCATTTTTACCTAGTACAGCCGCACCCTTTGCACCCATAGTAGTTACACCACTGGGTACAGCTGTAAGAAACCATAACAGCACTTATCTAAGGATCTTATGCAAGCTTTTAGCAAACAAAACCTACAGTAGGAGGGAATCCCTGGCCTAGGTCCTCAGGATAAAATTTGGGACCCTCACGCAAATTTGGGACCCTCTCTGGTGCAGTCTTCTCCCCTCTTTCTCTGATGCCGTCTCCCCCCTCTTTCTCTGACGCCGCCCACCCGCTTTCGACACCGTCTCCTTCTCCCTCTCTTTGGCGCTGTCCCCTCCCCATCTGATGCTGTCTACTCCAACTCTTTCTCTGACACAGCACACATCACCGCCTGCAATCCCCCTGCAGTGTCTCCAGCCCCTTCTCAATCCCCCGCCAGCATGCCCAGCCTCACCCCCGTGATCTCCCAGCAGTGTCCCCAGGCCCTCTGCAATCCTCCGGCAGCATCCCCAGCCGCACCCTCCTGCGCAATCTCCTGGCAGTGTCCCCAACACCTCCGGAATCCAACGTCACCATCCCCAGTCAATGCATTGCTATGCCTACATTTGCTGATACACCCAGCATTTCCATGATCACACCCGTACATCCCCCTTCCTCAGTATCCACACACCCATCCCTCCCCCACCCACACCACCACCGCCCCCAAAGCACCCCCACAATTGCCCGTCACTCAACCAGTGCACCCCCGCACCTCACCGACCCATGCCACCCACAAGGAAAGCCTCCGCACGTGTAACTCCCCAGTATCCCCACACCACTCCCAAACACCCCCCCCCACCCATTTCACCCTCGCACCCTGCGCTCCCCCACCCATGCCACCACCACACCCACCAGCAACACCACCACACCCGGCCCTCCACAACCCGTAGCACACCAGCATCCACAACTCCACAACCGCACCTCCACCACCCACAGTACACCCGCCCCTCCCCCATGGCACACCAGCCTCTCCCCCATCCCTCACCCACATCAACTGCGCCCCACCCTCCAACACCGGTGGCACACCCGCTGCCGTCCACCCCCAACCCAACTATAGCACACCCACATCTCCTGCACCCACACCCCCCACATGCAACCCCGCACCTAACCAAACCACACTACCCACACAGCCCAACCCCACGCCTGCAACTCCACCTACCACAGTATCTCCCAACCCACCACTCCCCCACCCACATCACCCCCAAGCACCTACCCCCACCCATAGCACCAAACCCACACCCATGCCATAAATACGTTCACAGGTTAATGGGGCGCAGCCCCTTACGATGGTGTGAAGAGCGCCCGTAGGGCGCAATGAATCATCTAGTACCTGTATATACATGCAGAGTGCATACACGTCATTACTCTTTAAATCCCTGGCCCACACACCTTCCCACCGCCACTGTCTGGTGAAGAGATACAGATGGTGGACCAGTGTGAGAGATAAATGTACATTACAGCCAGCATTACTGACATTCTCCCTCTTCCCCAGCAAACATTACTGTGACTCTTCCCCCCCAGCAAATGTTACTGTGACTCTTTCCCCACTCCCCCCAAACATTAATGTAAACCTTAATGTGACTCGCCCCCCCAAAGCTTATTGTGACACTCTCCCCTCCCTCCCCAAACCTTAATGTGACACTCCTCCCCCCAAAGATTAATGTGACAGTCCCCCCAAGCCTTAATGTGACACACTCCCCCCTCCCTCCCCAAACCTTAATGTTACTTCCCCCCAAAGTTTAATGTGACACTCTCTCCCCCCCCAAACCTTAATGTGACACTCTCCCCCCCCTACCCAAACCTTAATGTGACACTCTCCCCTCTTCCTCCCCAAACCTTAATGTGCCACTCTCCCCCCTCCCCCAAACCTTAATGTTACATCCCCCCCCAAAGCTTAATGTGACTCTCCACCCTCCCCCAACTATCTTTAGCAGAACTTGCCTCTGCTCCTGTGGGTGGCTGTGCTGTGGCTTCTGCTGCTGCTCTTCTCCCTCTCTGCTGGGCTGAGGCAGAGCACGAGCAGGGCTCCTCCAGTGCACACCGTGTGCACACCATGTGACTTCCTGTTTAGATCAGGAAGCAGGGGCCGGGGACACATGACTGAGGGGAAGGAGTGACGCTGCTGCCTGACATCGATCTGACAGGGGCAGCGCAGGGAAGGAGCAGGTGAGGGGATCCTGCTGCTGGCACTGCTGCTGCCTGTCATACAGTATGACATGCGCAGGCTAAGGCAGCCAGCAGCGCACAGCATTATTGCTACAGCGCACCTGACCTTCCGCTGCGCCTCTGCTGTATACCTCCTGTGGTGTCCGTTCATCGGCCTCCCGTGCGGCCGGCCTCCCGGGAAAGTTCCCGGTGAGTTAAATGGCCAATCCGCCCCTGCTTCACTTCATTTTAATTGAATTATTACAGAACACTGATTCTGTTCTTTGTATCTCACCCGTGACTTACTATACTGTGCTTACGTGTCATGCATACATATACCCCTCCACCCACCGAGATAACACCCACTGGTGCACTCTTATTTCTTCAAACAGAATATAGATGCTTGTATGCCCTATAGAAGCTGCAAATAAAAACCGCCCACATACTCAATTATGGCACATATGCTTCATTTGACAAATAAATGCTTATTAAAAAAAAAACATTCTCAGCACATTTGTATTTACATTTCAAGAGAACCTTTAAGAGATGCGCTGCTTGCCCATGTATAATCCCGACATCCTGGCCAGCCATGCGTGAAAGTGATTTTTAATTAAGGGAACACTAATCTTAAGTGATCAATATTATATCTTCTAACAACGGTTCCTGCTTTCCTATTTTGTACTAGTGTGAAAAATGTAAGTACAGTAAACCTTCTTTTTCTCCTTCCTCTGGTTCTGCCTTTCTACTTCCACATCTTAATTTTCAACTACTTCCTTATTTGTATCTTCTTCACCTTCCACTTCTTCATGTACTTCTTTATCATCATCTTCTTCACCTACTTCTTAATTTTTATCTTCTTCATTTTCATCTTCTTTACTTCCAACCTCTTCACTTTCTTCTTTTCATCTTTTTTCTTCTTCTTCATTGTAATATTTTCATTTTCAACTTCTTCACCTTCAGTTATAGCATTTTCTTGATTTTCATCTTCATCTTTTTATTTTTAATATTCTTCACCTTCTTCATTTTCATCTTTTGTCACCTTTCTAATTTTAATCTTCTTTAACTTCTTCATTATTTCTGTCTTCTTTACCTACTTCTTTATTTTTTATTTCTTCACTTTCATTTTCATCTTCTTTATTTTCATTTAATCATTTTCATCTTCTTCATTTATAGCTTCTTCATAAATTTCTTCTTCATCTTTATTTTCATCTTCTTCATCTTTTTTATTTTAATGGTCTTCTCCTTGTTCATTTTCACCTTCTTCATCATTTGTATCTTTTTCACCTTCTTCTTCATCACCTTCTTCATCTACGTCTTCATTTTTAACATCTTCACTTTCACCTTCTTCATTTTCATCTTCTTCACCTTCATTTTCATCCTCTTCTTCATTTTAATTTCTTCATTTTCAACTTCTTCATGTTCATCTTCTTCACCTTCTTCATTTATAGCTTCTTCATAATTTCTTCTTCATTTTCCATTTCTTTATTTTCATCTTCTTCATCTTTTTTTATTTGAATATTCTTCACCTTCTTCTTCACGCTTTTTTTTTCCAGTTTCAGAGTAAAACAGTAAAGAAATGTAAAAACAAAATAGTAGTAATAGATGGTGCATGAAAAATAAAATCCAGCGATATGCAGAAGAAGCGTCTTCATTTAGCCCCAATAATTTGTCAGACAACACAAATTTTTGTCCCCAATTTCTGTCAATTAACAAGCAACTTTTTGTTTCTAAAAAGTGATCTGTTTTCATGTGGAAACACATATAATCCGTGATTTGTTCACAGGCCTACTTTATGTTTTCTTTCTGCCAGGCTTTCCAAACACAGGTTAACTATCAGGGAGGTTTTTTTGGGGGGACCCTGTTCAGGTCCCAAAAAATATAACCCCCATAATAGCTGCCGACGGCTGCGTTTCGTGGCTAGTTGGATAGCCCTAGGGGGTCAATCAGCCCATGAAAAATTACTAATTTAATTCCCGCTTTGAGTCTGATTCTAAGGTGGTCGCAGAAGCAGTGGCAGCATCTTATGACGCAGTCGTGTCTGGATATAAAAATAAATGGTAAAGTATTGGACATCAGAAGACTATATGGTTTTAAAACATGGTCGATGGCATTCCTACACTGTAGCAGTGGCAGGGATACTCACAGTGGTACTGCTGATCCTGCTGGACAACCGTCCAGCACATGTTTTATAACGCACTATAAATTTACTATATAAAACTTATAGACGAGTCTCTTAATCTGCTCCTTCCCCCTATATTGTATGTGGTCTGAGTTGCAACCATGGGGAAGCAGTCGCCACTGCTCCCAACTCAGAGTCCGACCTATTACACTGTACGTAGCAAATTCTGATATTATAAGGAATCACCATTTCTAAAGTCCGATCGATAAAATGAGTCATTTGAAATCCACAGGTGTTCCCTAAACCTGGATAAAACTGAGCCGCCGCTTATCGCCATTCACTCTTCAGTGAATCAAGTCAGCGACAAAATAGATTCTTCATGTTTTTCAGATCAATAAAACCATTATAAAATAAAAGAAATATAGCAGAGCTTTTCCATTCACTGGCAGCACAACCAAATTAGGAGAAGATCAGATCACAGCACCTTATAACTTCACTAAGCACACACTACGTGCGCGACTCTCACGTAACCGCCGGGCACGCGGAACCCTACAGACAGAAGTCGCTCTGTTAATGAGTGCACCGTTATGCATTGGTTTGATGTCAAATACAGAGAGACTTCGTTATCGTGTTTAATTTGCTTTAGATTGTGCGCTTGTGAAATCTGAGCCCTGTCAGAGCGGCCGCAGTATTTGACACTAAATAGACAGAAGGGAAAAATGTCTAACAAAGAATTTGGATGCTTCCTGTACAGAATTTAATACATGTCATTATAACGGTCTTACATCCATTCTCATTTAGCCATAATGTACTTTTCACAGACACCCTGTGGACAGAGTATAAAACAGTAGGCGAGGGGACGGTGGAGACGGTTAGCGGAGGGGGTCAGGCAGAGAAGGTGGGGGGGGGCTGTGCTCCCCTCTTTTATGACCTCCCGACTGAATTCATCTTTCTTTGGAAGTTGCCTGTGGCCTTGTGTATTAATACTATTGATCAATACTAAACTTGTATTAGTTGCTTGCAATCCTGTTTTATTATATTGTTCTAAAAGGGCTTTTGCTTTGAACTTATTTTTTTCTATTTAGATTTTTTAATATATTTTTTTGGCATTTTCCATTCAATTTGTGTGTGTGGCGCTTTGTGTTTAGGCCTCATAATTGGTATACACATAGAGCTGGGATATTTTCAATTTCAAGCTGGTTCCTAATGGTATTTTTTTTCTCTTTTTATTCCTGGGGCCTTAGAATTGTCCTGTAATAATGGTAATGTCATTTGCACAGCTAGCGCTACTTGATCAGCTGTCACACTGCAGCGGAATAATGTATTTTTAACAGAGCTATATATTTTATATCTTACA
The DNA here is from genome assembly GCF_055691185.1 of Crinia signifera. NCBI lineage: Eukaryota > Metazoa > Chordata > Amphibia > Anura > Myobatrachidae > Crinia > Crinia signifera. Next base: position 20,180,179 of record NC_139226.1, read on the forward strand.
AACTAAAACGCATTTTGCAATGGTTCAAAAATTCCACGTAGAACACGTAGGTTTTTGCACGTAGAACACGGAAGAGGTTTCAACTTTTTTTCGAAGAGACGTCAGTTATTCAGAGACTGTGCTTTATGGGGTAAATTTACTAAGATGGGCGTTCTATTGCAGATGCGGTGTTGCCCAAAGAAACCAATCCGATACTAATTCCTTTTTATTTAGAACCTTCTAGAAGATAATAGGGTACTTGTGGAGTATCACGGCTCCCATCGCATGCCATATATAGTGGCATGCGATGGCATGCGATTGGATACGATTTTTGCCGTTTTTACACAATTTTTACAAAATTGCATGCGATCGCATCGCATGCGTTTTTTAACAGAAAAGCATCCAAATGCATTGAAATTAGTATCAAACATGTTCAATGGCCCCCAAATGTCATTATTGAGGCTGTACCACCCCCGCTATCAACGCGAACCCGAAGCGTGGCGAGCGGCGGCGGTACGCGTCCTACGACCTTTTCATACCCCCACTATCCACGTCGGCGTGGAGTTGAGAATAGAAAGTGAGCGAGCCACCGAGCCCGAAGCGTGGCGAGCGGACGCGGACACCTGTGAAGCCCGCGAGGGGATGCGTATACCTGTGAAGGTATCCGTGTCCGCTCGCCATGCTTCGGGCTCGGTGGCTCGCTGCGCTGCCACACTTTTTATTCTCAACTCCACGCCGACGTGGATAGTGGGGGTATGAAAAGGTCGTAGGACGCGTACCGCCGCCCCACGCGGGCTCGCTGCGCTCGCCACGCTTCGGGTTCGCGTTGATAGTGGGGGTGGTACAGCCTCAAAAATTACATTTGGGGGCCATTGAACATGTTTGATACTAATTTCAATGCATTTGGATGCTTTTCTGTTAAAAAAACGCATGCGATCGCATGCAATGCAATTTTTTGCTATACGATGCACATCGTGGGAGCCATGATTGTCCACAAGTACCAATAATAGATAGGATCTGATTGGCTGCCCATATCAACATCCCATATTCAAAAGAACACCCATCTTAGTAAATTTACGCCTATGGGGTCGATCCTATTAACCCCAAACGGTGCGCACTTTACAGCGGGCCGAATTTACTCCTTAGGGGTGCAAGCAATTTTCAGCGAATTCGGCCCTGCAAAGGGTGCGAGCTAGGGTTAATTCGGGTGCCGTTTTCAGCGTTAAAACGGCAACCGAACGGCAACTTGCATCCTTCGGGGTTAATAGGATTGACCCCTGTGTCTCCTGAGAGGTGAATAGGTGCAATTACTGGCGAAATGCTGCCACAAGTTAGGTGGTGGGGGGATATAAACATGGGCACCAACAGTAGAGTGTGCATGACAAACACCTACGGCAGCGGACTGATTTTGGTTGACATAAATTCCCTGCTTAGCGAGCCATCCAATGCTGGCCACCAGGTGAGCAAATGTCTGCCCACCACTACCGTGCGAATTTCTCCGCCGCATTATTATTATTATTATTATAATTTTATTTATAAGGCGCCACAAGTGTTTCGCAGGATGTTTTGCATAAACGTTGGTGAACTCACCCGATGTCCGCTGACCATCGAAGTGATCTTTCCCCTGTTTGGAAGTATAAGTCAGTCTTGACTGACCTATATTTGCGGCATCCGACTCCGAGAATGTGACATAGGCCACATGCCCCGGAAGGCAGCTGCCCGCCTGTTTTCGCATAAGGACGCCCAGCGTTTTCCTGGGCGCAGCCACTGTTTTTGAGGGAACGCCCAAGAAACACAGGATGTCCCCATGTGAACGCCCCCTGCCCGCCTCCATCCCGCCTCCATCCTGCCTCCCTTGTGTAAACGCCTCGGCGATTGTGCAAGTCGCCTAAGGCATCTAAACAGCAGCTCTGCACATGTGCATGTGCCAATATACGCATGGGCAGAGGCTAAAGATCGGCCCAATTGAACCAGAATCGCACCGTGTGTAGTATGGCAATAGAGGAAATGTCAGGTGAAGGACGGATTGACATTGGTGTTACCAGACCCATTTGATTTCACAAACTTGTATGAACAGCTGTTTTTTTATTTTTTTATTTCTGTAGTTAGGGAGCAAGTAGACAATTGTTTGCTGCCAGTTGGCGGATTGACGTGATAATGTTTTGATGTGTGGACAGTATATACCGTATACTTGTCACTCTGCTACCAATGTGCAATTGTAAGTTCCTTGCAGTCTTCTACTCATACGTAATTGTAAGTTCCTGACCCTCTGCTTCCTCAGTGCAATCCTGATATACTGGCATTTTGCTTCCTGTGTGTCTTAATGAGCTTCAATGAACCAATGATATTCATTGATACATATCATTCATAATAGAGAATTCTTAAAAAGGCTGGGGCCTTGTTTCGCTATGGTGGGTGGACCTCATTATCTGGTGTTCCTGAGGATAGTGTGACCACACCAGCCTTTCATAGCCTACTACAGTTTGTAGCTCTAGTGGTTGGACTCCCCTCGCATTAGTACCAACCAGCTCAGACAACAAATACTTAGTATTCTATGCCTTCATATACCACAAGATATTACACAGCAGATACCAGCTAGGCAGCACTGGTATGGATGGGTAAACTTACTGGGGGAGATTTCCTAGAATAAAAATGCGGTAAATACCCCGTTATCTGGGTTTTTACCGCATTTTGGGATGCTCTAAACATCCCCCGCCGGGTTCCCGCGACGGGGGGGGGGCATCGCCAGAAAAATCTGGCGATGCCCCATAGAAGCCTACGGGCTTCTACCGCGAGCCACCGCCTCCCCGCACCAAACCCCACCGACCCGCACTGACCCCCCCCCCCCCTCATCTGTGTTTGGGCAGCACAGAGCTGTGCTGCCCGGACCTGTGACCTCCTCCTCCCTGCACTATGATCCTTTTCCGGGTGCAGGGAGGAGGAGAGCCGGGTGCAGCAGCAGCAGCGCCGGGTAAGGGAGGGAGGGGGGAGCCGCCGGGACCTGCCGGGACCCGCTGACTCTCACCGCATAGGACAGCTCTTAACGCAAGAGCTGTCCTTTGCCATATTTATCGCATATGTTAGAGCATATGCGATAATTATGTATGCGATCAGCGGCAAAGGGGGCGGAGCTGGGGTGCGGATGTTAGAACATCCCCCCCACTGTCTTCTAATTTAGAAGCCTATTTACTAAACCATGGAGATAGGAGTATCCCCACCCAATTTAACTGTCATTTTTCAAACACAGCCTGCAACATGGCAGTTTGGAGCTGATTGGCTCTCCGGTTTTCCCAGACAGGCCTTGGTAAAAATAAATCTCCATGTTATTCCATGAAGAAGACACTATTGACATATTGGTAGCGGCCAGGTCTTGAAGAACCTGCCATGAGAATAGATCAGCCATCATCCACCTCTTTAAGGAATGACCCGGCTTAGCGAGGCTTCTCAATCTGTCACATCCTAGACAAGCTAATTTTTCTATGTGATTCTTGGGTATGAGGAGGTTTCCCTGTGGCCACTTGTCCTGCTGCCTACAAATCATACATTGATTGTGTCTGAGCCCATGGCGTTGAAGAGTCAACTTATATGATTCACCTTGTGCATGTAGATTAAGTGCGATATACTGAAAGGCGGAACTGTGTTTCGCTAGTGACTTCTTATTCTAGGGCTTGATGTCAGGGTGGACACTATCATCCATAAAGACACACACACGTGCTATGGGGTAGATTTACTAAGGCCCTTTGTCAAAGCCCCGATCATCCTTAGCTTTGACAGATAATGGAGGACTGTTAATCACATGTTACATTATGTTGATGTCAAGTGTAATTGAGCAATTTATTTTACTTTGCATGCTTGTACTGTATGTCAGACAACACACCTGCATCCTGATTCTCTCGTACAGAGTTGCAGTTGCTATATTACACACAGAGACAGGGCCGGACTGGGACCAGAAGCCGAACCGCAGCGAAAAGGGGGCGTGGCCTCATGGATAGGAGGCGTGGCATCACAAAAAAGGAGGCATTACACATTATGGAACACACCATTATGCCCATTACACATTATGGAACAAAACATTATGCCCATTACACATTGCCAAATACATATGCCCCACAGTGCCAGATACATATGCCCCACAGTGCCAGATACATATGCCCCACAGTGCCAGATGCATATTATGCCCCACAGTGCCAGATACATATGCCCCACAGTGCCAGATACATATTATGCCCCACAGTGCCAGATACATATGCCCCACAGTGTCAGATACATATTATGCCCCACAGTGCCAGATACATTTTATGCCCCACAGTGTCAGATACATATTATGCCCCACAGTGGCAGGTACATATTATGCCGTACAGTGCCAGATACATATGCCCCACAGTGCCAGATACATATGCCCCACAGTGCCAGATACATATGCCCCACAGTGCTAGGTACATATGGCCCCCAGCACCAGACATATATACACGAGGGAGGTAGGGGCAGGAGGCAGGACAAGACAAAACAAGAGCAGGCCACTCACTTGCACAGCAGGCAGGCAGGCCAGAACGGATCCCACCAGGTCCACATGTGATGCTCTGCCAGGCTCTCCCGCCCACTTCTGCCTCTCCTGTCACCTTCTCCCGTCACCTATGCAATTGACGTGCTGCGTCGCACAGCAGAGCTCAGTATGTGCAAATCAGGCTGCACAAAATCGGCCCACAAGGCCATCGGCCCTTCTGACTTTTGCCAGAAGTGCCAGATGGCCAGTCCGGCCCTGCACAGAAAACATCAATAACATATTGGCCATTCCTGGGGCATAAGGGCGCAGAGAGGAGGAGCCAGCACTGCGGATTCATTACTACATCAACCCTACTACATTTCCCAGCAGCTACAGCTTCCAGAACCCAACAGGTTATTGAGACTGCTGGGAAGGAGGGGCCAGGAATTTAAAATCCAGGATGCTGTATTCTAGCACAAGCTGTTGAAGCTGATGTCACATCTGCAGCTGATGTCACGCCTGCAGCTGATGTCACACCTGCAGCTGATGTCATAGGGATTTCCATGCAGTAAGACCTGTCAAATGAATGGGACCTGAGTCCGCTGTACAGGTTTGCTTGTAGACCCATGTAAGATTGATCCATTGTAATTAGTGCACTTGTTACTAATAGATCCAATTCAGATGGGAGCTTCCAGTGCAGAAAACAGAGGTGACCGGTAACATTTTGGCATAATCATCGGGAGTTGCGGTAATTGCATAAAAGTAATTATGGGAAGAACTGACAAAGTGAACATTGTGTTGTTGCCTATTTTTCCTAGGAAGTAAACACATATTTAATGCTAAATACCTATTGAATACCTGTTCTCGCCTGAAATAAACAGTATAACATTTCTTAGTTAGACTTAACAAATTAATATTATATTGCCAGAGTGAGGCGCAAATCTGCAAACATTCTGCTGGTCATTTGGGTTTAGCTACTGCAGGTTATGAAGTGCTAATGCAAAACGATCTAGCTGAGTGTTTGCAGGCAGCGGTTCCTATTGCCATTAGCAACCAAGCTAAATATAATAAATAAATAACAAAATGCAAACATACCTGATGCCTAGCATTAGGGTCTGATTCAGTGAAGTGCGCTAATACCGCCATAGCTGTGGATGCATACGCAGCGACTGAATAAGAACTTGCGAATGCCGCAGCCACTTGCATTTGTAATGAGACGCCCACCGGCGTACAACGACGCAGCGCCGGACACAGATCAATCGATTATCAAACTTCTGAGTTTCTCTATGGTCGCTCTGCATGGTGGCAGGAAGTGAGACACCAGCAGCCGCGTATTGGATTGCGGTGGCAGACGGTGACATGCCCCTGAAAATGGTTGCAGCATGCCTGACCTTTTGATGCAACTTCTCCTTGCTGCTTGTATATCAGCATTGCAAGCGGTTAGCATCCAACTCATATCTGTCCCTCTGCGTTTCTGTAATCGGGATTCTGGACCGCCTACTGATTGTATGCCAACCACCGCAGCTGCGATCATGAGTACTGGCACTTTCGCCAGCTCTATACTAGATGCAAAGAGAATTTATACTATACACTCATGACACTCCAGGGACACTCCCATGACACTTCTGTGACACTTCTGTGGTGGTCCTCTGCAAGAGTGTGGTTTTGTTGCCCAGATGCCAAGTCACACAAAGCAAGATCCTGCATGAACTCACTCAGGACCTGGTTCAGAATCACGTCTGCAGGAACAAGCTCTCAAATACCGCTCAGTGGTGCTGGAGGCACTTGGCTGAGTAAGTGCTTTGGCCAGCCTATCAGAGCAACCATAACTCAAAGACTTCCTGTGATAACTGTTATCATTGGTTCTGTCCCAGTAGAGCCTGCAGTGCTTAGACTGTCTTTCATAAAGAGGATCCTGCCTACTTCCTACTTGGTGAAGAGGGCTTTATTAGGTTGGTGGGACTCAGTTGTCTATCGAGGCACAATGACGGTTGATGGTCACTAACCATCAGTAGCAAACCACTGTATCTCTGCCATTCAGGGTCAGATTGCCAATGGGGCGATGGAGCTGCAGCTCCAGGCCGCCACATAAAAAATGTTACCATCATGACAGCATGATCACCAAACGGACATCAGTTGGCCACATGGTCGGCCATAAATCATAAGTATTAAAATGTAATTCCTATTTACTTATTTATGCCATTTTTGTACTGTACTTATATGTTTAGGGAGACATTGGGACATATAGTGTATGGGTTCTACATGCCTACATGGCCCTCAAACATTTTGAGTTCCAGGCCCATTAGGCCCTTAATCCAGCCTTGCTACCATCAATAATAAACCCATCAGTAGCAACCCATCGAAGGTTGCGAAGGATTTATAGTCATTTACCATATCTAAGACGAGAAACATTCCTTGGGTGGAGGTCTCAATGAGCAAGTCTTCCTGTTGTAGGTGCACGTTAGGATCTTGTTGTTTGCCAATATCCACGGTCACTAGCTTTCTGGCATTATAGGCCTGGAAGTGTCTGACAATGGCTATTCGTTACCGCTGATTTGACTTTCTCAGCCCAGCCTTATTAGAACCAACTGCTTACACAGGCTCACGGTCACTGTTTTTGTAACGGTCTTGGCGGTGAGCGGAGGAAAGAATAGTGTGCTTACTGATGTAAGAGTTCCATGACAGCACTTCATAAATCTGACAGAGCGCGTGCAATGATAATTTCGACCCTGGACTTTAGTAGGTTTGATAAATTACTCTGCATTTGTCTGACAACCAATTTGTGTGTAGGCCTGTGTATATGCAGAATGCATCCAGGCCTCTGCCGCGGAGATAACAGGTCATCTAGATGATGCTCCGATATTGATATCCCAGCTTGCACATCCAGTGTTTGTAAATTACACCCACACAATTCCACAGTGCACCAGTTCAGACTATTTATGGGTGTACGAGACATTCAATTGATGTAAATTTTACAGAGAGCGATCGGAGCGGCACGGAACATCTTCTGGCTGGGGAATCGTCTGGATGGCGTTTAGGCTCACACGTTATGTCAATTATGATGGATTATGCATCAGAGGATCCAATCCATACTGCATCAGCTTTGCAACCTTGTCCTTAAAGGATAAAACATCAGCCTAATCGCCCTCTGGTCCAAGGTGACATGATCATTATCCAATAACAGCTCTTCTCGGAAACACCTTCTTGTTGGGAGAAGCAGCTAACGTCATGTTAAGGCGAAAATACGTTCTTGCTTACCTTGAATGTTCCTCCGAAAAGCTACAAGATCCTGTAACTGAATTATTATTACGCAGAGTCGGCGATACCACTTAGTAAACGTTGGGGATCCTGTTGGGAGAGTAGGCCATCGTCTTAGATCCAGTCAACTTTCTTGGATGGAGATGGCCACATTCCGGGCGGGCACTGACATCAGGTCAGCATTTGCAGGGAAAGCATTGCGTTTTCATGGGGACGCCCATAAATTTCTGGGCATTCCCATATCCGCCCCCTTCCGTCCCCTGGCCGTGCGAACTCCTTTGGCGAGTGTGAGATTTATACAAATATATATATATCTCCGATGTTTATTGATAGTCGCATGACTGACATGCTGTTGGCATTTGGGGGGTAAGCGCCATTGAGAAAACAGGGGGGTGCTGGTACCGTTTTTAAGGCGTCCTGTCCACGGATGCAATATCACTGGCTCCAACAGAGAGCGTTATTCGGCACGACATAGAGGGTTACTCAGTTGCAGGGCCTAATTAAGGGTCACAGCCCCCGTAGGCTATTGCAAAAGTGGCCGCCCCCCCATCTGTTCTTGTGTTTCCCTCCTATGTCCCTATAGATTGTAAGCTTGCAGCTTACCCTCGGGAAGGGGACCTGATTTTTGGGACCCTCCTGGTCATTCTGGGAGGGTAGGTCAGTATTGTATACTTGCTTCCTGGGGTAACAAGCTCGTTGGAAGATGTTTTTTGCTCATCGCCAGGGGGTTTATTACTCACTCTCAGGGGGTTAAATGCTCATTGCCAGAGGGGTTACATGCTTGTTACCAGGGGTTACTGCTCAGAGTGCACCAGTGCTCCCAGACTCCATACTTGGGCGCGTTGCCTTCTCATGACAGGTGCTAGAAGTCTGTTAGGACCTCTAGCGTCTTTCTCCTAGAAGGCGGCAGACATTTTTAGGAGGCCATTTTTGCAGATTCCATGTCATCCCCATGGAATCTGCAGAGGCCGCGGCTTCCAGTATTAGGTACAGTCGCAGCATCTATACTCTGAGGGGCGTTTTTTGCCCATAGCAACCAATCACATTCCCTCCCTCTCTATTGTATCCTAGAAAATGATAAACAAATCTGATTGGATAATATTGGCAATATACCCACTTTTCACTCAGAAGTTTTAGTACAATAGCGCCACAGTCAGGTAGCATGCGACGGTTCCAATGTCTACAGATCAGCCCTGATACAGTTTAGAAGGAGGGTCTGTCATGAAGAAAGTAATGCTGTCACAGACAAATTAAAAACCTGTAAATCACACAGACAATGGCCCCTAAAGGGCAATTTTCACTCTGTCAGCTTCCCAGGAGAGTGATGTATGTTCAGGCAGCGCTGCTGTACAAAACTCCTAGGTGTAATACAGGGAGATTGCCATGGCAACACCTTATTACAGGGGTGGGGGGGACGACGACGGAGAACAATAATCAATGATAATGTGTGTGTATACATCACAAGAGATGCACGGCCGTAATATACGCATCACATCTGCATGCATGTAGGAACACAGAGCGGATTTATTGCCTTCTGCAGAACGCAGCCGCGCACCACCTAGGGACGCCATATTGGCGACTGTCCACGAACGGTTAAAAGCTCCCTTTAAACCTCTTTTTAATATTTCAGCAGAAGTTCTGACAGCGGCAGTTATATCGGACTGCGAGAGACTCCAAGTGACATTAAAAAGAGAGGAAGGGATTCGATTTAATTGGCGGCGCTGAAGGCTTCCGATTATTAAAGGCCTCTTCTGACACCTGTTTGAATCAATACTGAAGCAGGAAGACTCTGACAAATTGTTCCTATGTAGGTTTGATTGGCTTTGGCTCCCTAATTAATTGCTCAGTTGGCTTATGTTTTAAACTGCAACCAATAAAATCATTTACGAGTTATCAAATGGTTCGCTGACCCTATCCCAGGCAGGCGCTGGCCAAGGCTCGGAACAGAGAGCGGGGAGAAGCATCATTGACTCTTGAAGGACATCCGTGTTACTGGGAGATGTAAAATATATGAGAATCCTATTTAAAGGGCTTCTCCACCCTCAAATTTCTTTAATTTATGAGCTCGCACACGCCTTCCTCCAAGTTTTACCCTTGCTTTCACGGACTTGCTTTTTCTGTGCTTTTCAGTCATGCCTTTATACAGCCAAGCAGAGAGGATTATTGTCATTGCTCCACGACACGCCCACATTCAGCATTGCATACGATTCAGTAATAAACCCTTGGTATGCCAATCCATTGAGTATAAGAAAGTCTTCCTGTCAGGGATGGAGGGATGCGCTGCTGTCAGTGAGGCAGGGATTTTCTGCTACCAGTGAGGCAGTGATGCACTGCTGTGCTACTAGCAGTGATGTGCTGCTGCCAGTGAGGCAGTGATGCCCTGCTGTGCTACTAGCTGTGATGTGCTGCTGTCAGTGAGGTGGGGATTTACTTTTGTCAGTGAGGCGGGGATGTGATGCTGTCAGTGAGGGAAGGATGTGCTGCTGTCAGTAAGGTGGGGATTTGCTCCTGTCAGTGAAACAGTAATGCACTGGTATCAGTGAGGCAGTGATATGCTGCTGTCATTGAGGCAATAACGCACTGCTGTCAGTGAGGCGGGGATGTGCTGCTGTCAGTGAGGCAGGGATACGCTGCTGTCAGTGAGGTGGGGATTTGCTCCTGTCAGTGAGACAGTAATGCGCTGGTATCAGTGATGTGGGGATATGCTACTGTCAGTGAGGCAGTGGTATGCTGCTGTCATTGAGGCAATAACGCACTGCTGTCAGTGAGGTGGGAATGTGCTGCTGTCAGTGAGGCAGGATGTGCTGCTGTCATTGAGGTGGGGATGTGCTGCTGTCAGTGAGGCAGGATGTGCTGCTGTCAGTGAGGCAATAACACACTGCTGTCAGTGAGTGGGAATGTGCTGCTGTCAGTGAGGTGGGAATGTGCTGCTGTCAGTGAGGGGGCGATGTGTTGCTGTTAGTGAGGGGGCGATATGTTGCTGTCAGTGAGGAGGCGATGTGCTGCTGTCAGTGAGGCAGGGATGTGCTGCTGTCAGTGAGGTGGGGATGTGCTGCTGTCAGTGAGGTGGGGATGTGCTGCTGTCAGTGATGCAAGGATGTGCTGCTGTCAGTGAGGCGGGGATCTGCTGCTGTCAGTGAGGTGGGGATGTGCTGCTGTCAGTGAGGTGGGGATGTGCTGCTGTCAGTGAGGTGGGGATGTGCTGCTGTCAGTGAGGTGGGGATGTGCTGCTGTCAGTGAGGGACGATGTGTTGCTGTTAGTGAGGCGGTGATGTGCTGCTGTCAGTGAGGCAGGGATGTGCTGCTGTGAGTGAGGTGGGGATGTGCTGCTGTCAGTGAGGTGGGGATGTGCTGCTGTCAGTGATGCAAGGATGTGCTGCTGTCAGTGAGGCGGGGATCTGCTGCTGTCAGTGAGGTGGGGATGTGCTGCTGTCAGTGAGGTGGGGATGTGCTGCTGTCAGTGAGGTGGGGATGTGCTGCTGTCAGTGAGGTGGGGATGTGCTGCTGTCAGTGAGGGGCGATGTGTTGCTGTTAGTGAGGCGGTGATGTGCTGCTGTCAGTGAGGCAGGGATGTGCTGCTGTCAGTGAGGTGGGGATGTGCTGCTGTCAGTGAGGTGGGGATGTGCTGCTGTCAGTGAGGTGGGGATGTGCTGCTGTCAGTGAGGTGGGGATGTGATGCTGTCAGTGAGGCGGGGATGTGCTGCTGTCAGTGAGGTGGGGATGTGCTGCTGTCAGTGAGGAGGCGATGTGCTGCTGTCAGTGAGGTGGGGATGTGCTGCTGTCAGTGAGGTGGGGATGTGCTGCTGTCAGTGAGGTGGGGATGTACTGCTGTCTGTGAGGTGGGGATGTGCTGCTGTCTGTGATGCAAGGATGTACTGCTGTCAGTGAATTGCTGCTTATCTGTGAGTACCTGCGTGTGTGTATAATGAGGTGATCATGAAAGTTGGAAGCACCTGTAGCTCAGATCTGCCATTATGCTGGGAGCTGAGCAGTCATCCTGGGTGAGATTTAATAGGATGAGAGATTCAGAAGTGAGAGATTTGGGAGGAAATCTCCAGTTTTTTTTAAAGCGGCAATCATTTACACTGCAAAATCACGCAGTGTAAATGATTGCCATTTAAAAAAAAAAAATGGAGATTTCTTCCCAAATCTCTCACTTTCTGAATCTCTCATTCTATTAAATCTCACCCCATATATCAGGCCTGGCCAACCTGCTGCTCTCCAGCTGTTTTGAAACTACACATCCCAGCATGCTCTGCCACAGATTTAGCATTCCCTAATACAGTGACGGCTAACCTTGACACTCCAGCTGTTGTTGAACTACACATTCCAGCATGCCCTACATCAGTTTTAGCATGGCCAAATAGTAAAACTGTAGCTGGGCATGCTGGGATGTGTAGTTCAACAACAGCTGGAGTGTTAAGGTTAGCCATCACTGCCCTAATAGCACTACAGTGGCAAGGCATGCTGGGATATGTAGATCCACAACAGCTAGAGAGCCACAGGTTGCCAGGTCTGTCCTACTGTATATAGTAAAAGACTAACAATGCTTTTCACCTGTATGGTGCACCGCCGGCCACTAGATGGCGCCAGACAGAGCTTCATTTGGGCACATACACACACACAAACCTACACACACGCACAGCATACCTACAGGGCAGAAATGCAGACCCTCGAGATGTGGCCATTACTTTCGTGATGCCCCTGGCCCCATTCACCTACAGAAGCCTCTTCTGGCTTCAGCGGTCCCAGTAATGCATTGCTCGGGTGCGCCGCTGACGTCACAACGCACCCGCGCACTGCAAGGGCTGAGGAGCTCGGCAGTCTGCCAGAAACATGAGCAACAGAGGCTGGAATTTTGGCTCATATTGTGGGGTATCATGTGAATTTTGGCTCAAACCGTGCGGCATAATGTGAAGTGTGTAACGAGCGTATTGCAGGGAATATTTTGCATAGGGGGAGACGCCGGTAGATTACCGGTAAGTAAGAGTACAAATAGTAGATCCCGGGCTTCGAAAGTCCAGCCTCCCCTGGTCTAGATTATTGTGATGCTGAAACGTATACTAGTTTCAGCACCAAAATAAAACCTTGTTATTAATAACATTACAGGTATTTGATTTAGCAGACCTCTATCAAACTAATTAGAAATATCCAGACTCCATTAAAAATGACTTGCCTACCCCTGCCTTAGCATGACAGAACCCTGGGTCCCAGCAGCAGGTGTCATGTGATACAATACATTCAGTCATGTCAATGGGATTCCTGTCATTATCATAGACCAATTTATAGATACATTGGTTTATTATAAAATTTCATCCTTACAAAATAAAAGTTAGCTCATCACGTTTGCATGCAGACCAATGGCAGCGGTCACACAGGGGTGTTATTTGTGTTCCCTCTACTGTAAAAGTTTTGACAGCCAGACCACAGGCACTGAGACTTATACCTGCTAGCATGACCCAGGGTGTTTTTAAATATTAATTATGTCATTAACATGAGCTGGAAATTAATTAGGCCCAGGATACCTTTTATTTTTCTGAACTTTTTTTACTCCAATCTATTCTACAAAGGTCATTTCGGACCAGCAAAGCCAAATTATTATTATCTTAGTATGACATCACGCTTCTACATTGAGACGCAATTTGATTGAAAGTCTACAGATCCCCGGGTCAAGATGATGGTGTTTGCAGGCATGCAGAAGTAAAGTAGGCAATGGGAAAAGGCCGGGGATGTTGGGGTGGATTGAGGGTTCACTTTACTAAATAAACACTAGGGGGGGGTAATTCAAACCTGATGGCACAGCCACAAATTTGCAGATGGCAGGTATAGTGATTTTGTGAAATCCCACCTTGTGCACCGCGCAAATGGATGTATACGCCTTGCGAAGACGTCGCAGCTGAGTGAATATGTACAGAACCCTCTGTTACTGGCTCACTATCAAATGAGTTTAGCACTAAGCACCAGGACTCAGAGTAGCCAGAGACTTACTCGTCGGCAGCGATGAAAACAGGCGTATCTGGCTGGGAGCTGACGTCACACACCCTCCCCTAATACAGGTGTATCCGGCCTGGTACTGATGTCACACACCCTTTCCTAATACAGGTATATCCGGCTGGGAGCTGACATCACACACCCTCCCCTAATACCGGCATATCTGGCCTGGTGCTGACGTCACACACCCTCCCCTAATACAGGTATATCTGGCCTGATGCTGACGTCACACACCCTCCCCTAATACAGGTATATATGGCCTGATGCTGACATCACACCCCCCCCCCCTAATACAGGTATATCCGGCCTGGTACTGACATCACACACCCTCCCCTAATACAGGTATATCTGGCCTGGTACTGACATCACACACCCTCCCCTAATACAGACATATCCGGCCTGGTGTTGACATCACACACCCTCCCCTAATACAGACATATCCGGCCTGGTGCTGACATCACACACCCTCCCCTAATACAGACATATCCGGCCTGGTGCTGACATCACACACCCTCGCCTAATACAGACATATCCGGCCTGGTGCTGACATCACACACCCTCCCCTAATACAGACATATCCGGCCTGGTGCTGACGTCACACACCCTCCCCTAATACAGACATATCCGGCCTGGTGCTGACGTCACACATTCTCCCTTAATACAGGTCATATTTCTTTATTTAGAACTTGCAACAGAAAGGCATAAACATTTCATACAGAAAAACAAGTACATGCGATTATACATGAGCCCCTTTTCTTGAGTAAAAACATTGTCCATGAAAAGACCGTATAAAGTCCACTTACAACGGTCTTAGAATTTAAAAGAAAAGAAAAGCGGGCTTTTCACATGAATAATACACAATACATCAGCTGGAAACATAATGCATCATACAATATCACATAACACAACAAACTTATTTACATGCGGTATTTACAACTGCATGCAAGAGGAAATGATCTGGTGCTACAGGCATATGTAAAACCGCATATTTTGTGTAATGCACATCTAAGGGAGTGAAAGGATAGCAAAGCCACAAGCCAGAGAGACTACCGTAAGTCAGCCGCCCACTCAAGGGGGCCGAAGATGGCGCCACAGCCTGGCCCATCTCCCGGCCTCCATCCGGCGTCTCTCCAGATCCCTCAATTTCCACACCTCGTGCAAAATGTCAGTAACCACCACCACACAGGGGAGGACTTTCTGCCTAATGGATACCTGACACCGTGCATTCCACGTGAAATATCTAACAACTATGCTGACTAAGAACAAAGTGGATAACTCAAACCGACCCGGATGCTTGAACGCCCCATAGGCCCACTCCGGGTAACTGAGCCCCGAAAGGCACGGGATTCCCAAGGCCCTGGAAACACCCTTGTAAACCTCCACATTGAAGGGACACCTGAGCAAGAAATGGTCCATAGTCTCCTCCTCCCCCAGACACTCCTCCCGTGGACAACCACGATCATCGGCATTTCTATGCTTCAGGTTTCCCCTCACGTAAAGCCTCCCGTGGAAGGAGAGCCAGGCAATGTCTTGATATTTCAGAGGGATCCTCCCAGAATTAACAAGGGCCAACCCCTCTGATGACAAATTCCCCGGGCAGTCCCTCAGTGACAGCTGTTCCCGGAAGTGGGACTGCAAAACCTTCTTCTCCAGCTCCCTTCTAGAAGAACCTTTGACTGTTCCCGCTTCCAGGCCCCACCGCCTTGTCCAGGGGCTGGCTGGCAACTTTTAGCCTAGGGGGCAAGTCCAGAGCACTGGCCCATAATCAGCCAAGTCACCGCCGGAAGGAATGCTTTTGCGCGCCGTAGGCGCGCCGAAAAATTAGGGGCGTGGCCTATCATAAGGGGCGTTGCCTGTACCATGATTGTATTGTGTACCTGCAGATTGCACATTTTAGCGAACCTTGTAATACCCATTACACATAAAGCCACATGCCGTAATGCCAATTACACATTATGCTGAACACCATGATGCCAGTTACACATTACGCCCAACACTGCGATGCTAATTACTCAATACACCGCACACTGTGATGCTAATTACACATTATGCTGCACACCTTGATGCCCATTACACCCCATACTGTGATGGCAATTACCCAATGCTCCCCACACCGTAATGTCCATTACGCCCCATACCATGATGCCCATTACACCGCACAATGTGATGTCCACAGTGCCAGATATGCCCCCACAGTGCAAGATATTCCGCCACAGTACCAAATACACATATGCCCCCACAGTGCCAGACACAAATGCCGCCACAGTGCCAGATATTCTGCCACAGTGCCAAATACGCATATTCCTCCACAGTGCCAGATATGCCCCCACAGTGCCAGAGACACATATGCCCCCACAGTGCCAGATATGCCCCCACAGTGCCAGAGACACATATGCCCCCACAGTGCCAGAGACACATATGCCCCCTCAGTGCCAGAGACACATATTCCCCCACAGTGCCAAAGACACATATGCCCCCACAGTGCCAGATATGCCCCCACAGTGCCAGATATGCCCCCACAGTGCCAGAGACACATATGCCCCCACAGTGCCAGAGACACATATGCCCCCACAGTGCCAGAGACACATATGCCCCCACAGTGCCAGAGACACATATGCCCCCACAGTGCCAGAGACACATATGCCCCCACAGTGCCAGAGACACATATGCCCCCACAGTGCCAGATACACATATGCCCCCACAGTGCCAGATATGCCCCCACAGTGCCAAATACACATATGCCCCACAGTGCCAGATACACATATGCCCCCACAGTGCCAAATACACATATGCCCCCACAGTGCCAGATACACATATGACCCCACAGTGCCAAATACACATATGCCCCACTGTGCCAGATACACATATGTCCCCACAGTGCCAAATACATATATGCCCCCACAGTGCCAGATACATATATGCCCCCACAGTGCCAGATATGCCCCCCACAGTGCCAGATACACATATGCCCCCACACAGTGCCAGATATGCCCCCACACAGTGCCAGATATGCCCCCACACAGTGCCAGATATGCCCCCACAGTGACAGAAACACATAGGCTGGGGTGAGGGAGGGGGGGGGGGGAGAGCGCTTACCCACTCGCTAGCTGCGGGCCGTGCTGCGGCTGGATCAGCTTCTCCAGCCCTCCTGCGCTGGCCGCGGCTTCCAGAACACGGCCGCGGCTACAGGAAAATGGCCGCCGGCCTCCTGCACTGAGAACATGTCCTCAGTGCAGGGGGCCGGCGGCCATTTTCCTGTAGCCGCGGCCGTGTTCTGTAAGCCGCGGCCAGTGCAGGAGGGCTGGAGAAGCTGATCCAGCCGCAGCACGGCCCGCAGCCAGTGGGTGGGTAAGCGGCCCGGGGGGCATATGGCACTCTGGCCCCCGGCCCAGCCCGCCCCTGGCCTTGTCACTTTCAAGACAGGAGCCACGTAGGCCGGGAGGTATCCACGGCGGACTCGCAGACTTTTAACACACCCTCCCTCTAACCATGCGTTGAGGAAAGGAGACACCCAGACTCTGAAACCTTCTACCCATCGAGGAGGAGCCTCTAATTGGAGGCTTGACAGATGTAATTTAATAAAGGTCATCAAAAAGAATAGCACTGGGTTGACCATACCCAGGCCTCCTTCCCTCCTCGACCTGTAGGTGACAGTCCTCTTGATCAGATTCAGTTTGTTTCCCCAGAGCATCTGGAAAAACAAAGCATAAATCTTCGCCCATCTCGACTCTGGCAAAAGGCACACATAGCTGACGTACAAGAACACAGGGATCAGGTAAGTCTTGATCAGGTCCACCCTTTCCCTGAGAGACAGCTTCCACCTCTTCCAGCGCTCTACCTTCTGGCCGGCCTCTACCAGTCTGGAATCCCAATTTCGCGTGGCGTAATCGCCCGGGCCAAATTCGATGCCTAAAACTTTGATCACCTGGCTCGCCCGGGGGAGACCATCCGGAAGGTCAAATTCCTGGCCCTCCTCCCCCATCCAGAAAACCTCACTCTTGTCCTGATTGACCAAGGAACCCGACGCCATCGAGTATTCCTGGATGGCCGATACCACCGCATCCGCCTCCGACGGATCCGACAGGATGACGGTGACATCGTCCGCGTAGGCCACTGCCTCCAGCGAATGCTCCGGGCTCAGCTGGACTCCCCTCACAATGCCACCCTCCAGCCTTCTAATGAAGGGGTCGATGGCAAAGACATACAGGAGGGGGCTTAGAGGGCAGCCCTGCCGAACACCCGAATTCACTGAAAAGGTCGGACCTACCCAACCATTCACAAGAGGGAAGCTCTCGGCTTGCCTGTAGATTACCCGCAGCCAATTTACCGCCCTCACTGGGAGGCCATACCTAGTCAGTAGAGCCCACAGGTATTCGTGGTTTACCCTGTCAAAAGCCTTTGCCTGATCCAACGCCAGCAGGTACTTTCCCCACTTCTCAGCCCTGCACCGCTCCACGGCCTCCCGGATGCCAAGGACAGCACTAAAAGTGCTCCTGCCTTTCACAGTGCAGTGCTGAGAAGGCGAAAGCAAAGACTCGGAAACCTCCATCAGTCTGTTAAAGAGCACCTTTGCCAGAATCTTCCTATCCGTATCGAGAAGGGCGATGGGGCGCCAGTTCTCAACACGGGACGGGTCCCTCCCCTTGGAGAGCAAGATAAGGGCAGACAATCTCATGGAAGGAGGGAGCAGGCCCTCACCCAGGCACTCATTAAATACTTCCACGAGACGAGGGGCCAAGAGGTCACAGAAACACTTAAAGAATTCGGAGGTTAACCCATCCGGACCCGGGGCCTTTTTCATAGACAAGGAGCCTATGGCCTTTTTGACCTCGTCCACCGTTATCTCCTCACCAAGGGAGTCAAGAGCACTACCATGACTCTCGAGACCTGGCGTCTCCAAAAGAAACCGTTCCATCTTCTCTCTGATAGGCGGCTTCTCAGATAGAAGGTCGGAGTAGAAGGATTGCACAACTCCCAGGATGCCCTCCCGATCCTCGCGGAGGACGCCCTGGCCATCATACAACCCTCTCACCTCCTTACAGTCAACCGAACTCCTGCAATTCTGGTAGGGATCAGGCGAGTGGTATTTCCCATAATCCCTTTCCAAAATCAAAGAAGCATATCGGCTGTACTGGTACTCCTTCATCTGAGCTTTCACCCGGGAGATTTCCCCACCATCACCCTGCTCAGAGATCAGGAAATCTAATTTCTTTCTCAAGGCACAGTAGACACGGTTCCTGACCAAGTTCTCTCTGGCTACGAGGTCGCGAAAAAACCTGCGAGTCCTTTTTTTACATACCTCCCACCACTCAGACCTGTTCCAACCCGCCTCCAAAAGTGACTCCTGAGATTGAAAGAAGTCTCTGAAGGACTGTCTAACCTCTTCCCTCTCAAGGAGTTTGGAGTTCAAGCGCCAAAGGCCCCGGCCTTTCTGAGGGGACTCTGAGGCGTTCAAGGACACACACAGACAAACGTGATCGGAGAACTCTACCGGCCTCAGCTTGGGAACCGAGGTTTTCGAGCTCTCCTTAACAAAAACCCTATCTATTCTACTCCTACAACTACCTCTATGATAGGTGAACCCCGTGAGGTCTGGGGAGTGTCGAACGTTTACATCCACCAGACCCGACTGTCTAATCATACTCACTAGAAAGAGGGAGTCGTAGCCCAGAGTAGCCCTTGACCCTCCCCTGTCTTTGGGCCTAATTATGGTGTTAAAATCACCGCCAAAGACTATCTGCCGGGCTACGAAGAGATACGGTTTTATCTCTCTGAAAAGACACTTCCTGTCCCACTTAGTCTGGGGCCCATAGATATTAATAAGCCTCAGGTCGTGCCCCTTCAGATTGACATCCAAAACCATACACCTGCCTACTTGTACCTCGATGACTCGCTGGATGGTAACTTCGGTGGTAAAAAGAATCCCCAGCCCTCCGTACGGCTCAGCAGCCAGAGACCAGAAGGACGGCCCACGCCTCCACTCGGTTTTTGCCTTGTGAATATCCGCGAGCCGCCTCAATCTGGTCTCCTGCAAAAAAACAAAATCTACATTTAAGGAATTGAAAAAATCATAAGCTAACTGCCGAGCACGCACGGACAAGATAGATGCCACATTGTGTGTGGCAAACCTTATGGGCTGGGGGGCCATCCTTCAGAGCCACCGAGCGTAGGGACCAGATCACTTCCTCTTCACACGCTTTTCCTGAAGATCCTCATCCGACCCCCACCTCTTAACACTGACCCCCGGTCCGACATCCTCCTCCTCCACAATCGGCAGGATATCATCTTCCACCACCTCTATTACCTCAACAACCTTCTTGACTTCCTCAAGAACCCCCTTGTCAGGAACACCGCTCCCAGACACCTGAGCCAGCGATGCCCCCAGAGGTATACCCTGAGGAGTGTTGTCGACCACCACGGGAGGACCTGGGTCGACATGAGGACCGATGAGGTTAGAGCCACCGGGATCCGGATCGGGGACAGCGTCAGACAGGGGAGGCCCCGCGACGCCTACCTGGCCGTCACCCTGTCCCAGCTTAGCCACCGGTCCCGTTACCTTCTGCTCCACCAGCACATCCTCCACCACATCCTCCCTCAATTGAGGTGCCAAGTCCTCCACCGTGCAACCTTTTTTCTGAACCCCAGAAGCAGTATTTTTCAAGAAGGACCTACACTTCAGGACAAAGGGCTCTACCCCCACGTTTGCTTTCTCCTGGGCAAGGCTGGGCTGCTCATCCACCTTTCTTTTCTTCCTCAGCCTCTGCCTCTTTGGCCTCAGCACAAGACTACCATCCGCCTCCTTCACCACATCCCCTTCCCCCTCCGCCTCCTCTTCACTTGCCAGGGAGAAGAAGCTGTTTGACAGGCTAATCTGCTTGTCCGCCTTATCCTTTTTATTCTTCCCCTTCCCTTTTCCCACCAGCTGGAAAGGGGCATCTTCCTTACCGCTCTTCCGAGCCACCACCCTATCAGACACACCAGAGGGTCCCTCCTCTACCCTCTGCAACTGGGAGGTCAGAGCCGACAGGGGGCCAGGATTGGGCTGCTGGGGCCCCATGGAAAGGCCCGACTGGACCATGACTCCAGCCGACACCACCGACGGAGCCCCCACCAGCCCACCCTCCACCTCCACTGCCGCCCCCTCCATCTCCCTGTCTAAAGAGGTGTTGTGGAAAGCCATCGGGCAGCTAGAAAAGGCATGGCCATCATCCCCACACAAATTACAAACTATTTTGTCGCAATCTTTCGCCACATGCCCAAGGCTATTACATCTCGAACACTTCTGGCTTGGACAGTCACGACTAAAGTGGCGAAAGTCCCCACACCTGTGACACTCCCTGGGCTGACCGGGGTAAAAGCACTGCACCCTATCCTTGCCTATGAATGCAGCTGACGGTATGTGGCAACCTTCCCTTAAATTTGCATAAACCGCCCATGCCCCACCCCACACATCCCTAGCCCCTGGGACCTTCTCTAAAGGGGACAAAAGCTTCGCCCCATGCCTCTGCAGCCAGAAACAAATATCCGATGGGCTCAGGGACTCATTCCGGACAAGTACATTCACCTTAACTCTTTCTTGCCTGGTTATGGCAAAGGCCTTAAATTTATTCCACCATTCGTCATGCTTCACTTCCCCCCACTTGGACCAGAACTTTTGTAAACCGTAGTATGTCATGAAGCTGATATCAAACTCAGGGGCGCCTACCGGGTGTATACACGCAAAGAAATCCTCTTTCTCAAAGCCCAGAAGAAAGAGCCTATCCAGAACATCCGCAGAGGTGGGAGTTAGTCCCTCTGTCACCCACTTTAACTGGACGGCATTCCTCCTCTTTACCGGCTGACCCCACGTAGGTTTGGGCCTGGATGTCTCCACACGCACCGGACCTGCAGACAGAACTCCAGCGTAAGAAGCCACAGGCGGCACTACCACCGGTGCTACAGAAGACACCGGTGCCGCAGGGGCCACAGGAGCCGCTGAGGTCACAGTGCGCACAGGAGGCACCACCCGTACCGCCATACTGGGTCCACCAGCACCCCTAGTCAATCGCCTTTCACCTTCCCCTTTCTTCTGTTTATCCTTAACAGTGGCACCATCGCCCGTACCCTCAATCCTAACTTTGTCCCCAAACACGGTCTCAACTATTACCCCTTTAATCGCGGGCTGGACCTCCATCTCCTCTGATTGTGATACTGGACCTGGCACTCCCTCCCCCTCCAGTACCCTGATGTGGTCATAGAGAGAGTTCTCCCCTTCCAATCCCGTTTCCACCACATCCGACCCCCTGTTAGGGGGAAGTCCCGCGCTCTCTGCCACTTCTTTCCCCTGCAGTTCAGCTATTCTTAATCTCAGTACATCCTTCTCATTATTATTAACTTTTAATTCCGTTTGCAGTTCTTGGATCAACGCATTGAGCACCGGTCTCTTGGTGCTGAAGGCGTTGTTCCTATCCTTCTTTTTAATCGTAATTTTGTTCAGCAGTCTAATAGACCTAGTTTCCAGAGTCAGCAGTCTGGATTGCAAGTCCTGTATACACACAAAAGTCTCATCCACAGGCTGGCCTATCTCCATGGCAATGGCTGCACCAGCCCCCTCCTCTGTGCTGGCATCACCATTCACCAACTTCCCTTCATCAGACACTGCACACTGTACATCATTCTCTGATGCAGGCACAGCACACTGCCTCACAGCAATTGCAGGAGTCATTGGGCAGTTTATCATGACACCCTCCTCCCCCGCCAGAGCTCCCCCACCATCACACACAGACTTCAGAGCCGGCCCGGGGGCGGTGACGTCACCCGCCGACCAACTACACTCGGCGCCATCTTTACTTACACCGGCCGGGCTCACAGGCGCAACCTCGCCGCCTTCTCCCGCCGCTTCCAGGGAGCCACCATCAGACACACTCCCTGCCGCCTGCTTCACATCACCAGCCGCTTGATCTTCAGCCGCAGATGCC
The DNA here is from genome assembly GCF_055691185.1 of Crinia signifera. Classification (NCBI taxonomy): domain Eukaryota; kingdom Metazoa; phylum Chordata; class Amphibia; order Anura; family Myobatrachidae; genus Crinia; species Crinia signifera. The sequence continues at coordinate 20,202,847 of NC_139226.1, forward strand.
GCCTCCCCGCTCGCTCGGTCTCCTTCTCTGACGTCACCCGCCGAGACCCGCGAGCTGGCCGCATCTGCAGACAGGGACGCCAGCACATCGCCGCCGGTCAGACTCCTCTCCGGGGCCGCAGGTCTCACATCAATCTCCACCGCCTGCACCTCATTCCTCCCCACTTGCGCTGGACCGGCCGCCATCTCGGGCTCTGAAGTCAGCTCCACCTCAGCCTGCACTTGGGCAGCAGGCATCATAGTAAGGGGCACAAGCACCGCAGTCGTATCAGCATCAACAGCCACAGTCTTGTTAGAGTCAGTACTCACAGGCAGCGCGCCATCCTTCTCCTCCCCCACCAATAAAGTCATATTCCCCGCAGATGTACCTTTAGAGTCACTGGTCACACTAGGCACTTCTCCAAACACTGTGGGCCCGGCATCCATCACAGCCGACCCACTCCCGCAGGAAAGTTCTCTGCCACCTGGGGGTCCTGCAGCAGGCACTTGGGGCTCACTTGTCACTGAGGCCAAAACCAGTACAGGCTGTAGCTTAGGTGGGGGGATAAGCAGCCTTCCGCTGGGTAGGATCAAGCTGACTTGAGAGGCTTTCACAGAATCTTGCCCATCCGAGTAGTTGGAACTTTCATCTGAATCACTCAGGGGGGCCCGTCCCGAGCTCTCCCCCTTAGGCATCTCCAAAACCCCCTTCCGGCCACCTGCCCCCGATGACATTGGGGCTAGGCCCGGACTGGGCCCGGCAGCCGGGGGGCTCTCCTGGGCAGCAGCCCCAGGAGGCTCCATAGCACTGGGGATAAATCCCCTAATCGAGTCCCAGGCTTTTCGGCCTACGCTGGAAGTCAGGAGCTCAGCTAACACACAGCTCCTCCCCTAATACAGACATATCCGGCCTGGTGCTGACGTCACACATTCTCCCTTAATACAGGTATATCCGGCCCGGTGCTGACGTCACACACCCTCCCCCAATACAGGTATATCCGGCCTGGTGCTGACGTCACACACCCTCCCCCAATACAGGTATATCCGGCCTGGTGCTGACATCACACACCCTCCCCTAATACAGACATATCCGGCCTGGTGCTGACATCACACACCCTCCCCTAATAGACATATCCGGCCTGGTGCTGACATCACACACCCTCCCCTAATACAGACATATCCGGCCTGGTGCTGACATCACACACCCTCCCCTAATACAGACATATCCGGCCTGGTGCTGACATCACACACCCTCCCCTAATACAGACATATCCGGCCTGGTGCTGACATCACACACCCTCCCCTAATACAGACATATCCGGCCTGGTGCTGACATCACACACCCTCCCCTAATACAGACATATCCGGCCTGGTGCTGATGTCACACATCCTCCCTTAATACAGGTATATCCGGCCCAGTGCTGACGTCACACACCCTCCCCCAATACAGGTATATCCGGCCTGGTGCTGACATCACACACCCTCCCCTAATACAGACATATCCGGCCTGGTGCCGACATCACACACCCTCCCCTAATAGATATATCCGGCCTGGTGCTGACATCACACACCCTCCCCTAATACAGATATATCCATCATGCGGTTTATCCCTAACCTACAGTATGTGTATGTGAGCTTTTATACTACTAGTAAAATATTGTGATCTTACTTGCTCATTTGTGCAAGACACCAGGGAGGATACCGGACTCCTCTTCACTAGACGCTATGTGGCATGTGGGGACATCACGGACCCGGACGGCAAGTGGTGAGACAGCAGTAGGACGCATTTCGTCATAAGACTTGTTTATATGGTGCCAGACCTGTTTATATGGTGCCAGACCTGTCAATCAACAGCCAGACCAGGGGAATTATACTCCATATGAAAAAGGTGACACAATTGAAGCAAGTGTATTGCACTTATAGACGCTATAGCGGGCATAAAATTAAAGTAATATAATAAAGATTATTTGTCCTCTCTCACCCTGTAATGAGCGTAAGCAATTTCTTACATCAACAGATCATTATACAAACACATAAAAATACTAGCTTAAAGATGCAAGCAGCATTTCAAATATAAATACAATTATATACACACTACATATATAACAGTGTGTGAGATTGGGACACAAAGATTTTTTTAAAAAGCATATGAACATCACTATGTAATATTCAAATGACATACATATTAAAATAGGACGCTATAGCGGTTTACAAAGAACAATAACTTGGACATGATTTAATTGATAAATGGGGTTATTTCATACCCCTCGTTTAAACCGTTGGGCACAAGTGTATTCATATTAAGGATCCATGTAGTTTGTCCTGAAGAAGCCGGATATCCGGCGAAATGCGCATCGGCATGACGCTGAGGTGTCTGCCAAAAAACTAAAAAGAAATGTGGTTATAATAAATGCATATGAAATGTTGTAATTGACCGCAATAGTAGCGGCAGTATCCTCAAGGGGTTCCTGGATAGCAACAGTGTACCACTGACGGAACGGTGGCGATGGAATGCTAGCTGGGTCCAGTCTCAGTGAGATGTATGAGCCGAAACAATAAATACGGCATTGCCTTACCGCAATAACAGCAGGATACGTGTAGCTTAGGAGTTAATAGATAAAACACAGTAAAGGGGTATAATAACATACCAGCAGAGTCCCACCACTATAATATAGCACTGCCTCACCGCAACGATAGCGGGGTACTTTGAATACAAGTGCCAATAGACAACACACAGCAAGTGGGCAAATAACACACCAGCGGGGCTGAGAGGGTAGAGATAGTGATATCCTACTGTGTGCACGTGCAACCAGCTTTAATAAATGCAAACTAGTAATCACATCAACTAATGTTAAGTAATATAGACATGCAATAAGGGGGACCAGCGATATACCGCACAGGTATTATAATCTGAACATGCCACAATTGCATGTACATATGAGAAAAAAAGTTCAAATAATGTACACTCAATAGCAGCAGGGTCTGGTCTCAGAGAGACACAGGGACTGCAGCGAGGGATACGGTTTTGTCTTACCGCAATAAAAGCGGGATATGTGTGTAGTGTAAGAGTGAATAGATAACCCCCTACAAGTGGGCACAACAATATACCAGCAGGGCTCTATTACAATCACACAGCATGGCCTTACCACAATAATGGCGGAATGTGTACTATAATTGAAACACTGAAATGACATGTGCACTTAAATATAAGTGTAAACACCACACACCAAATATAACAGAGGGACACAGATCCTCAGGGACCCAATAATCTGTATGGATCCCCCCGCTAATTGTAGAATTGTAATTTAACCCATTAAACGGAAAATAAAACCAAGACAAACACTAACACGTTTGTAACAGTGCTGCTGGTGGGATCGTTAAAAGGGAATGGGATCATTCGTCAGACTGCATTTAGGTCTACAGTCATTAGGTCGACCCCACTAGGTCGACTGGCAGGAAGGTCGACCTGAATTAAGGTCGACATGGGCCAAGGTCGACATGACTTAAGGTCGAATTTGCATAAAGGTCGACATGAGGAAGGTCGACTGGTCATAAGGTCGACTTGGGTTTTTCACTGTTTTTTTATCCGAATGTCGACACAGTCGACATGGACACAGTTGGCAATAAGAATCGGACCCTCGCATCACTCGCTTCGCTCGCAATGCTTCGGGCACGGTGCCTCGCTGCGCTCGGCACACTATTTTATTCTCCCACCACGCCCTAGTGGATGGTAGGGCATGAAATACCGCCTGTCGGCACATGTCGGCTAAAAAAACAGTGAAAAACTCATGTCGACCTTATGACCAGTCGACCTTCCTCATGTCGACCTTTATGCAAATTCGACCTTAATTCATGTCGACCTTGGCCCATGTCGACCTTAAGTCAGGTCGACCTTCCTGCCAGTCGACCTAGTGGGGTCGACCTAATGACTGTAGACCTAAATGCAGTCTGACGAATGACCGCATCCCGTTAAAAGAACCCCCCCCTGATCCTCAACTTTCACAATATTTGCAATCTCTGAAGAGATAATTAGGAGAAAGTATCCCAACAGACTCACTAAAATATATAATAGCAAACTCTACACATGCAGCCCTGAATAGAAATTGGTAACAATTGCCCAATTTCAAGTGATACATTCACAACATAAGTGTTGCAACATACAGGAGAGAGGTAGTAAGGTAAACCCCGGGATACTATAACGTATATTAAACAACATTCAGATCTTACCACATAATTAAATATTGCCATTAAGGGCAATAACAGCCCAAGTACAGTGGTTACAAGAAGGGCAGACACCCACGATTCGATAAAGCGAGGGCTGCATAGGCATGAGGGCATATAAAAGCCTTGCAATTTTGTGATTGGTATAATAAAGTTAGTTGAAATGTTTCTTACCCCATAGAGTACAGTTTTGCAGGTGTAGCCAATCAGGTGTAGAATGGGTGGTAGCTTATGCAGGGGTATTTAGGGGGTAGTCAGGTGATCCTTTTCCTCTTTGAGTCTGGATTCCCACCCTCCCTCCCTTGCTTTCTTCAATTATCACCCGGCCTTTCGGCCTTCACACAATTTGGCTCCACAAATATCAATTTATAATTGGCGGGAGGGCGCTCTCGATCAGCGGTCAAGTTTGAGGTACAGGAGGTCACTGTGCAGTATTGCCACCCTCTGCCAGGACGGCTGGTGAGTCCTGCCCCCGAGGGGGGACGATGGCCACTTCCTTGAACTGTCCTCACCATGCAATAGGAGGGGCGATAAGACCGTCACAGTGCGGGCTGTGCCTTGAATTTAATGGGGGCGGTTCATCGCCCTGGTTACAAGTTGGGGCGTTGTAGTCGCCGCCATTGTTAATGTTTGTGACTTAGCTGGTCTCCAAGCGCTCTCCAGGCCATCCCTTTCAATAGGGTCATACCAACAATAAATACTGTTGACCTTTTAAACTTATGCAGTGGTTGTCCGTGTGGTTATTTCAGGTCATGTGTCCGTGTGATTTATTTCAGGTCATGTGTCCGAGTGAGTTATTTCTAGGGGTAACAAACGTTAATGTTAAGGTAAAGGTCAATCACAATAATTCAATAGGCGCCATAAACAGTGAAAACTGTTTTTTAAACACAATTTTTTTTTCTTTTTTCTAATCTTCACTTACCTATACTTTAAATCTTAACTATTTTTTTAAATACAAACATAAAAATGATTAATAAAATATATACACACAAATAAAGTATATACCCTTCACGCTAAAGGGTATTTTTAGGAAAGCACCAATAAAGGTTAAGGCTTGGTGGGAGAATAAAATAGTGTGCCGACTTCGCGAGGCACCGAGCCTGAAGCATGGGGAGTGCATATACGAGGCGACGCGCTGCTATACTTCAGTGTCCGTGTCAACTGTCCGACATTCGGGACAAAAATTTTGAAAAACCCCATGCCGACCTTTTGACTGTCGACTTAACCCATGTCGACCTAATGACCTTGTTGACCTAGACTCATGTCGACCTTTCAGCATGTCGACCTAATGGTGTTGACCTAATGACTGTCGACTAACATGCTGGTGACCTAATGATCCATACCCCCTCCTTCAGCCCTCTTCTAAATAAGCCCATATACTTCCTAAAATGGTATTAGGTAGTGGACACAACACAGACCCATATTATTGGTATTCTATCCAGTAATTTACATAGCGCACACATATTCCGCAGCGTTGTACAGAGAATATGTGAACATTCACATCAGTCCCTGCCCCAGAGGAGCTTACAATCTATATTCCCTACCACATGTACACGCACACACAGACATTCTAGGGTTAACTTTTTTGGGGAGCCAATTAGCCTACCAGTATATTTTTGGATTGTGGGAGGAAATCAGAGTACCCGGAGGAAACCCACGCAAGCACGGGGAGAATATACAAACTCCACACAGTTAGAGCCATGGTGGGAATCAAACCCATGACCTCAGTGCTGTGAGGCAGTAATGCTAACCAAAACACCATCCGTACTGCCCTGTATATATAACACATGGTGGGGATAGAACCTATGACCTCAGTGCTGTGAGGCATTAATGTAACCATTACACGGTCCGTACTGCCCCTTATATATAACACATGGTGGGTATAGAACCCATGACCTCAGTGCTGTGAGGCAGTAATGTAACCATTACACCATCCGTACTGCCCTGTATATATAACACATGGTGGGGATAGAACCCATGACCTCAGTGCTGTGAGGCAGTAATGTAACCATTACACCATCCGTACTGCCCCGTATATATAACACATGGTGGGGATAGAACCCATGACCTCAGTGCTGTGAGGCAGTAATGCTAACCATTACACCATCCGTACTGCCCCGTATATATAACACATGGTGGGGATAGAACCCATGACCTCAGTGCTGTGAGGCAGTAATGTAACCATTACACCGTCCGTACTGCCCCGTATATATAACACATGGTGGGAATAGAACCCATGACCTCAGTACTGTGAGGCAGTAATACTATAACCATTACACCATCCGTACTGCCCCGTATATATAGCACATGGTGGGAATAGAACCCATGACCTCAGCGCTGTGAGGCAGTAATGCTAACCATTACACCATCCGTACTGCCCCGTATATATAACACATGGTGGGGATAGAACCCATGACCTCAGTGCTGTGAGGCAGTAATGTAACCATTACACCATCCGTACTGCCCTGTATATATAACACATGGTGGGGATAGAACCCATGACCTCAGTGCTGTGAGGCAGTAATGTAACCATTACACCATCCGTACTGCCCCGTATATATAACACATGGTGGGGATAGAACCCATGACCTCAGTGCTGTGAGGCAGTAATGCTAACCATTACACCATCCGTACTGCCCCGTATATATAACACATGGTGGGGATAGAACCCATGACCTCAGTGCTGTGAGGCAGTAATGTAACCATTACACCGTCCGTACTGCCCCGTATATATAACACATGGTGGGGATAGAACCCATGACCTCAGGGCTGTGAGGCAGTAATGCTAACCATTACACCATCCGTACTGCCCCGTATATATAACACATGGTGGGAATAGAACCCATGACCTCAGTACTGTGAGGCAGTAATACTATAACCATTACACCATCCGTACTGCCCCGTATATATAGCACATGGTGGGAATAGAACCCATGACCTCAGCGCTGTGAGGCAGTAATGCTAACCATTACACCATCCGTACTGCCCCGTATATATAACACATGGTGGGGATAGAACCCATGACCTCAGTGCTGTGAGGCAGTAATGCTATAACCATTACACCATCCGTACTGCCCCGTATATATAACACATGGTGGGAGTCAAACCCATGACCTCAGTGCTGTGAGGCAGTAATGCTCACATAGAGCCCTAGGTGGCGTGGTGTGCCGTTTACATGCATTAGATTATCTATAAATATTAAATAATGTGCTATCTCAGAAAACTTTCAACTTTGTGTCGTCTATGTAATTATGCTAATCGCACGTAATTATTAATAAGCTCCCTCTCACTTCACACTTCATTCACATAAACTTAATCTATTATATAAGAAATAAAGACTCAGACAACTGAATTGGTGTAAAAGGGGTCAGCTTTTGATTAGCTTATTATTGGCTATTGTGAAGGGAGGGGGGAAGAATGGCCTAGTTAAAGCAATAACTTGTTAAAATAAACTGCCCACAAATTTGCAAAATTAAGGCCACCTGCCCTCATCCCTGCCAAACAACTTGCAAGGGGGAAAGGTAATTTGCCCAACCCCTTACGGGGACAACAAATCACAAGGGGAAAGGTAATCTGCCCAGCCTCTTACGGGGACAATAACTCACAAGGGGGATGGCCATCTGTAAAACCTCTTGCGGGGACTACAACTTGCAAGGGCAAAGACCATCTGCCCAAACCGTTACAGGGGACAACAACTCTCAAGGGAAAACACCATTTCCCAACCCCTTACAGGGAATACAACTTGCAAGGGGAAAGGCTGTTTGCCCAACCCCTTGCGGGGTTTACAACTTGCAAGGGCAAAGACCATCTGCCCAAACCGTTACGGGGGACAACAACTCTCAAGGGAAAACACCATTTGCCCAACCCTTACGGGGAATACAACTTGCAAGGGGAAAGGCTGTCTGCCTAACACCTTGCGGGGACTACAACTTGCAAGGGCAAAAAACATCTGCCCAAACCCTTACGGGGGACAATAACTCTCAAGGGAAAACGCCATTTGCCCAACCCCTTACGGGGAATACAACTTGCAAGGGAAAAGGCCATCTTCCCAACACCTTACTGGGACTACAACTCACCAGGGGAAAGGCTTAACTGTCAACCCCTAACAGGGACAACAACTCACAATGGATATGGCCATCTGCACAACCCCTAACAGGGACAACAACTCACAAGGAAAAAAGTCAGCTGCCCAACAGTTTATGGGGACAACTCACAAGGGGAAAGGCCATCTGCCCAACACCATACAGGGACAACAACTCACAAGGAAAACGGTAATATGCTCAACATTTTATGGGGACAACAACTCACAAGGGGAAAGGCCATCTGCCCAACAGTTTATGGTGACAACTCACAAGGGGAAAGGCCATCTGCCCAACACTTTTCTGGGACAACAACTCACAAGAGGAAAGGCTATCTGCCCAACACTTTTCTGGGAAAACAACTCACAAGAGGAAAGGCCATCTGCCCAACACCTTACGGGAACAACATAACAAGCAGATTAAGCCAAATGCACCCATCTCTATCAACTTGAGGTGCTAACCCATTCCCAGAAATGCAGAGAACCCAACTGATCTGGTGGTGGCCTTGAACCAAACTGATATCCTTGCCTAGCCTCCTCCATGGCAAGGGACGCATCCCAGGGACAACTATCCTTAAAATAAGTGTATATTTCATACATTTGTACTCCCATACCGGATATACACTACCCATCGTACAAGAGTTTAAGCTGTCACATCATATTGTGCCAGGCCATGCCACTAACACATTTCACCGATGTGACTCTATCAGAGGGTCCCTTCTCTTATTCGATTTTACAGTATATTGGTGTGATAGATATCAGCGTACTGTAGCTAAACAAAGGATGTTCTATCATTTCCTGTTCATAAAAATATGTATTGTACTGTAAATGTAGTCATCTTTTTCTTGGCCTCCTGTACTTCGAGATAGTTTGGAATTTACACCTCAACCCCCATCCTTACCTCTGGTCAACCCCCCCCCCCCTTCCCCTTACCCCTCCCGACTGTATAGGTTTTAATATTGATTTTCCTTTCCAAGTTAATAACTGTAAATCTTTGTTCAGAGATCTGGAAAACGGTGATAACGCTGCATGGAAATTCTTTGAAATGCGTGCACCTCTATTATCTTTACGGCAGAAGTCATTTCGTCTCCCCCTTTACATACAGCCCTCAGATCACCCAGGCAGGCACAGCTGCTGAAACATTTTAAATTAGGCTGGGAATGAAGATTAAAAAACATGAACTGGCTGAAACTGTCACTTCTTCCCCCGGCGCATTAAATGGCCTCCGCTAAACTGTGCTTTCAAATCTACATTCTCAATTTAAAAATAGAGAACTGATTTTTTTTTTTAGAGTGCCCCGGGGGCGCATGACAGGCTTCCTGTTCAACTTCCACTCACCTTGAGATTGGCGTGATCCTAAGCTTTCAATTCTCTGTATCGTCGTGTTGACTAACTTGTAGGAGGCAAACCTCAAGCGTTCGGGGGCTAATGCTTTTATTGACTTTTGTCTTGTAACAGTTTCACAGTGACACACGGATGGGGCATGTCTTGAGAACGTATAAAAACAAACTTGCAGGACAAGGGCAAAAATGTGTCCCCTCTGTGGCAAGCCAGTGTTCTGCTTTATTGTAGCGAAAAGGCCAATACTTGACCCACCTGCAGGGGCAAAAGTTCAATTTCCAGAGGGCGGTTTCCAAATGCAATCCACAATCTGCCGCCCTGCGGAACATTGGAGCAAGTGCAGGAGGGTATCTGGATGATCGGTTGACCATGAATAGTTGACCAACACAAGGTCATATCGACCTTGGGCCTCTCAACCACTCATGGTCGACAAAAGGTCAAAATACACTACAGATATAGCCGTGCTCATCCATGACTGCTCGCACTGGTTTGGTCCACCAACGTGGCACCTGTGACGCAGAATCGCTATGCCCCACTCCTCAATGCGTTTCTATGAGTTGAGGGATCCAATTAGATGCACAAGCATGGCTACGGGAATATGCAAATTGGCACTTATGTCGCTTGTGATGGTTGGCGTGGCAACGATAACTGTGGCTAAATCTGCAGGGTGACACTGACAAAAGATTGACACAAGCAACAGGTCAATATACTCTTGGTTGGCACATGAAAAGGTAAACATGAGTTTTTTTTCTAACTGTATCATGCATTATGATCCACATAGACTGCTACCTCTGCACTCCACACGGACCAGTGCAGAGGTAGCAGAGGAATTCACCATGCCCGAAGCTATGCGAGCAAAGAGGGCCATTTGAGGGTCTATTCTACACTAATTATTTCAATTATTTCAGCTGGGGCCTCTTAACACTTCCTGTAAATGTTCGAGGGCCACACTCTGGAAAAGGGGGTTTGGTCACTCAAATAGGGGTGTGACCATTCACAAGGGTGCGTATCATACAGTATATACACCCTTTACACACATTATGCAACACAATAGTAGACCGACTAATACCTGCCAGTTACGCATTATGTCACATGGATTGAGCCAAATTCACATTATAGCACACGGAATGAGCCAAAATTCACATTGAAGGAGTCAAAATTCACATTATGACACATAGAATAACACAAGATTCACATTATGCCATATGGAATAAGTCAAAACTCACATGGAAGGAGTCAAAATTCACATTATACCACACAATGGGGTTTATTCTGGTTGGTGCGGCTGGGCCGTACGCGTACGTTCCGGGGTTTTTAATGATCTGCGCATGCGTACCATCTCCAATGCACAGGCGCGAACACTCCACAACGCTTACGGATGGGTCTCTCCGTGCGGAAAAACCTGTACGCGAGAGTACGGGCATTGGGGGCGGCATAGGGGCGTGTTGAGGGGAGCGGCCGAAATAATGAGGGAAAATGGGCGTAAACATGGGCGTACACGGGGGTGTGCACCAAAAATGAGCGGTGCTACTACCGCACGATCGGCTAAAGCACCGTTCATTTCGGACACAAAACAGGCGGCCGCCAACCGCCACCTCAGACCACCCCTACAGATACCGCATGACAGCGGACGCCTGGGTTTGCGAATTTACGCTGATTACTACTCAAACACATACACCTGAATGTAATAAGCAATGCTGCAGTCTATTAAGTCCAAACCATTATTTCACTACCTGCAAGCCACACACAGCACTGAAACACCTTGGAAGCATATCTTTCTATACTTCTCGACATTTAAAGGTTTGTTTAATTTAAGGTAAGAATCTTTGTAAGACCTGCTTATATATGCTAAGGTAGGTATTTGTTAAACAGTTATACACATTCACTACGTGCTTTCATGGACTTTACACAGTAGCACACTCAATCTACACAAGTCGACATGTGTCAACGTGTTCACTCTAATACAAACATAGGTTTCAATAACATAAACCACATCTAACACCTACAAAGGATGTTTCAGCAATGTTTTAAGCCCATGCCCACTATTTTGCACACAATTAGAATAATTAATTAATTGTCTTCATTATAGTTGAAAGGCAAGATTTGCAGGTCCATATATGTGAAGGGTATGCCAGCGTGCACGGACGTACGCTCACTCTCATGAGCGGTGACATACGCTGAGTTTTCCCTTGAAAACAATAGAGACCCATCCGTGCACGGTGGCGTACGCTCAGATAGCCGCAAGAAGTCGGTGGGAAGACGGACGAGAGACGTCCGTAAACGGTGGCGTACGCTCTGTTGTACGCCAGTTGTCAGAGTCTAAGGGATGATCCGTCCCTGTACGTTGGCGTACGCTCAATTGTACGCCACTCCCCTTCGACGTTGTTTCTGGCCGCACGTATGCGGCTGATTGGTGGGTGGACTTAACCTCAACGGCCGCGTACGGAGAGCGTACGTTAATATGGAACGTACGCACGTTTGGCCGCACCGATCAGAATAACCCCCAATGATCCGAAATTAAGGTTATGCCACCCGGATTGAGCAAATATTCATATTATGCCACACAGTATGAGCCAAAATTCACATTATGCAACCCTGATTGAGTAAAAATTCACATGATATAATCCATTATTAAAAAAAAAAACCATAATGAAAACAAACAGCGTCCAGTATCATGCTGTTATCAATCATATTTGCAACTTCTCTATCTCCCTGGTCACAGATACCAGTTCCCCTCCCTCCTCTTTCCCCTGAACCCAGGTAGAAACTTTTACCCCCGCCCCCATGGCACAGATATTTTTACTTTTCCTTCTTCACTCTTGCACGGTGGTTCCCCCCCCAACATCACAAAGAAAATCCCGGAAAGCCACTTCCATGATGCGAAAACGGTTTCCTAAGTGATGCTGCTGGCTGTAGCACAATGACAATCAGCTCATCCATTCTATCCGCTTGTCATTGCGCACTGGTGGGGTGCAACGGGCCAGGCAGGCCGCATCCATCACACAGGTGGTATGTTGCCCATACAGTATGTCTATGGTATATGCTGTATAAAACATATTTAAATAATATAAATAAGTGGTCAGGAAAAGGATAAACATACCAAAATAAATAAACACACAAACATAACAAAACCAGTACTCCACTTTCTAAGCTCACATTCTCCCACCTCATGGTAAGGCTCCTGTCTCTTCTTCCTGGTAGCTGCTCTCTGTTCAAGTGCACTGACTGAGGCCTCAGATCCTAAAAACAGACAGCAAACTTGTTAGAAGAAGCTGCTACCTCTCGTATTATATACCATTGCTATTGCTGTCATGATTTGAGCCACTTGCCAAGAGTACGGGGGTTTCCGGATAACCAAAACCTCCCCCTGCATTTGACTATGACCTGCAGATGCGACCATAGTCTGAAAGCGCCACAGCTATTTTTTATATCTTGCAACAAAAAAAAAGGTCGTCATCCGAGCTAGGCCTGGGAGAGAGGTGACGGAGAGGCAGAAAGACAAAAAGAACAGATTGAAAAGAAAGTGAACGTGGGAGCGATGAAAATGCAGATGCTGAGCTGTGTGTGTGTGTGTGTGTCTGACATTATAATCTCCCAGCAGGACAGACCGTGAATTAATGAATTTCCTGCGAAGAGAGCTGGAGGTGAAATCTGCAAGATACACAAGAGCTTTGGGAAGCTGCAGAGTGAGAAGTCCGGAGCCCACATAGAAAAGCTGAACATATGGGCAGAATAATGCAATCTCACATTACCCGGCGTAATGCTGACCTCAGTCCCAGATGTTCATCTTTTACACACTATCGAGGAACAAAAGCAGTAAGGAAGCCGAGAGGATGTATAATGCACAGATTGTATCTAAAAAGAGTCAGAAGCCTGCCAGGTACCACCTTCTGTATGTGTCCGTCTTCATCAGTATGACCGTCACATCTCCACTTAATGGCCCAGGCCAGATCGTTTTTTTATTTTTTAAGTCATCTTTTAGCTCCAGAGATTGTCCGGTGATGTCCTTGGAAGAAGTCATCCCTCTGATTACAGAACACTCCGCGTAATTTATGTCACTTTTATTAGTAATTCCACGAACCTTGATTGAAGCCACTTACAGAGAGCACTGGGAATGGGGTAATGCATGCAGAGGGCCCTGCGCGATAACATCATTCCCCTTGTTATTCATCCTAATGGGATCTAAAGAGGATTCGGCTACTATTGTTATAGGCAGAGGTTAGGGCCGCTGTATTTCCTTAGTTGCTAGGATAGCATTTAGGGGCTGATTCTCGGCCGCACGGATCTATTCTGTTGATGGACGCAGATGGGAAGCTTATGCATTCAGACAAGCGCAGAAGCAAATTTATGTAATTTTAGTTGGATGGTATATGGTGGAACCAGACCTGTCCCACCAGGGGGGGTCCAAGTGTGACATCATGACAAAGGGCAGGTCCGATGTGTGATGTCATCACACAGCAGATGTCTTGAAATTAGCACGCCCACACACTCGGTATGGTCATCAGTGCTGTTGCCATCAATGGTTGCCATCGATGGTGATTCTGCCCCCAGCCATCGATAGTCAGAAACTATGTGATGGATAACCATTGATAGTTTTAGCTATCGATGGTTATCCATCACCTTTGACTGAATGGCCGGAGGACCAATCAAAATATGGGGGCAGGCCTTCCGGGTGTCAGTGGGCGGAGCTATGCTCCGTGTCCCGGCACCTTGGAGAAAAAAAAGAAACATAGTTTCTACTATGCCATCTGTGTAGGGAAACCATCTGGTTCTCCCCTATTGATGGCAAAAGTATTCAACATCGGCCGTAAACCATCGATGATTTTGAATCATCGATGGTCGATGGCTATCCCTACCGCACACCCGCCCACCAACCTGCATGGCTCGTCTTCTCCCTCCCATTTTGTACCCGCCAGGTCAGTTAATAATTGATGACTGGTGGGATTAAAAGTTTACGCCAGGCACCATCCACCTAAAAGTGGGCAGGGTCAAAAATCATCACTGCTCCTGATGAAGACGTCCTGAAGACGTCGAAACGCGTTGAGCCAAGCCACATCCAAGATCCTGAGATCCATCCAAGCTTATTCCCTGACTTGGACCATCCAACAGCCTGAACCACCTTGCACCAGGCTCCAGCACTACCAACCGCTTCCGGACCAGCTATCACCATCTTGGGCGGTCAGCCCCCCTTTCTCCCTGGGCAGTGATCCACGGCGGTGCAACACCATCCTTCACCACCACTCCTGCCTTATTTCCATCGGAGAACCAGGTCCACACCTCCCGGACAGAGATTCACGGCGGTGGCCATTCCATCTCCCACCCACCATTCCTGTTCCACTAACATCTGGAGGCAGCTGGACCCACTAGCTGGGAATTAACCGGTACATTCTCAGGTTCCCAGATGAGATCCTGACACTTCCCTATCCATCGGTGGTAACTATAACCATATATTGGCATACGAACTGTCTTCATCATTTTTTCTTGGAGCTTAGTGCAAGCAATATTCCCATTTTTCATCTTCTTCACCCCCGCCCCATTTTTAATACATTGCGCAATTTTTTAACATATATATTTTTTCTTAGAGAGTACTCTCTTTATTGTTATACTGTACAATAAATGTATTTTGTATTTTCTTAAACCAAGTGTCTAATTGTCATTATTCAGAAAAACCCAGCGCTGTATAACCCCCCTTTTCTCAAAAATCATCAGGGCCTACCGGTATCTCCCTCAGTTCACTGCAGGAGGCCAGTCCCAACCTCCAACTCCATATTGCCACTTCTCCAGAGAAACCTAAATTCCTGTATCTAATTCTCTGTAGCTAAATGGCAGCCAGGTCTATTACTGAGCATGGTTGGAGCCATCTTGGGACTGTGTTGGAGTACCCCAGTTGGAGTCATTAGTTTTCCACTAATATCCAGTGAGATTTATGTTTGCCTGCTTTTTTATCTGCTCTTCCGGAATCCTCCATCACTACCAGTGCCTACATACACTTACCGGCTGGGGATCTTTATGACACCCCACTTAAGCTCGGACTACCAGTGTGTATAACAGTGAGTACAGCTGTACCTACTTTATCTTCAGTAAAATGTTGGTTAATTGACAGCCAAAAATTGCTAAAACCTCAACCTTTTCATGTGTCTACCTTTTTCGTGTCGACATTTTGACCCAGTCGACATTTTGACTTTGTCTACCTTTCCCATTTTGACCCTTTGAAATTGTTTAATCTGTTGGCCTATAGCATGTCCACCTTTCGGGTAGAGCTATTGACTGTCTCTCTAGACCAGTGGTGTCAAACTCATGACCCTCCAGCTGTTGTGGAACTACACGTCCCAACATGCCCTGCCACAGATTTTATATAATGGATTGCTAAAACTGTGGCAGGGCATGCTGGGACATGTAGTTCCACAACAGCTGGAGGGCCATGCTCTAGAGACTATCAATTTAATAATCGTCAATGAGAAGATATCAGAATCTGTTTCTAGATGACAGATCTTCAGCAGCTTTGACAATACTCTGATATTACTTGGGAAGTTCCAAAGACCTCGTTCACTAGTCACTAGTATCTGGTCTCATAGACGTGTCCCCTTGAAGACCCTTCTACCCCCATAAACGTGCTCCCACCTAACTATTCCTGTTACAGTAATTGAGCCAGTGTTGCCTTATTGGAAGCAGAGAATCAGGAGATTTATGTCTCCATTACGTATCCGGGAAATGAGGCATAGATGGTGGAATACCGCGCACATATAAGGCTCATGTGCTCAGTCAAAGGCAAAATTCCTGTTGGAGAATGAATGATTTTTGCTATGCACTCAAACCCTGACTAATATCTTGTGTCACTTGCCTGTGACCTTGGGCGAGATTGCCACCACGCTATGCCCTTGAGTATTTAAAGTGCAAAAACAGATACAGTAAATTCAATTGAGATAATGTCTTGCGTCCCCGGAGGGAGCCGTCAGCGTTGGAACTGTTCCTGTAATGACTCGTTCCCAGACGTGGGATACAGTGAATATAGACCAACAACTGTGCTAAAGGGGTAATGTGTGATATTTTACGATACACCTACATTTTTAGCTCTTGGTTTTGAAAAACCGGATAAATAGTAGACGTAGAGACGGCAGGTGGGTTGATGAGATAGAAGGGATTAAACAAACCCTTTAAAGAGCACGTGGGGGCATTGGCTGTAATAACCAATCAGATTCCATCGATTCTTTCTCTAGGACACACCCTTTTTTATAAGAGTCACATATGACTTACACAGCTTCTGTGACTGATTGACTTTGAGTCTCTATTTCACCTGGTTTAAATCAGCCACAGAACTTTTGTAATTTACATGTACCTATATTTAAGGGATGATCTGGCAGCCAGACCCATGGGTACAATTAGCACCTTCTCAGGGGCGCTTTAAGAGAGGAGGAAGCCCGTGTGCAGCCTCCTCTGGCCGGGCCCCCTTTCTCTCTGAAAAATGGTGCGGCGGCTATTTTCCCACCAATTCCAGCAGCACTGCTGCCTTCGTCGTGAGACTCCGGAGGGTAAGTATTGAAGAATGAGTGCAGTGTGTGGAAGTGGGCAATTCTCCCATTCTGAATAGCCCTATCATCACACAGCATAGTCACATGCTAGGGAAGGGGTGCTGACAGCTCTGCTGGGCCCCGGTAAGATGAGGGGAGTGGTTGATAGGAGGGGTGTGGCCACGTCCTTGTAAAAACAAAATATTAGTGAGGGCTGCGGATGGCAGGCAAAATTGCACTCCCGCTCAGGAAGAGACAGGACAGGCTGCCGCTGCAGCTGCCTCTCTCCTCAGCTCAGCACATAGCACAGAGCAGCATGTGCTGGGCGGGGGAGAGAGGCTGTGTTGCAGCGGCATCCTGTCCTCTATCTCCCTGAGAGATGGATTGTGGGTCCCTAGATAAGACCCGAGCCTGAGTAAAAGTAACCCCACCCTCTGGTTCCACTGGCCAGGGACATTGCAGCTGCATATTTGATAACAAACAAAGCCTCAAACATGTCCCCTTTTCCATCACAAACCACATGGTGCGGCTTGCACATCATCACACGACTGCAAAACAATCAGGTCTGCATACAATTCTAAATCAGGGCCATAGTTAGTGGTAAATTTACTAACATGGGAGTTGTATTGAAGATGGGATGTTGCCCATAGCAACTGATCATTTCTATCTATTACAGGGTTGCCTACTTTCTATCAGCAGAGGGGGGGGGGGGGGGGCGCCGCCATGCCATGAAAGGGGTGGTTGAAGGTGGAGCTATGAGGGGAATGCGCTGTTTAGGGGCAGTATTACAGACACTGCACATCGGTGGGCGGTGCTACAATGATGTAATTTGTGTCATTTGATCCTGTACAACACCCAGTCAAGAGGGGAGTCTGGTGGCAATGCAGGTGAATTATCCTCCTTTGAGGACCGGGAGGCAGACCTGATATTTGGGTGCCTCCCGGCCGTATCGGGAGGGTAGGCAGCCCTAATCAATTATCTTCTAGAAGGTGCTAAATAAATAAGTAGACCCATGATTCAGTTCTGCAGTAACCCATGGCAACCAATCAGCATTGGAACCATGTCAGTAAAACACTGCCGCTGATTTTTAAAATTGCATTATCTCATTCTTGGCTACAGAGGGTAAGACGGAGCAGGAGTCAAGTTCTGAAGGTTGAAGGCAGAGCGCGAGGCCCATTATCCCTTCCAGTACGAGGACAGGCGCGTAAGTCCTGTCTTCACATTGAAAATATGACTCTTTCCCAGCTATATCTCTGCAGATCGCGTGCAAGACCCCTGAGGATATAATAAGCCATCCAATCCCATCAAAAATCTCTTAATACAATTAATTCCTCAATTAACAGTAAAATAAAGTGAATTTCCGAGTTTAATGGCAGTCGCTGTGTGCAATAAATCTAGCGCTGACAGTGATTCCTGCTCCAGAGACAAATGACGGGGGTGCAGCAGAGAGAGATTAAGTGCGTGCGAGAGATGCAGGCAAGGAGAGACAACTGCATAGGCTGGAGAAAGTTGTCCCCAATGCGAGCAGTCTCGTTTAATGAATGATAGCTTCAATCATGTCAAACTGTTGAGAGACAGAGAAAAAAAATGTAGAGAACAAGACGCATTTCTAAATAAAAAGTATTGGAACTGCAGAACCCACGCAGACTTTTTTTTTCCAAAAGCAGGTTCTGGCATGAATCTGTATCTGTCATCTGTACGGGAGCTGCGGCTGCTGCAGGTCTTGTACCCTTTGCGGAATCGATCTGCAGTGGAAATTTATCTGGCCTCCAGTGCAGAAAAAGCGCCTCGCAAATGAAAACAAATGGTATCTGCTCGTTGCTGGGAAGGTGTAATATTTCAGAGGCCTATTCATTAAGCTGATCTGGACTGCTACAGGTGCGTCATAGAGTCGAACCGGTCCTGCGCAATGTTCTGAGAATCAATACTTTAGCAACGATGGGGGCAGTGCAGTGGCATCATGCCATTAGTGTACGGTACAGCATTATACGGGCAGCATGGATGGTGTAATGGTGAGCACTGAGGCCTTGGGTTCGATTCCCGCCATGGACCTAACCGTGTGGAGTTTGTAAATGGTGGTGTGCTTGCGTGGGTTTCCTCCGGGTACTCCGGTTTCCTTCCACACTCCAACAATATACTGGAATTAAATTAAGGCCAAATTTGTTCCATACTTGTTAGCTCACCCAAGTCAGTGTGCTGTGGGGGGTAAAGTTATTAAGGTGACTGCCAGGTGGCTGTGCCAATGTAACTTACTGATGGAGCCATTACTCTACATTGTGCTACAGCCCCAGCCGGGCAGCCTAATGCAAAAGCCTCCTTCCCATACCACAAGCATTAGATCCTACATGCCAGTTGTATAACCTTTGTTACATGCACATGGGCAGTATGACTGGCGGGTCACTGAGCACCCATACACATGTGTTTAGCAGCATTACATGGGGAGCTACATGTGTATTAGCCTAGGACACCACATGAAAAGCCTGTGTTTGTCCCTCTGTTCCTTACTCTGTGGGAATCTTCACAGGCTCAGCACTGTCTCTGATTAAAACCCTCCCATGACAAGGCTGCTGCTGCTGTCCTTTACTGAGAAGCAAGTGATGAGCTCCACCACTCAAAGCTCAGCACAAGCCTCTCAGCCTCTGACCTCTTGTACAAAGTCGCATGGGACTTAGTCAACTCCCAGTAATGCACTGCACACTTGTGCAGTCAGTGTGCCTTGGCCCCCGATGTTCAGCAGCATTGTCACATTGGCAGATAGGTGAAGCTGCAGCACTGCCCCATTTCTATGCACAAAACCTTTAGCTAAAAAAAAACATATATATTTTATTTAAATCCATGCCGACCACAGGGGGCCCTATATAGAGGCCCCCAGGGGTACTGATTCCAGGGGTACTGATTCCATGACCCCCCTCTTTAATCCAGCCCTGCCTGTAGTACAAATAAGCATTCTGATAGTGTTTGGCTATCTCTGATACTGGTGCAGCTCATTTCTAACATCTTTCTTGTTTTCAGATTTATTTGTATGTTAATTACTAATAACTGATGACCAGTGGCGGCTCCAGGCTGCAGCACAGTTCAACATTCCAATAGTGGAGCCACACCCACTTCCAGTGAATCAGTTGGAATGGCAGTTGTTTGTAGTGGGTGTGGCTCCCCTATTTGAATTTTGATCTGTGCTGCAGCCCCACCTCTGGAGCCGCCACTGGTTCTATCTAACTTATCTTGAACAATGCTTAATGCCACAATACAGCCCGCAGATGCTCTCTTATGTACAGCGCAGCCCCCGCGAAAACCAGTATCACTGCTGGCAAAGGGTGGTGATAAATAGGACCTGTACAGCCGCTGATCCCTTATCGCCAGAAATACAGTATTGCCATCAGAAGACTGATGATTTGTAGAATTATTCCACCCCCCCCCATTGAGGTTCACCAGGAAGGTGTTAAGACTCACCAAATAGGTGGGTGCTGGAAAGTGTCTGAGAAAGCCCTTTCTCCAGTGTTAATATTTTCCCATCTTCATAAATAATGATAAGTATTTCATGTCTTTCCATCTCATTCTCCTACGCCCTTAAATGATCTCTTACGAAGTACAAAGTGTACAATATATAGGGATCGTTTGCAAGACCAGCGGCCTCCCTACACCCAGCAATATCCACAGTCTACACAGCAAAGTCTCACCTGCAAAGCAAAAAGGGGTGTGGTCTTGTTGACAATGGGCATGGCCTCAATGGTAGGGGTGTTGGGTTAAGCCAATATCGGCCATTCAACTGTTGATCTTTTGACCATGACAACCTATTGACCGTCAAGCATCTGGTGTGGACCTCTTTGACCGTCTATCACACTGCCGGTTTTTTAATCTCCAGCCCTCTTAATGAACTGTACTGTCCCGATGATGTGTGGCGTAACATGATCTCGGAGGATGGCACTGCTGAAACCCTGAGAATACAACAGTTATTCAAAGATATATTAAATCAAACAGAGATAATCCAGTGCGCACACATCGATTAATAATTCATAAGAAGGTGAGCGGTTTATATGAGAATTTAATATTTTAATGATTCTTTCAAACTAATGTACTAAAATGATCTGATTTATTACAGGAAGAAAATCGTAAAATATGGCCATAATCTGAGAGCATATATATATATATAAATATTCCAGCTGGAATCACATTCATATACAGTGCTATTCAGGGGGAAGTATTACAATTAATATACAGTACCAACTGAAAACACATTCGAATGTACATGAAAGGTCCTAAATTGTCCTCCCAAAGTCTCGGGACTCGTGATCAAGGTACAACTTTATACAGGACAGGCAGCAATTATAAACATGCAAATGAGTCCAGGATTAATCTTGTTTCCACTTGGAAGAGTGAATGAGTGATCTCTTGCAAGATCGTATCTGATCAACCAATGGGACCAACGCGTTTCATCAGAGGCAACATTATCCATCGAATAAGGTTGAATGGAATGTGGCCATGCCCCCACAGCAGCAAAATGGAGGCACACATTCCTCAAAGCCACACCCCCTTTTCCATGGCTATGCTCATTTTCTGGGAACGGCTTCACGGGAGTCCCAGCGCAAGGTACCACAATGTTGGGGGGTATGGTCTGGTAATCCCAGCGAGCAAAAAACATCCAAGATCCAGGAGAGAGGGCAATGGTAAAGTATACGGTCATTGGGATGAGCCTGTTTAGGTCAACATGCATTGGATTGACCACTGAAGGATGACATGGCTTAGACGACAGATAAAATAGGTCAACATGGATAAGGACAACAGGGTTGAAAGGTCAACAAGCATTAGGTCGACAATGGGAAGGCAGATCGACCTAATATGGGTCAACCCACTGAACCATAACCCAATGGTAAATCATGAAATAATATAATTTTAGTCAGGATTGTGACCATAAAGGTGAATAAATCAATTGCAACAAATTACTGGTCTACTACCAGATGGTAAGTCTACACATACAGGTGGACAAATGACCATGAATGGAACAATGACTGGACGCCACCAAGTACCGCTCCTGGCAAGTGCTCGGTACGGTCCATTGATTTTTCTCCTCACTTTGTGGCAATTTCAGAATACTGGATCCCAGCTGTTGCTCTTGGCTTCCTCTTGTAGCTGGTTACAATGACTACCACAATTTTCAATAGCATGCCCCCCAGCCGGTCTCCTCATGTCTCTTCCGATGTGAGACATTTCTGGTTTTCTCCTAATTGTCCAACTTCTATTTCCGAGTATGGGACAATTTATGGAACCTGCCGGCTGTTCCTGAGTCTCCCCTGAATTTGGGCTTGTTGGTATTCATTGTTTTTCTGGCTCGATGATTTACTCTGTCAATTCTGTTGGACGACAAAAACAAAAATAAAAATAAAAAACTGTGGCATACTGACATTGGAGAAAGATACGTCTTCCTTTGTACTTGTCCTCTGTGCTTTAATTGCAAGACTCCCTTTCATATAAATATTAGTGTAATGCTTTCTCATGCCCACTTGTCGGGTCGTTTATAAATGGCTATACATTCCAGAGAGCAGCCGAAAAGCTTCTTGTAAATTGTCAGCTTTGTGAGGACATCACCAAAACAGCATCTATTGGCTGATCTCCCCACCAAATCACAATGCTGCTAATTACCCACTGCCTCTCTCAGTTACCCTCTGCCTCTCCCTGTCACCCACTGCCTCTTCCTGTCACCGACTTACTGTTACCCTCTGTCATTCCTTGTCACCTCCTGCATTTTCCTGACACCCTCTCTCTGTTACCCTCTGCCACTTCCTGTTACCCTCTGCCATTCCTTGCTGCCTTTTCCTCTCACCCTCTCGCTGTTATCATCTGCCACTCCTTGTTACTCACTCCCATCGTGCAGTGCTTCTTCCTAACACAATCTCTGTCATCCTATGCCTCTCCCTGTCAACCACTGTCTTTTCCAGTCACCCTCTCTCTGTCATCCTCTGCCACTCCTTGTTACTCACTCCCTAACACCCACTGCCTCTTCCTGTTACTGGATCGGGAGGCACTAAACAGAATCTTGTCTAGGGTCAGGCTGGCTCCACCATTAGGCAGTGTTAGGCCTAATGGGATTGACTTGGGGGGGGGGGCACCACTCAGTCAGACTATCAAAAATGTATGATGTCTATGAGGAAGACCTCTTGTGGTAGCTGTGGGATCTTCTAAGTTACCACCTCATTTGAGTGTTTGGAAAGTGGGTATTGGTTGTAGTGTGGGGTTGGGGGCAAGTAGGCATTCCTAGTTTTCATTATAGTTTCTGTAGCACCACCTGATGACTGACTGAGAGAACCATGTGGGACCTGTCAATCGGAACGCTATATTACTGTTGGGATGTCATGGATTGAGAGCTGCAGATTATTGTTTTATTAAGACCATAGTCCACTTGGGCAAGGGAAGGGCACCGAGCACCGACAAGGACTTTTGGAGATACATTTTTTTTTTTTTTTAAACTGCGAAGATTTTGAAGTGTGAAGTCAAATTTATTTTGCCGTTGCATAATTCTGAGTCTCAGAAACATGTATGTGAATACCAAGCAGGCTCACCTGATTCACCAATAATCTATTATATTTTTACAACGGGTATGCCGATTTTACACGTGTTTACTGTATGCATGGTATACATTTTTTTTATAATTTAATGCGGCAGTCCTGGATACGGTTTCTCTACTATATATATATTTTGCTCCTAGGAGTGTCTGACTTTTGCGACTGAAGAAATTGTACATGGGTCTAGGAATGGCTGGCCAATCACATTGCAGCTTGCTGTCTCTGCGTTACCCACAGGACAGAACAAAGACATGCAGCAGGAAGGAGAATATAAATAGGGAGAGAATTATTCCTGCTTCTACCTCCCTCTGTAATATATATGTCGGCTGCACTTTAATTCTGCCTCCGCCGCTCTCTGCCACAGTGTAACCTGCGGTTGAGACACACGCTGGCTTCATCAGTCCGTTACTGTCTCATCTGTCTAATTATTATTTAAATGATATATTCTACAATCACTATAATTTCATTATCTAATTGCTTTAATTAGTCTCCAATTACAGAGAGTGACGTGTACTTGCTGCAGCACTTTGTAACTGCGTGGGTGTGTAATGGGGATTGTGACTGCAGAGAGGACAGTTGTGCGCGTGAAACAGATGTGGCTGAGACTATGGGCCTTATTCTAGTTCACTCAATCCTTCTTAGATGGACAAAACCATGTGCACTGCAGGGGGGCAGATGTAACATGTGCAGAGAGAATTAGATTTGGGTGAGTTATTTTGTTTCTGTGCAGGGTAAATGCTGGCTGCTTTATTTTTACACTGCAAAATAGATCTCACTTTGAAGTAAAACCCCACCCAAATCTAATTCTCTCTGCACAAGTAACATCTGCCCCACCTGCAGTGCACATGGTTTTGTCCATCTAAGAAGGATTTTGTCAGAAAGAGTGAACTAGAATAAGGCCCAATGTGCTTTGCTCCTATTATGGCTGGTCACTGGTTGACATTGTTCTGATTGGGCCCAAGTCAGAGTTGAAATCAAGTCCATTTGGTGGACAGATCTTGCAATTGCTAGCAAGTATGCATGCAATATGGAAGAGTGCATGCAACCAGTGGCGGCTCCTAGTTATGTTTAGCAGGAAGGCTGACACCTTGCCCACGCCTGGAGAGGAGACAGCTGCTTGACACCGGTACCTGCGCAATCTGTCCAACAGCTGCCGTTACCGGCGATGCATATGCTCTTGTGCATACCTCTGGATTCTGTGGACTGCACTGACTGCAGCCAATAGAAGCTGGATTGAGCTGTACAGTAAGGAAGGGAGTGGCATACTACATGAAGCCAGCTTCCTGCTTATCGCAGCCAGGACTGGCAGTCCTGGTGGAAGGAAACACTTCTCAATGGGTCTCCCTGTAGTGTCTGTTACTGACAGGCAGGACTTCCAATAGGAAGGGGCAGGCTGCAAAGGCCATATTTATCACCTCCCCTCTGTATGGTACTGCACCAATCAGTTTGGCTGTACTTGCTCGGTCCCAGAGACTGGCAGGCTGAGCAGCCTATGAAGAGAGCAACTGGAGCTAAATTCATAAAATGTCCAGTTCTTAGGACTTTTTTCTGAGACAGGGGTGCCCATACCCCCAGGCTGGCCGGTGACAACCCCAGCTCATACCCCAGTCATAAATCCCTTAAAAAAAACAAGATATCCCGTTAGTTTGAGGATCGGAATAAGAGAATAAGAGATTGCTTTTACATTAAGGACCCATAGAGATACATCTGCATTTGTGTGACAGTCTGTATGACTCATTAACACTCATTGGAGTGAATAAGCAATAATGTGTGATAATGGCGATTACACCTTAGCGATCGCTGCTGAGTGAGAGATGGTCGTAGATGTCAGCATGAGGGGAAAAGAGCAAAATGAGATATATCTGTGCGGTTTGCATTGAGAGCGGAGTGGACGGGAGACTGGATGACGACGGATTGCTCTGTAGCCTCCATTTCTCCGTAGCACTGACCTTTAAGAGATGAAATTTGTTTTGTTTTGGAAATCTTCCTAGTAGCGACCTAAATATGATCTACAGTACCTCTGGCGCTGTTTTGTCAGGGACAGTCGCGGTTCATCACGTAGATATTTAACACTTTGCGGGTAAATCTGTAACATGTACTGGTGTGCGGAGATGGGTCACTTTGCCACTGAACCTACATGGAAATTTGTGTCATGTGATGCACTCTATTGTCAGAAGTGTGTATTGATCAGATCAATGGTGTGGCAAGAAATTTAGCACCCCGTTTTTGGTTCTCCTCCCCCATACATTAATTAGAATTTTCTTTACCTGTATGCTTGTTGCCAGGGGTTTCTAACTCATTGCCAAGGGTTACATGCTCATTGCTAGGGGTTTCTTTCTTGCTCGTTGCCAGGGGTTTCTTACTCATTGCCAGGGGTTACATGCTCATTGCTAGGGGTTTCTTGCTTGTTGCCAGGGGTTTCTAACTCATTGCCAAGGGTTACATGCTCATTGCTAGGGGTTTCTTTCTTGCTCGTTGCCAGGGGTTTCTTACTCATTGCCAGGGGTTACATGCTCATTGCTAGGGGTTTCTTGCTTGTTGCCAAGGGTTTCTAACTCATTGCCAAGGGTTACATGCTCATTGCTAGGGGTTTCTTTCTTGCTCGTTGCCAGGGGTTTCTTACTCATAGCCAGGGGTTACATGCTCATTGCCAGGGGGTTCTTGCTCATTGCCAGGGGTTACATGCTCATTGCCAGGGGTTTCTTACTCATTTTCAGGGGTTACTTGCTCATTGCCAGGGGTTACTTGCTCATTGCCAGGGGTTACATATTTATTGCCAGGGGTTTCTTGCTTGTTGCCAGGGTTTTCTTGCTTTTTGACAGGTGTTACATGCTCATAGCCAGGGGATTACATGCCCGTTGCCAGGAGTTACATGCTCATTGCCAGGGTGCTCATTGACATGGGTTTCTTGCTCATTGCCAGGGGTTACATTCTTGTTGCCAAGGGGTTATATGCTCAATGTCCGGGTGACACGCCTTAGGTTTGACCCTGTCCTGCTTGGGTGACTTGCTATGGAGCTGGAGTGAAATGAAAGCTTGCAGGCTTTACATGGTAGAGTGGACCACAGGATGGGAGACAAAGACCCAGCTCAGGGCAGATACTGTATGTATTGGTTCACAGGGGCCGGCACAGAATCTTCAGAATCGGCTGGAACTGAAGGAGCTGTGACTGGACTGGAACTGGAAGAGAATCAGAAATCATCTGGAACCAAAGGAGTGAGGTTAAAAGGTCTGATCGATGTTGACCATCGATGGTATCCCTGGAGATGGAATATGCGTTACTGTACACTGCAAGTATGTCGATAGAGCTCTGGAGGTGTATAAATAACACAGGCATTGATAGGAGTTCACTGATGATGACAGTTACCGATTATTGACACTGATGGTGGCTGATATCGAGAGTGACTCTCTGATGGTGAATAGTAATAGGAGATGGTACTTTAAAGATGAGCTGGAATACTGGAAGCACTTAGCAATGACCGATGGTTATCGATGGTGACTGATCATAACAGATAATAGGTACACTTGGAATTGTCGGGAACCGAAGGAGTGGGAACAGTATTAAAAACTGGAAGGAGCTAGAACGTATGGAATCTGCCGCAACCCTGCACCCCCACAGCGCTGGCTCCCTCCCACCACTGCATGGGTTGCTGTGGTGTTGTTGCACTACTGGATCAGATAATATAATAGAACCAATTGATTTTAAGTCTGATTTTAAGTGAATATTAAGCATCATTTATAAAAAAGTATAAAGAAAAATACTTGTGGTATTTTGCTAAGTGTACAAATCTGAAAGGCTAGTGAAAAGTGTGTGTGTCCATGCACATATACATAAAGCAGTTACAGCTCCAGAGGTGGTCCAGAAGAGGACTCTAAAATCCAAACACGTGTGCCACACCCACTGCCAGTGAGTCCCGACTGGTAATGTCCAGAAGTGTTTGTGGTGGCAGTTGGTGTAGTCCTGTATTTGAATTTTGGAGTGCGTCGCAGTCCCAACTCTGTATCCGCCACTGGAAATCACCATCAACCGCCACAAAATATACCATAATCCACCAAACATGCTGCAGGAAGGGTGAGATCATTGAAGGGGGCAATTTACTAGTGCTTAATCCACATTCTGTTTCAGCTATATCCTTCTCCTTAGCTGCCTTCAGTCCATTGAACCAGTAGTTCAAGCTTTAGCCCCAAATGTTGCAAAATGTTTTACACCCAGAAACTCTTCCCGCCTAGTAAAAAGGTGAAAATCACATGGAGCAAGGTCCAGACTATAACATAGTAACGTAGTAGCTGAGGTTGGAAAAAGACTTGCGTCCATCAAGTTCAACCGTATACAGGACCCGTTAGGTAGTATACACTAGGGGCCTGATTCTGGTTCAGTCGCAAAAGAAAACTCCTTCTTTAACGGACAAAACCATGTGCACTGCAAGTGGGGCAGATGTAACAGGCACACATGTTACATCTGCCCCACCTGCAGTGCACATGATTTTGTCCATTAAAGAAGGAGTTTGCTTTGGTGAGTGAACCAGAACCAGGCCTTAGATTTGACATCCCAATTTTAGTCTTACAACTATGGCTGAATAGTGATTACAGTATTTGTATCCCCTGAATATTTTTTTCCAGAAGACGTTTGTCCAACCTTATTTTAAATGTGCTCAATGCGTCTGCCATCACCGCCTCTTTCGGAAGAGGGTTCCATACCTTTATTGCCCAGACGGTAAAAAAACCTTTACTTCTAAGGGTACGGAATCTTCTCTCCTCTAGTCTGAGCGCATGGCCCCTTGTCCTAGTTAAGGTATAAGGTGGACGATTGTTAAGCCCCCACCCAAATCTGTGACTGGAGTTGGCAAACAGTCTAGCCTTAAAGCCTGGACTGTTCGGATGCCATAAAGAACCAAAGGGTTGATGTATCAAGAATTTAAAAAAGTGACGAAGAGGACCAGTTGAGAAGTTGGACGTAGCAACTGATTTGTTGCCATGGGCAACTTCTTAATTGGTCCACTTCTCCAGTCTTTTCATTGGTTAATACAGATGTAGTGCCCCTCATTGAGGCTGGGGCTGGCGATCGAATCACCAGCCGCCAGTCTCCACCATCTGCCGGCATGAGACGCTCATGTGCCCCGTTCCGATGGAGCTCCCTGTCAGTTCCCGCCAGTCCCCATCCGTCCCGCCAGTCCCCAATCTTCAGAATCGGCTGGAACTGAAGGAGCTGTGACTGGACTGGAACTGGAAGAGAATCAGAAATCATCTGGAACCAAAGGAGTGAGGTTAAAAGGTCTGATCGATGTTGACCATCAATGGTATCCCTGGAGATGGAATAAGCGTTATTGTACACTGCAAGTATGTCGACAGAGCTCTGGAGGTGTATCAATAACACAGGCATTGATAGGAGTTCACTGATGATGACAGTTACCGATTATTGACACTGATGGTGGCTGATATCGAGAGTGACTCTCTGATGGTGACTAGTAACAGGAGATGGTACTTTAAAGATGAGCTGGAATACTGGAAGCACTTAGCAATGACCGATGGTTATCGATGGTGACTGATCATAACAGATAATAGGTACACTTGGAATTGTCGGGAACCAAAGGAGTGGGAACAGTATTAAAACTGGAAGGAGCTAGAACGTATGGAATCTGCCGCAACCCTGCACCCCAACAGCGCTGGCTCCCTCCCACCACTGCATGGGTTGCTGTGGTGTTGTTGCACTACTGGATCAGATAATATAATAGAACCAATTGATTTTAAGTCTGATTTTAAGTGAATATTAAGCATCATTTATAAAAAAGTATAAAGAAAAATATTTGTGGTATTTTGCTAAGTGTACAAATCTGAAAGGCTAGTGAAAAGTGTGTGTGTCCATGCACATATACATAAAGCAGTTACAGCTCCAGAGGTGGTCCAGAAGAGGACTCTAAAATCCAAACACGTGTGCCACACCCACTGCCAGTGAGTCCCGACTGGTAATGTCCAGAAGTGTTTGTGGTGGCAGTTGGTGTTGCCCTGTATTTGAATTTTGGAGTGCACTGCAGTCCCAACTATATATCCGCCACTGGAAATCACCATCAACCGCCACAAAATATACCATAATCCACCAAACATGCTGCAGGAAGGGTGAGATGATTGAAGGGGGCAATTTACTAGTGCTTAATCCACATTCTGTTTCAGCTATATCCTTCTCCGTAGCTGCCTTCAGTCCATTGAACCAGTAGTTCAAGCTTTAGCCCCTCATCACTTGCAAAATGTTTTACACCCAGAAACTCTTCCCGCCTAGTAAAAAGGTGAAAATCACATGGAGCAAGGTCCAGACTATAACACAGTAACGTAGTAGCTGAGGTTGGAAAAAGACTTGGGTCCATCAAGTTCAACCGTATACAGGACCCGTTAGGTAGTATACACTAGGGGCCTGATTCTGGTTCAGTCGCAAAAGAAAACTCCTTCTTTAATGGACAAAACCATGTGCACTGCAAGTGGGGCAGATGTAACAGGCACACATGGTTTTGTCCATTAAAGAAGGAGTTTGCTTTGGTGAGTGAACCAGAACCAGGCCTTAGATTTGATATCCCAATTTTAGTATTACAACTATGGCTGAATAGTGATTACAGTATTTGTATCCCCTGAATGTTTTTTTCCAGAAGACGTTTGTCCAACCTTATTTTAAATGTGCTCAATGCGTCTGCCATCACCACCTCTTCTGGAAGAGGGTTCCATACCTTTATTGCCCAGACGGTAAAAAAAACGGTACTCTTTACCTATCACGGCGCCCATCGCGGGCATCGCGGGTACATTTATGTCTGGCCGCGACGCGACCAACGCGATGCCCGCGATTTCCCATTGAAACCCATGTTAAACATGGAAATCGCGTCGGTCGCGTCGCGGCCGGCCATAAATGTACCCGCGATGCCCGCGACGCGATGCACCCGATTTCCCATAGCAATCAATGTTAAATGGCCCGACCGACGCGATTTTACTGTTAAATGCCTCAATGGACCCGATGTGGCCATAGGAAACAATGTTAAATGGGCCACAGAGGCCAAATAGGTAACCTTGACTGGGAAATGGCCCCCCCAATTGTTACCGCCACCCCACGATCAACGTCAACCCGAAGCGTGGCGAGCGCAGCCTCCGACCTTTTCATACTCCCACTATCCACGTCGGCGTGGAGTTGAGAATAGAATAGTGTGGCGAGCGCAGCGAGCCACCGAGCCCGAAGCGTGGCGAGCGCAGCGTGCCCCGCGAGGGGACGCGGATACCTTCACAGCTATACGCGTCCCCTCGCGGGCTTCACAGGTATCCGCGTCCCCTCGCGGGGCTCGCTGCGCTCGACACGCTTCGGGCTCGGTGGCTCGCTGCGCTCGCCACACTATTCTATTCTCAACTCCACGCCGACGTGGATAGTGGGGGTATGAAAAGGTCGGAGGACGCGTACCGCCGCCCCTCGCGGGCTCGCTGCGCTCGCCACGCTTCGGGTTGACGTTGATCGTGGGGTGGCGTAAACAATTGGGGGGGCCATTTCAGAGTTCAGGGTAAGTATTTGGGCTCTAAGGCCCATTTAACATTGTTTCCTATGGTAAAATCGGGTCCATTCAGCCATTTAACATGAAAATTGTGTCCATCGGGCCTTTTAACATTGATTCCTATGGCAAATCGTGGGCATCGCGTCGCGGCCATCGTGTGCACATTTATGGCCGGCCGCGACGCGACCGACGCGATGTCCATGTTTAACATGGTTTTCAATGGGAAATCGTGGACATCGCGTCGGTCGCGTCGCGTCCGGGCATCTTAAGCCCGCATACGACGCGACCGACGCGATTTTTTACCTCACGATGCCCACGATCAAGATCGTGGGCGCCGTGCTAGGTAAAGAGTACCAAAAAACCTTTACTTCTAAGGGTACGGAATCTTCTCTCCTCTAGTCTGAGCGCATGGCCCCTTGTCCTAGTTAAGGTATAAGGTGGACGATTGTTAAACCCCCACCCAAATCTGTGACTGGAGTTGGCAAACAGTCTAGCCTTAAAGCCTGGACTGTTCGGATGCCATAAAGAACCAAAGGGTTGATGTATCAAGAATTTAAAAAAGTGACAAAGAGGACCAGTTGAGAAGTTGGACGTAGCAACTGATTTGTTGCCATGGGCAACTTCTTAATTGGTCCACTTCTCCAGTCTTTTCATTGGTTAATACAGATGTAGTGCCCCTCATTCAGGCTGGGGCTGGCGATCGAAACACCAGCCACCAGACTCCGCCATCTGCCGGCATGAGACGCTCATGTGCCCCATTCCGATGGAGCTCCCTGTCAGTTCCCGCCAGTCCCCATCCGTCCCTGTCGCCTGGCATCATTTGTGTAAGGGCACTACTGTGGGTATAATGTGAATAAGGGGCTCTACTGTAGGTATTATGTGTATAAATGTAGTGTCCGTGCTTATATTGCTACCTACCTGGCTGCTGCAACGACCAGTGGCGCCGCTGATGGCTGCCTAGGCACTGTGCAGCTCGGCGGGCATGTGATGTGATCCCCGCAAGTGATGTCTAAATGCTCTCAATGTAATGCGTGTAATGTCTCAATGGAATGCATGTAATGTCCCCCCCCCATTTCATCCCTGCTTGATGCTGCACTGAAATCCACAAAAAATTCCTAGTGTGCGCAAGCACTCATGGCCAATAAAGATGATTTTAATTCTGATTCTGATAAGCAGCGCTTTTGTGGTCATTATGTGTATAAGAGGCACTACTGTGGGAATAATGTGTATAAGGGGCTCTACTGTAGGTATTATGTGTATAAGCAGCGCTTTTGTGGTCATTATGTGTATAAGAGGCACTACTGTGGGCAATATGTGAAAGAGGGAGTGGAGGTAACCCCGACCCCACTAGGTGGGTCTGGGTACAGGTGCGCCTGGCTAGAGCTGTGTTTCCCTAGCTGCTGCTCTGTGACACGGTAGTTAGTCCTGTACTGAATAAACAAAAAACGGTTTCGCTGCTCCAGGCAGCTTTATCAGCTGATAAAGCTGCCTGGAGCAGCGAAACCGGTCAGGACACAGGTTACCCATCTCTATCCAGAATTCCAATACTGGTACTCCCAAAGAACCCGGAAGTGCTGATTCAAGTTCCCACTTACTATCGTTTGTCCATTTGGACCACCAAGTCCCAGCAGCAAGGTCGAGGACCACATCCCGCTCCATCACATCCAGCGGAGGGAGACGGTTATTTGTGCCAATCTGGGCCGCTCCTGACTATTACCATCCAGTCCTCCCCACCATTTGCTGCATCAGGGACACAAACCAAGCCCTACCACCTGTGGGCTCCATCGGGCCATCCACAGACCACCGTCTGGTGTCACCATCTCCAACCGGCTCGGTATTGGATTACAAATCTCAACAGGAAGGTAGAGGCCGAGGACCCTATCCCGCTTCAAAACATCCAGCGGAGGGAGTCGGCAAATCGTGCCAACTTGAGCCACTCCTACCATCTACATCTGGTCCTCCCTCCCTACTGCCCCAATTGGGTTCATCATCCCATCTTCATTCAGGACGGTTCGTCGCCCCAGCCCTATACAGGACTTTTTGGGACTTTCCGGGCTTTACACATACCCCAGTTTGGTCTGGTGAGATATGAATTTTTATATGCATTGCATTTTACTATTATAATTGTACTTTTGGCTATGTGCTAATTTTAGATAATAAATTCTTTTGTACTAGATCAACCAATCCATCATTTTTTTCATTCTAAATCTATAAGATTATATATATATCAAATTTGATTTACAAGTATATTCTCCAATTAAGCGCAGCTCACAATCCCTACTTCAATATGTGAAAGAGGCACTACTACTTTTGGGATTATAAGTAAGGGGCACTACTTTTGTGGGAATTGTGTATAAGGTACACTATTGCGTGGTATAACATTTTAAAGGGATACTACTTGACCTAACGTTGGTGTGGGGTGTAAGCGGCAGAGGAAATGAGTTTCTATACCTCCAGGACCAGTTTAAGCCTTGCCACACACAATTGCCAATATGTCATTACTACTGTATGTACGACACAGAGAAAAATAAATTGTTTAAATGGTTCATCACTTTAACGGTCTTGGTTTTAAAGTCATCTGATTCAATCCTTGAGGTTTAAGATGGGGTGTGAAAGAGGTACAGTGTAACAAAGTCGACTACGACCAGGGTAGTTGACTAATGGGCTGATTCAGAGTTGATTGTAAATGCAACATCTTTCCACTGACTGTCTGTCTGTTGTACATGTCGACCTTGCCCAGTGGCTCCCTTTAACCTGTCAACCGCTTGCCCTATATTGACCTTTGACCTCATACATCCTACCAAATTTGAGTCCAGCTAACGTCTAATAAATGATCTGTTAAATCCCTAGCGGTGCATCACACAGGATTGGCTTTCCCATACAATCTGTGTACCTGGGGGTATGGGTCATAGGGTCGACCAATAATGGTCGACAGGCCATAGGTTGATATTCCTTAGGTTGACAGTGGTCAAAAGGTCGACACAAGCAATAGGCCAAAGTGGAAAAGGTCGACATAAGTTTTTTGAATTTTTGAGGTGTCTAAAGTATGTCAACTTAAGTTGACACGGACACCGTATAAGTGTTACAGCGTCCCCTTGCTTGTCTAGCACGGCACACTTTTATAAAATACACCTATTACGGGAAAAATGTGAAAAACTCATGTTGACCTTTATCATGTCGGCTCATGTCGACTCAAAAAGATTGACTTGTATATGTCAATCTTTTTCCGTTGTCGACCTTTGGCCTGTTGACCAATAGTGGTTGACATATTGACTGTCGTCCGATTGCATCCTGTACCTGGAACCACTAAAATATATGCGCACAAAGTTTCAGGCTGGTCTGTAGATCTGTACAATAATGTGATATTACATCTGTGCAATAATGTGATATTACATCTGTGCAATAATGTGATATTACATCTGTGCAATAATGTGATATTACATCTGTACCATAATGTGATATTACATATGTGCAATAATGTGATATTACATCTGTACAATAATGTGATATTACATCTGTGCAATAATGTGATATTACATATGTACAATAATGTGATATTACATCTGTGCAATAATGTGATATTACATCTGTGCAATAATGTGATATTACATCTGTACAATAATGGGGTATTACATCTGTACAATAATGTGATATTACATCTGTACAATAATGTGATATTACATCTGTGCAATAATGTGATATTACATCAGTGCAATAATGTGATATTACATCTGTGCAATAATGTGATATTACATCTGTACCATAATGTGATATTACATCTGTGCAATAATGTGATATTACATCTGTACAATAATGTGATATTACATCTGTGCAATAATGTGATATTACATCTGTACAATAATGGGGTATTACATCTGTACAATAATGTGATATTACATCTGTACAATAATGTGATATTACATCTGTGCAATAATGTGATATTACATCTGTGCAATAATGTGATATTACATCTGTGCAATAATGTGATATTACATCTGTGCAATAATGTGATATTACATCTGTACCATAATGGGATATTACATCTGTACCATAATGGGATATTACATCTGTACCATAATGGGGTATTACATCTGTGCAATAATGGGGTATTACATCTGTACAATAATGTGATATTACATCTGCACAATAATGTGATATTACATCTGTGCAATAATGTGATATTACTTCTGTGCAATAATGTGATATTACATCTGTACCATAATGGGGTATTACATCTGTGCAATAATGTGATATTACATCTGTGCAATAATGTGATATTACATCTGTGCAATAATGTGATATTACATCTGTGCAATAATGTGATATTACATCTGTACCATAATGGGGTATTACATCTGTGCAATAATGGGGTATTACATCTGTATAATAATGTGATATTACATCTGTACAATAATGTGATATTACATCTGTGCAATAATGTGATATTACATCTGTGCAATAATGTGATATTACATCTGTACCATAATGGGGTATTACATCTGTGCAATAATGTGATATTACATCTGTACAATAATGTGATATTACATATGTGCAATAATGTGACATTACATATGTGCAATAATGTGACATTACATCTGTACCACAATGGGGTATTACATCTGTGCAATAATGTGATATTACATCTGTACCATAATGGGACATTACATCTGTGCAATAATGGGTTATTCCATCTGTGCAATAATGGGATATTACATCTGTACAATAATGTGATATTACATCTGTACAATAATGGGACATTACATCTGTGCAATAATGGGACATAACATCTGTACAATAATGTGATATTACATCTGTACAATAATGGGACATTACATCTGTACCATAATGGGGTATTACATCTGTGCAATAATGGGATATTACATCTGTGCTATAATGGGGTATTACATCTGTGCAATAATGGGGTATTACATCTGTACAATAATGGGGTATTACATCTGTACAATAATGGTATATGACATCTGTGCAATAATGGGCTATTACATCTGTGCAATAATGGGCTATTACATCTGTGCAATAATGGGCTATTACATATGTGCAATAATGTGATATTACATCTGTACCATAATGGGGTAATACATCTGTGCAATAATGTGTACCATAATGGGGTACATCTGTACCATAATGGGTTATTATATCTGTGCAATAATGGGATATTACATCTGTACAATAATGGGGTATTACATCTGTACAATAATGGGGTATTACATCTGTACAATAATGTGATATTACATCTGTACAATAATGTGATATTACATATGTGCAATAGTGGGACATTACATCTGTGCAATAATGTGATATTACATCTGTACAATAATGGGATATTACATCTGTACAATAATGTGATATTACATCTGTGCAATAATGGGATATTACATCTGTACAATAATGGGGTATTACATCTGTACAATAATGGGATATTACATCTGTACAATAATGGGGTATTACATCTGTACAATAATGGGGTATTACATCTGTACAATAATGGGATATTACATCTGTACAATAATGGGATATTACATCTGTACAATAATGGGGTATTACATCTGTACAATAATGGGATATTACATCTGTACAATAATGGGGTATTACATCTGTACAATAATGGGATATTACATCTGTACAATAATGGGATATTACAACACTAACCGTATGAGACCAATGTCTATATGTACCGCTATGTTATGTTCCTACATAGTGATATATCAGACTCCTGGGCACATCAACCATATACACTGACTGCCCCGCAGTGGTCATGATTGACGCTGGGATGGATTTATATATTACATTTCCCATGGCAACATAAGGATTAAAGTCAAGACAAGAAACAATGAGCAATGTATGGGTCAAAGTATTATCCCGGTTCCAACGCTTCTAGTCCATGTTACTCGTTTGCATCAAAAGTAAAATATATCCCTACAGTCTTCTATACTCTGCCAATGCTGTCCCTGGGGCCGCCATCCCCCGTCTCATGCTCGCTGTACGGCATTTACATTACTGTAACAATAAGTACGTTAGGGTCTGTGGGATTTACAAAGAACGCACTGTAGCCATGCCAAAACTAGGTAAACAAAAAGTTTTGAAGATTTATTATTGGGTTTAGGAACAGGGAAAATTTATGGACAGGAAATAAATCGCCATATTGTGTGCACTTAAAAAAAAAGAAAACAAGTTATTGAAAAAAGAATGAAAAACAACAAAAAAACTGTATATATTTTTAGAGACGGTTTGTGTGTGCTTGATGTTACTGACCAGTGGCAGAACTTGTGGGTGATGAGCCCAGGTGCAAACATATAATTTGTGCCCCCTAATTTGTGCCCCCTTCATCCACCCCAACCCAAGTTCACAATATGCAACACAGGAGTGGGTGAAAAGGAGAGGCAGAGGGTTACAGGGAGAAGCAGAGAGTGACATGGGGAGGCAAAGTATGACAGGGAGAGCTAGAGGAGGCAGAGTGTGACAGGAGGAGGCAGAGTGTAACAGGGAGAGGCAGAGTGTGACAGGCAAAGGCAGGGGAGGCAGAGTATGACAGGTAGAGGTAGGGGAGGCAGAGTGTGACAGGTAGAGGTAGGGGAGGCAGAGTGTGACAGGGAGAGGTAGGGAAGGCAGAGTGTGATAGGGAGAGGTAGGGGAGGCAGAGTGTGACAGGGAGAGGTAGGGGAGGCAGAGTGTGACAGGTAGAGGTAGGGGAGGCAGAGTGTGACAGGGAGAGGTAGGGGAGGCAGAGTGTGACAGGGAGAGGTAGGGGAGGCAGAGTGTGACAGGTAGAGGTAGGGGAGGCAGAGTGTGACAGGGAGAGGTAGGGGAGGCAGAGTGTGACAGGGAGAGGTAGGGGAGGCAGAGTGTGACAGGTAGAGGTAGGGGAGGCAGAGTGTGACAGGGAGAGGCAGAGTGTGACAGGGAGAGGTAGGGGAGGCAGAGTGTGATAGGGAGAGGTAGGGGAGGCAGAGTGTGACAGGGAGAGGTAGGGGAGGCAGAGTGTGACAGGTAGAGGTAGGGGAGGCAGAGTATGACAGGGAGAGGTAGGGGAGGCAGAGTGTGACAGGGAGAGGTAGGGGAGGCAGAGTGTGATAGGGAGAGGTAGGGGAGGCAGAGTGTGACAGGGAGAGGTAGGGGAGGTAGAGTGTGACAGGGAGAAGCAGAGTGTGACAGGGAAAGGTAGGGGAGGCAGAGTGTGACAGGGAGAGGCAGAGTGTGACAGGGAGAGGCAGAGTGCGACAGGGAGAGGTAGGGGAGGCAGAGTGTGACAGGGAGAGGTAGGGGAGGCAGAGTGTGACAGGGAGAGGTAGGGGAGGCAGAGTGTGACAGGGAGAGGTAGGGGAGGCAGAGTGTGACAGGGAGAGGTAGGGGAGGCAGAGTGTGACAAGGAGAGGCAGAGTGCGAAAGGGAGAGGTAGGGGAGGCAGAGTGTGACAGGGAGAGGCAGAGTGTGACAGGGAGAGGTAGGGAAGGCAGAGTGTGACAGGGAGAGGCAGAGTGTGACAGGGAGAGGCAGAGTGTGACAGGGAGAGGCAGGGGAGGCAGAGTGTGACAAGGAGAGGCAGAGTGCGAAAGGGAGAGGTAGGGGAGGCAGCGTGTGACAGGGAGAGGCAGAGTGTGACAGGGAGAGGTAGGGGAGGCAGAGTGTGACAGGGAGAGGCAGAGTGTGACAGGGAGAGGTAGGGAAGGCAGAGTGTGACTGGGAGAGGTAGGGGAGACAGAGTGTGATAGGGAGAGGTAGTGAAGGCAGAGTATGATAGTTAGAGGCAGAGTGTGACAGGGAGCCCAGGTGCAAACATATAATTTGTGCCAGCCTTCATTCACCCCAACCCAACTTCACAATATGCAACACATGAGTGGGTGAAAAGGAGAGGCACATGTTTACAGGGAGAGGCAGAGAGTGATAGGGAGAGGCAAAGTGTGACAGGGAGAGGTAGAGGAGGCAGAGTGTGACAGGGAGAGGCAGAGTGTGACAGGGGGAGGTAGGGGAGACCAGAGTGTGACAAGGAGAGGCAGAGTGTGACAGAGAGAGGTAGGGGAGGCAGAGTGTGACAGGGAGAGGTAGAGGAGGCAGAGTGTGACAGGGAGAGGTAGAGGAGGCAGAGTGTGACAGGGAGAGGCAGAGTGTGACAGAGAGAGGTAGGGGAGACCAGAGTGTGACAGAGAGAGGTAGGGGAGGCAGAGTGTGACAGGGAGAGGTAGAGGAGGCAGAGTGTGACAGGGAGAGGCAGAGTGTGACAGAGAGAGGTAGGGGAGGCACAGTGTGACAGGGAGAGGCAGAGTGTGACAGGGAGAGGTAGAGGAGGCAGAGTGTGACAGGGAGAGGTAGAGGAGGCAGAGTGTGACAGGGGGAGGCAGAGTGTGACAGGGGGAGGTAGGGGAGACCAGAGTGTGACAAGGAGAGGCACAAAAAACACAAAAAACTCATGTCGACCTTGTGAGTGTCAACCATTTCCATGTCGACCTTAAGCACATGTCAACCTTCACTAAATGTCAACCTATGGTACGTCGACCATTTTCAAGTGTCGACATAGTCACTGTTGACCATTACTGGTAGACCTTGTGACTGTCGACCTAGAAATTGTCTATCTCAGCGGTTCCCAAACTTTATTGAATCATGGGGCTCTAGAGCATCAAAATGTTTTTAAGGCACCCCTAGCCCAAATGGTTCTTATTGAGAATTTCAGAATTGTTTTTATTTTGTAGTACATTGTGTTTATATGTCCCAGTTATGTGGCGAGGGACAGGATTTGCTTCTGTTTGCCCACATATGTTATGATTGGCAGCCACCAGCACTGGTTTTGCCTGTTACGTAGCCCATTAATAATATGAATTGATCCTAGTCCACCAACCCAAGGCACCCCTGCAAGTGTCCTGAGCAGAGGCGTAGGGAGGGCGGAGCCACCGGAGCACACGCTCCGGGCGCAGTTGTGGCGCAGGGTGCCGCCCCCCCCTCCGCAAATGAGGTGGAGTCCTGCTGCCCTGCAATAATTAATTTCACACACGCAGGGCAGCGTGCGCCAGCGGCTGCCCTGCCCGGCGCTTGCCCCTGTCTGCCCTGCTCACCTGGTCCCGGCCTGCCGCCGCGATGTGATGGGGTCATGTCACGTGACTCACTGCTCAAGTCCCTAACCAAGCTGCTGCTGCTCGGCCCGGCTCCCGGGCAGCGCTGAGCAGCAGAAATAAGGAAGACTCCTCCCAGCACCCTGCCTCTACACAGAGGGCGGTATTCAATGAGGCTGATTCGCCAGGTTTTTATGGCGATTTTGTGCTTTTTAGGCGAATTTTTGACAAAAACGGTGAATCACCCTATTCAATGACCAGATGGCGAATACATTTCAAGGTTTTTTTCGCCATGATTCCCCGAGTAGCAATCGCTATCTTTTTATGGTGAAGTGGAATGTGAACTTTTAAAATAAAGTGTTTTGTTTTTTACATTTGGTGTCAAAAAATCAGGAATTTTATTCTGAGGAGGGGCATGCTATTTTTAGTCATGTGCTGTTAGCATATGAATATATATTTAATTTGAAAAAAAAAAAAATTATTATTTTTTTTTTACACTGACCAGCCAGCAGGAGGCGCCGGAGCCGAGCCGCTCATTAGATATTCAAATATTCACTGCACTCGATCGTTACATATGCATGATCGGGTGTAGTGAATATACCCGGTCCCCTGCTGGCCCCCCCAGGGGGGCAGCCTGTGCTGCCTGGCGCCCGGGGAGCCCACCTCCCCCCCACATACGCTCTGGGGCAGGCAGGGAGACTTCCATCTCCCTGCCTGCCACCGTCCTCAGGCTCCCCGCGGCGTTCGCCGCAGGAGCTCATATTCGCCGGTCAGGGGCAGCGAGCCCCTGACTGGTTGAATACCGGAGCCGGCGAGGCTCCGGAACGCGGCGCCCAGTGGCGAATGTGCAGCGAATCCTAAACAGGATTCGCTGCACGTCGCCGGTATTCACATTGAATACAGCCCAGAATGTCTGTGCTGTGCGCTCCTCAAGGTAGATTTTTTTCGTTTAATAAAAAAAAAAAAAGATAAAGAATTAAGGGAATAATCATGGGGGTCTGGGGGTTTGGTGGGGTCCGGGGGGGGGGGGGGATCTCTCTGGTTTATGCTGCCACCTTGCTCTTCTCAAGGTGGATTTTAGTTTTTTAACTAAAGATAAATAATTATGGGGATAATCATGGGGTTTGGGGGATTTGTGGGGGAGGGGGGGTGGGTGAATTTCTCTTATATGTGTCTTATATAGCGCAGCAGTTTCCGTTACAGTGTCTTATATAGCGCAGCAGTTTCCGTTACAGTGTCTTATATAGCGCAGCAGATTCTGTTACAGTGTCTTATATAGCGCAGCAGATTCCGTTACAGTGTCTTATATAGCGCAGCAGATTCCGTTACAGTGTCTTATATAGCGCAGCAGATTCCGTTACAGTGTCTTATATAGCGCAGCAGATTCCGTTACAGCGTCTTATATAGCGCAGTAGATTCCGTTACAGGGTCTTATATAGCGCAGCATATTCCGTTACAGTGTCTTATATAACGCAGCAGATTCCGTTACAGTGTCTTATATAACGCAGTACATTCCGTTACAGTTTCTTATATAGCGCAGCAGATTCCGTTACAGTGTCTTATATAGCGCAGCAGATTCTGTTACAGTGTCTTATATAGCGCAGCAGATTCCGTTACAGCGTCTTATATAGCGCAGTAGATTCCGTTACAGTGTCTTATATAGCGCAGCATATTCCGTTACAGTGTCTTATATAACGCAGAAGATTCCGTTACAGTGTCTTATATAACGCAGTACATTCCGTTACAGTTTCTTATATAGCGCAGCAGATTCCGTTACAGTGTCTTATATAGCGCAGCAGATTCCGTTACAGTGTCTTATATAGCGCAGCAGATTCCGTTACAGTGTCTTATATAGCACAGCAGATTCCGTTACAGTGTCTTATATAGCGCAGCAGATTCCGTTACAGTGTCTTATATAGTGCGGCAGATTCAGTTACAGTGTCTTATATAGTGCAGCAGATTCCGTTACAGTGTCTTATATAGCGCAGCAGATTCCGTTACAGTGTCTTATATAGCGCAGCAGATTCCGTTACAGTGTCTTATATAGCGCAGCAGATTCCGTTACAGTGTCTTATATAGCGCAGCAGATTCCGTTACAGTTTCTTATATAGTGCAGCAGATTCCGTTACAGTGTCTTATATAGCGCAGCAGATTCCGTTACAGTGTCTTATATAGCACAGCAGATTCCGTTACAGTGTTTTATATAGCGCAGCAGATTCCGTTACTGTGTCTTATATAGCGCAACAGATTCTATTACAGTGTCTTATATAGCGCAGCAGATTCCGTTACAGTGTCTTATATAGCGCAGCAGATTCCGTTACAGTGTCTTATATAGCACAGCAGATTCCGTTACAGTGTTTTATATAGCGCAGCAGATTCCGTTACTGTGTCTTATATAGCGCAACAGATTCTATTACAGTGTCTTATATAGCGCAGCAGATTCCGTTACAGTGTCTTATATAGTGCGGCAGATTCAGTTACAGTGTCTTATATAGTGCAGCAGATTCCGTTACAGTGTCTTATATAGCGCAGCAGATTCCGTTACAGTGTCTTATATAGCGCAGCAGATTCCGTTACAGTGTCTTATATAGCGCAGCAGATTCCGTTACAGTGTCTTATATAGCGCAGCAGATTCCGTTACAGCGTCTTATATAGTGCAGCAGATTCTGTTACAGTGTCTTATATAGCGCAGCAGATTCCGTTACAGTGTATTATATAGTGCAGCAGATTCTGTTACAGTGTCTTATATAGCGCAGCAGATTCCGTTACAGTGTCTTATATAGCGCAGCAGATTCCGTTACAGTGTCTTATATAGCGCAGCAGATTCCGTTACAGTGTCTTATATAGCGCAGCAGATTCCGTTACAGTGTCTTATATAGCACAGCAGATTCCGTTACAGTTTCTTATATAGTGCAGCAGATTCCGTTACAGTGTCGTATATAGCGCAGCAGATTCCGTTACAGTGTCTTATATAGCACAGCAGATTCCGTTACAGTGTCTTATATAGCGCAGCAGATTCCGTTACAGTGTCTTATATAGCGCAGCAGATTCTGCCACAGCGTCATATATTTCAAATGTAACATGCCAACACATGTTAGCCACGCCCCCAATTCATTACCGGGGAGGGGCGCGAAATATGACCTTGCTCCGGGCACCGTGGCACCTAGCTACACCGCTGGTCCTGAGGCACCTCAGGGAGCCCAGGCACACAGATTGGGAACCGCTGGTCTATCTCTTATACCGTAACCATTGAATTACAGTACGTCTATTCGGGTGTGGTACAGGGGTCCGACAGTCGGGATCCCGACAGTCATTATCTCGACGTCGGGATCATGACTGGCCGGACCCAGACAGCATGGTGAGCGCAACTAAGCCCCTTGCGGGCTCGCTGCACTCACCACGCTGCGGGCACGGTGGCTCGATACACGAGTCACCTATTCTATTCTCCCTCTATGGGGGTCGTGGACCCCCATGAGGGAAAATAACAGGTGGCCATCGGGAACCCGGCTGTCGGTGTGTTGACAGTCGGGATCCCGACGTTGGGTGAATGACTGTCAGGACCCTGTCTGGCACCCGCCTATTCAAGTATGTTCCTTCCGCTTCTTCATATGTAAGTATAGTTCTGCGAGAATATGTAAAGCGATCCCTTTTACCTGATTTTTTTTTTTTTTAAATAGATGAGCTAATGCGTTTCTTTTATTATAAATACAAGGAAAAGCGATTCGGCAGAAGGTTAAAGAATGAAATGATTACAATATACTGATATGTATATTACAGCGAACGATCGGAGTAATGCGGCATATATATGTATTCCTTCTTAGATCTGCGTGGTGTAATGTCTCATTCACATGTGCATAAAATAATTATTTAGGTTAAATCGGAATCTCATGAATACACCCACGGTATGTGTGAGTCGGCTGACTTACATATCTGACACCCTTTTTTACATACAGTATACATCACATTATAGATGCGCTTAAAGCACTAATGTGGGAAATGTTTAACATCACAATGTATGCGCATGTTTTACGCTGCTCATGTTTGCAAAATACCCGTTTTACCTATGTAGGAAAGGTCTGTGAGTTAAATATGGTTTTGCTGTGGTTAGATGAATGTAAGTATAAGATGCATAGTTTGTGTTTACGACGTGTAGTCATAAATGATGCATGAGGCAGAAAAAGCCAGGGCAATATAAAGCCAGGGAGTTCTTAGTGTGGGGACCTGTGACACACTGAAGCACTGTTCTACCTAACTTGGGAATTGGCGTGACCTGACGCAGAGGCGCGGAGTCTAATCGTGCCGGGGGTTTTCTGCCCGTGACCCCACCACTTGGTATATGGGCTTCTGTGGCGCCCGGCACATTGGTCGCGGCCCCCTGGTCAGGGAGTCTCTTGTGAGTTGCTATAAGTACTAACGTGGGTGAAATATGGATGCATGGTCGGCTATCAGAACGGACAAAGCAGGTACCAAAGGATAAGGCAAAGGGAGTCCAAGGTCAGGCCGGGTCATACACAGGAAAGCACAGTTCGCAGTACACTAGGATGAAGCTGAAGAATGGTCACTAGGCAAGCTGAGATCAGACACCGAATAACACTGGTCAGGTACCGAAGGATCAAGCAGGAGAATGGTAAGGAAACAAGCCGAGGTCAAATACAATAGTCAGGAATCTCAAGCTAATGGATAAGGGACAGGAAGGCTGGAGCTGGTGTGAACCTATACTCTGGCA
Source organism: Crinia signifera (assembly GCF_055691185.1). Lineage (NCBI taxonomy): Eukaryota > Metazoa > Chordata > Amphibia > Anura > Myobatrachidae > Crinia > Crinia signifera. The sequence goes on from NC_139226.1 coordinate 20,247,831, forward strand.
GGGAGTGACTGCCAGAGACTGCTTTATATAGGGAGCTAATTGCTGGAGTCTCACAGGTGCCTCTATCAATGAGGGTTGAGCATGTCTCACTCAGGTGCTGTAATCAAAAAGTAATGGTCAGGTTACACAGAACTGCCTGGCAGCATGGACTCACCCAGGTGCTGTGATCAATCAGAAAAGCTCAGACCACACAGAACTGCCTGGTAGCATGGAGCAGAGCTGACAGGAGAAGTCACGAACCAGGTAAGAACCAAACAAAACTTGAATGTTGTGACAGGACCCCTTTTAGATGTTAGTGGTTTCCCTTTGATTTGTTGGATTGGTGATTAGATTGTGGACTGGCAGCCAGTGTTGGCACCAGAGGAGGAGCTGCAGCTTACTGTAGTCCAAAATTCAAACAGGTGAGCCACACCCACTACCACCCCAACCGCTGAAAAACAACACTGCCCGAGAGTCACTTTTAGACTGTGCTGCAGCCCCACATCTGTATGGTGTATTAGGGACCACCGGTTGATGTTGAGAAGTGTGATCCAAAACTAAAAGAGGGTAGCCAGAGCAACTGCACAACCTCTGTGCAAACCAGATTCTATTGGCTAGCTATCTGCCCCCCCCCCCCCCCATATCTGTGTGTGTTTAATCCAGGCACCCCGTCCAAGGCTGATCAGCCATGGTGAGCATGATATGGCCGGGGAACCTTACGTAAAAGTATCCCCCAGCTGTGGCATGACACCGCTGGCTGTTGGAGCCCTGTGCTGGTTTTAAAATATGGGGAGACCCCCAGTTTTTTGTACCCCCGTATTTTTGGAACCAGGACCGGTCCAAGGGTCCAGGGCTGGTTTCAGAAATAGGGGGGACCCCTACGCTTTTTGTCCCCCGTATTTTTGGAACCAGGTCCGCCTCAACATTTTCCCGAATTCGCATCTTATTAAATATGCGATTTTTATGCTTTATAATGGGAAAACATCTGGATGCGAGTTCTAGCGTTACAGAATGTGTGATTTCGCTACAAAAAGGCACGATATTTGCCGCATTTCGCATCTCATTAACTATGCAATTTCGAAAAAAGTGCAAAAACGGCCGCAGCAGAGAGGCTGGGGGCTGGCCAGCAGCTTATTGAGCCGCTAGCCGTGCAGCCACAGTGGTGAAAACAGGGACGTGGTCTCTCGGGAATGACGCAATTTGTAGACCACGCCCCTTGCCGAGAAGTCACACCCCCTAATTTCGGCCACTCGCCTCAGGCGCGCATGGATTTCCCTCCTTCCTTGTCTGCAAAGTTGGGAGGTATGCAACCCTGATATATATGCTTCTACAGATGTACACGCAACCAATTTCTCCCTTCCCTCCAGCCAGTCTCTAAATCTGTGCTAAGTGATAAACATGTTAATTTGTCTCAGCAGAATTTCCTGGTGGTGGCATCTTGCCGTACTGTATGAGTAATGTCCCATGTGCAACATACAATCTCGCACTGTATAAAACCATAGATCAGTTTTATTCGATCTGCTTTAAACAGATATGCAGGGTAGAAATACAAATGCAAATACAATAGGTTCCTGCCCAACACTGCGATATCTGTGTTTCATTCCTCTGTAATCTTTACCGGGAGGTAATATCAACCAGTTACTCTACGGAAAATAATTGCTTTTCCTATTTTTGAAATATTTATGTGTTTTTAAGCAAAGTAAAAAAAAAAAAAAAACCCGAGATGTAGTTTTAGACGGTATTTCTGGGATAATACTGCATATTATTCACCCACAGCCAGTCATGCGATATGTACTGAATCTTTTATAGGCCGTACGTATATATAAATATATATATATATATATATATATATATATATATATATATATATATAAATGTAAATGCTGTAGGAATATATTATTTGCAATACTGTATGTTCAAAGGGATTCAGTATTGAATCCCGGCGGTCGGGATCCCGGCGTTCAGAATCCCGACGCCGGAATCCCGACAGCCGAAATGCCGACAAGGGGGGGACGTGGATCGCCCCCCCTTGCGGGCTCGCTGCGCTCGCCACGCAGCGGGCCCGGTGCCTCGCTACGCTCGGCTCGCTATTTTATTCTCCCTCCAGGGGTGTCGTGGAGGGAGAAAGTGTCGGCATTTCGGCGGTCGGGATTCCGGCGTCGGGATTCTGAACGCCGGGATCCCGACCGCCGGGATCTTAACTGCATCCCGTTCAAAGTGGGGTTTAACGTAAAATTATAGAACCGCTTATTATTATAACTCCGTTAACACATTTGTGTCTTTTCCACCCGTTTAGATAATGTAAGTTTCAATATTTGATAACAGGAGAATGCGCTAATAATTTATCAGACAATGAGCGGTAATGTGGGCGCGGAACACTAACATCAATCTATATGACTGTTTATGAAACGTAGCAACTTTGGAACGGTACGAACGGGAGCCATGGGGGAGATGTGTCAAGTCTTGGATAGAGATAAAGGGGAGAAGTTGCCCAATTAGCTCCTGTTATTTACGGGGGCACTGACAGATTGGCCAGGCACTGGTAAAATGGAGGGGGCGTGTCCACCAGAATGGGAGGGACCACTGGGAGGGGGGCGGGACCACATCCCATGGAAAAAATAAAATAAACAAGAGTGAGAGAGAGGACAGGCTTCCGCTGCAGCTGTCATTCTCCCTGAGCAGTGTGCGCTGAGTCGGGGAGAGAGGCTATGCTGCGGCGGCAAAACCTGATTACACGACTGCAAATTCACAGACCGGGCGATTATCGATAGACTGCGGGTGGGGGTGTTAACCGGACGTCAGCTCCGACTCAGGTCCGATAGCTTCTATCGCAGCCTCCAAGTAAGTCATGGGTAAATCTGGGCAAATCATTCCATGGTGAGCGGCTTGAGAATTTATTTGCGTATACCTGATCGCAGTGCCCCAAAAAATGATCAGCCGTTCGATATTCTGAATCAGGCCCTAAGCCCTGGGGAGAGAGACAAAGTGGACGGAGATATAGTACCAGCCAAATCAGATCCTATCTGCCCCTTTACAAGCAGTATTTAAAAAATGCCAGTGAGGGGCTGATTTACTGGTACTTTCTTTTGCACCACTTTATCTCTCTTCATGGCTTAGTACATAGACCCCTGAATAACATAGTCACCCCAATGAGGGGGACAAAAGGGGGACCTGGGTGCTTAAAATTGATTGACAGCCATGCAGAGAGCTCCATGGTCCACAGAAAATCATTGTACATGTATCTCAAAGATGATTAGTTGCTACGGGCACATATTTCACTGAGGATAAGGACCCTGCTTACTTGCTTAAGGTAAATATACTATAATATCTTCTAACATTCTAAAGATGAGAAGCGGGCCTTCTGCTATTTGCTCTGATAAGGGTGTGTGACCTCTGCAAAAGGGGCGTGGTCTCATGGGAATGCCCCCAGTTATGGTCACTATAGGGGCATGGCCAGCGCTGTCTGTCCTCTGTGTATAGATGATGTGTGTGCATGCACACAGCATCTATTCACCGCAGAGCATCGAGTGACAGGGGGACTCCCAACAGCCCCCTCTCCACTGCTGCCTATGGGTTGGACAGCAGGACTGTACCAAAAATATGGGACTGTCCCATGATAATCTAGACAATTGAGAAAGTTGTTTATGGGTGCAGGGTGTAAACTTTTCATGGGTGTGGCCTAATCACGGGAGGTGTGGCTATGCAGCTTTAGAATAAAATACAGAAAAGATAACACTTTAAGCCCCCCACTGGCCACAATGATGCCCAGGACACAGAAGCATGTGCTGTATTGAGAAGGGTAGTTAATACTTCCCCCTCCCCTCCGTCTCTCTCGGCTTCTCTGGGTGCAGGGCCGCCACTAGAAATGTTGGGTCCAGGGACTGACCTACAGTCCAGGCCCCCAGCAGCACAGCGCCGTATCTCCGCTGCGCCCCCCCCCACGCACCTGCCCCCGTCTGCACCCACCTGCCAGCACCCTGCCTCCTCCTACCCCGTCCCCATTACGATTACTTACCATCACCCGCGGCGACGTCCTCCGGCTCCTTCAGCCTCCACGGTCCGGAGCGCACACTGCACAGTGCAGCCTGCAGAGTGCCGAGCCCCTCTGTGTTCTAGGCTCGGTGCTCTACAAGCTGCACTGTGTATTGTGCGTGCCTGGCGCCGGTACGGGGGAAGGCTGTGTACGGGTGCGGGGGGAGGCTGTGTGCGGGTGCAGGGGGGCTGTGGGAAGCTGCCCGGGCCCCTCCAGAGACCGGGGCCCGGGACAGCTGTACCCAGGGCACCCCCCTGTCGGCGGCCCTGTCTGGGTGTAATGTGCTGGGGTCAGCGGCTCACAATGCACAACCTGCACCTGTTGTAAATTGGCTTATGCCTAGAAACATTCTTGCTTTCCAGTAATAGCTAACTACACAATACAATGTATTTGTTTTTTGTGCTTTGCTTTGTTCGTTGAACTTCTTCCAATCCCATCTTCTTTATGCAGTTATACTTGTTATACAGATCAGCAGCGACAATGCAAAACACTCCATTACGAAATGTAATATATATGATTCAAGGCAAAATAGGCCTGTATTATCCGCAGAGGTATCACTACAGAGCATCTCCCGCTGCACAAGACAAAGGAAGGCAATGCTTTTATCCTGATAGCACAGTGAGATCAGGGACTGGAATCCCGAGGGTCCCCCACGCATTCAGCCACAAGCCAATGGAACGACACTGAACTCAACCCAACATCTCATTGGCATGTAGAACCCAGCTTACAACAACACTTCCGCAGGACCCTGTTACTGTCAGCGCCGTTGTACGCTGGGTAATGTAATAAGGATCTGGCGCTTATTAGTGCTGGTTGGGGTGAACGGCGGTACATTGACTGAATATAAAATCACATTTTTCTTTTTAGAAACCACATAAATAACTACACACTAGGTATTAATATTTACACGGTGTGTTTTGAGAAGCTGCCGTAAAATCACCACTGAGTTCTGATCTTTTTTTCCCCCCCTCTCTGGAAATGAAGATAGACATTCCGCGCGATACAGAGGTCATTCCCAGGAGTAGCGTGGGAGTCATCTCTGCCTGGATACCAGGAGCTGCACCTTAGATAATAAGTACAGTAGCAAACGGCACGGTGATAACACTAATTGTCATTTGGTGCAGATAAGCGGTAAGCAGTCGCTTGTATTAAAGTCATTTTGTACTGAATAAATTGCACAGGAGTATTAAGAGCTACAACCTGTTATTTGGAACATGTTTTAAAGTGGAACTTAACACAAAACTGTAAAACCCTCTCATTTTTATATCCATTCATACGTTTGAATGTGACAAAAGTGTTTGTTTTTTTCTACACGCTCAGTTAACGTTAAGCATAATTGGTCTGATTCACGTCCTGGTGGTAGTGGGGCTCCTTTCGCAAAGAACTCAGGTTTGTTACTTTGGCCTTGAAAAGTGATACAATGGAGAATGATAAACCACCAACCAATCAGCTACTACCTGTCATTTTTCAAGCACAGATTGTAACATGGCAGATAGCAGCTGATTGGTTGAGCTTTTGCCTATTAGGCACATTGGTACTGTGTATATGTAGACGCCGGCCTCCATTTCCATCAGTCTCTTGTTGGCCTCTTTGTTGTATCTATGGCTAGGGTTGGACTGGCCCATAGGGGTACAGGGGAAACCCCAGGTGCAGGAGCGTAAGTAGGTGTTTTGTGCCACCTGCCAAAAATAACCCCCCCCCCCCCATCCAATATATTTACTGTATTATAATTTTTACCTAAATGCTTGTTTCTAGGGGTTTCATAGTCATTGCCAGGAGTTTCATGCTTTTTGCCAGGGGTATCATACTTGTTGCCAGGGGTTCCATGCTCATTGCTAAATGTTCATAGCCAGGGGTTTCTTGGCAGTGGCATGTTGCTTATTACCAGTGGGTGTTACATGCTCATTGATCAGGGAGTTACATGCCCATTGTCTGAGTGTTACATGCCCATTGGCAAGGGTTTACATGCTTATTGCCAGGGACAACATAGAGTATATATAGAGTCTCCATCCACCATAGATCGGGTTCCAGACTGTGCACTTACATATATAATATACAATTATACATTATAAGCTCACAGTATCTAATAGTGCCGGGAGCTGAGCCATGGGCTGCCCAGCTGCTCAGGAAGCACTGAGTATGTCCCTATAATTATGAATACAGGGGTTGCAGTATTACCCCTAGCCCCCCCCCCCCCCCCCCCCTCCGTCCGAGGTCATACCCAACCCTCCCAAGGTGTTACAGATATACATTGATGCTGCAGTTCATGATACAACTCAAGTCATTAATACATACTTGCCCCCTCCCTGCCCCCCAGGAAGGTGGGCAAGTCTTCAACATGCTCCCCAAAGCCCCCGTCTCCCCCCGGAACCACTGAAACAGGAATTTGCAGGTCCGCGGGATGAGAAATGCGTCCTTTCGCGGGGTTTTAGCCTCACCCCCTACAAACCGCGGAGTTCGTGTGGAGCGTTGGCGGGGCTTTGTGACGCCAGTCTTGTCCCCACCCCCGAAGTGCAGATTTTGGTCTCCTCTCCGGCTTCGCTTGAGTCACATGCATCTGTACATGCATTAGTATGCCAGCAGCTGCAGCCTCCTCACTAGGTAATGCAGATGCGAGAGTCCATCTCTCTATACGAGTGCCCATGTGTCTATATGGTTTGCAATGTCCCATGTTTTCCCATCCGCACCAGCAGCCATAATAATTAGTATTGGCACTTGCACCCAAAGCATGCTGGGTGTAAAAGATCCATCCACATCCCATACGGACACCTGCAAACAAGTACCGGACTCCTCCCACTAGTAATATATACCATAACCATTGGTGTAGCTGCTATATTATAAGAAATCAGTCTTCCATTTGAATTACTTAACTGATATTTGCATTTCGGCAGCGGCAGTTAGGAATATTCCCACTTGATGTTTCAAAGCGGAAGACAACATATGTTTGGGTTTAATTTAATTTGTACTTTTATTCTGTATTTGTGTCTGCTTTTATTTGTTCTTTACTCAGCAAACGCGACGTTCACATTTTATTAATATTGCAGCCCAGACAATATTTTATCTTATTAATGTGACATTTCATTACAACGCTACGCTGTATACAAATGAGGTACTCTGGGGGAGATGTATCAAACCTTGACGCACCTTCCTCTGTTACTTTAGCATTCACTGCTGGAGAAATAAATGCATTATAAGCTCATATAGTAAATGACTCTTCCTTGAAAAAGAAATTCAATGAGGCTAATCAAAGCCTATCGGATTTTAGTGCATGTTGCTTTTTGTAAATGTATCCAGAATACTTTACGGTCTGCACATACTTTATAATGTAGCAAAGTTCCGAAGTTGTTAAAGAAAGTTATTAAAGAAAATCTAGTAGATGCAGTATCACTGAGGAGTTTTATCAAGCCTTGGCAATAGATAAACTGGCGAAATCGCCCAAAGTACAGTCAACAATTCACAGTATGCAACACAGTAGTGCAACACAGTAGTGCCCCTTATACTGTATTTTGCAATGTGAATAAGGGTCACTGCTGTGGGAGTTATGTGGGTAAGGGGGCGCTACAGTGTGGCTTACTGTGATTAAGGGCTGTGGGGCATACTGTGAATAAGAAGCTGCGCTGTATGCAATTCTGTGAATAATGGTATAATGGGAATAAGGGGCACTACTGTGTGGAATAATGTGAATAAGGGGTTTCACTGGGCCTAATGTGTATAAGGGGCAGCATTTGTGTGTGACATTTTGTTTATAAGGGGCACTAATGTGTGGCATACTGTGGATAAAGGGCACTACTGTATATCGCAATGTGAATAAGGGTTTCAACTGTGGGGTAATGTGAATAAGGGGCACTACTTCATGGCATAATGTGAATAATGGACACTACTACAGTATGTGGGGTAATGTGAATAAGGGGCACTACTTCTTGGCATAATGTGAATAATGGACACTACTACAGTATGTGGGGTAATGTGAATAAGGGGCACTACTTCATGGCATAATGTGAATAATGGACACTACTATGTGGTGTAATGTGCATACGGGGCACTAGTGTATGATATATTATGAATACGAGACACTACTACAGTATGTGGCATAAGGTGATCTAAGGAGCAATATGATTAATTATTGTGTGATTACTGTTTATACAGCATGTAAGTCACTAGTATATATATATATATATATATATATATATATATAGATTGTGGGGGACGGCGGCACTCGGAAGCAAAATAATGACACCAGGAGACTGGATAAATCACGGGTGATTTATCCAGTCTCCTGGTGTCATTATTTTGCTTCCGAGTGCCGCCGTCCCCCACAATCTATCTACAACCTGTGTGAGCAGGCGATTACACGGCGGGCACCGCTTTATCGATAATACTGCTAACGACCTGGGAGTGCCACTCCATCCAGTACACATATATATATATATATATATATATATATATATATATATATTATTTTTTTTTCCCCTATTCAATTTATTGAACATTTTTTACAGTTTGATGGCGGGATGTACTAATGGGAAAATGCAGTAAAACCACGGTTTTCCTGTGTATTAAAACCCCGCCGCCACGGGCTTCTTTTTGCCGCCCGACGCCTCCACCGAAAAACCCGCCGACCCCCCTCTCCCCCTCCCTCTGGCTTACCTGGTCCAGGTCCTCCTGGATCCGGAAGGTAACACCTTCCTCCCCCTAGTGACGCAGCCAGACATCCTTCCGGCTGCAGGGGGGAGGAGGAGGCAGCTAAGCAGGACGGGGACAGCTAAGCAGGCTGAGGGATGCAGGAGCGGGCATGGAGGTGACGGAGACCCCCAGCACATCACAATACAGGTATCGCGGGGGGTCTCCGTCACTGCATCGCGATGCCAGCCGCATATGTTAGTACATATGCGCTGGCATCGCGGCGGACAGCCGGCGAAGGGCGGCGATGTATATTAATACATCCCACCCTAAATGTATAAATTCCATTAAATACTTTATAGTCAAAAGTTTGAGCCACAAACATTTATTTACTATAATTTTCATAGATGCCCAGTCACAATTTTGCTGATTACCTCTTTCCTATCCATTATGTCACTGGGATGGCAGCAAAAATAATATACTTTTGCAACATAGCTGGGCACGACACGGTAAACTGTGTTTTGAAGCAAAATAATGTGACTTAAATGTATTCATGAAAACTAAAAATCAGGACCCACGGTAGCCTGTCAGATACACAGTGCGGACAATACACAGTGAGCGATTCCGAGGGAGAACAGCAGGAATATCTCAGGAATCTGTCAATGCTGCGGAACACACTCGTAATTTCCATCTGCCTCCATCAGAACTGAAGGGGTTAAGGCCGCCCTGTATGTTGGTGCCTCATGAATAAATGATTGCAATAATAATGGAAGGTCTGGCAGGGCAGCGTGTGTGCATGGGAGGGGGCACATAGTGTCACTGCCCACACTTCATCTGTTGTGTTTAGAAAGGCAAGGCTTGGCAAGACGGGCAGTGTGAGAGGGCGGCTGGCTCAGCCGTTCCCCACTCTGCGCCGGTGCTGTGCACAGCGAGTGGGCTACGGGTAGCCTCGTATTGTTGCCTGACAGATGTTTAAGGGAATATGTGAAACTGTGTGAGTCAGCAGCTACCCGAGGTCTTTCTGATCAATGATGTCAGTCCCACAATCCTATCAATCTGTGATTGGCACCATTATTTCTTCCTTTATGTAAAGAAGTATTGAACGCGTTCACTAAGTCAGGCTGCCAGCTCCACAGTGCCTGCAGGAGTCCTGCCACAATAACAAGTGACTATTGCTATAATTATAACACTTGCTTTATATACTGTTCTTATATCAGGGTGTCAGTTTGCTAATGCTTTGTTCAAATTTGCCGTGGAACATTCCCCCCCCCCCCCCTAATAATATCAGTACTTCAAAAGCTGGGCCTGGGGGAGAATCCGCCTCATTGCAGACTTGCAACCGTGAGCGATAAAGTACTAATCAATCAGTGTAATATTGCATGCTGTGTTTGAGAAATAAAACCTGGTTGGTTGATACTTTTGCTCTCTCCAAGCTTTGGTCCATCTCCCTTGGATACCATGCAATTGTACCCAATTAGCTGCAAGCAGCGATGCAGCTGAGAAGCATGCACTTGTGGGTTTCCCATAGGCCAGGTGTGTCCGAACTATGGCCCTCCAGCTGTTGTGAAACTACACATCCCATCATGCCTTGCCACAGTTTTGCTATTAGGCCGGGTGTGCTAAAACTATGGCAAGGCATGCTGGGATGTGTAGTTTCACAACAGCTGAAGGGCCAAAGTTTGGACATGCCTGCCATAGGCGCTCAAGGCAGTACTTAGATGCTTGTGTTGGTACTGTCAGTCCAAAATAAACCAGTGACTGCAAATTATTTCCACTGTACCAAGGGCCTCATTCACACCCGTTCGCTATGCTATGTATACTCGTAAAAAAATGTATTGTAGGTGCCGGAAAGTCAAGTTGTCAAGATTAAATTATTTCCGAGCTGGTGTTTGCTGCAAAATCAATCGTTAGCCTAATCACTCTCCTGCCCCAAAATCAATGCTGTCTCATACATAATAATTTGTGCAAAACTGTACATTTTAGATTCCTGTACTGGAAGATTCAGAAATAGACCTTATTCTGGTTGACTCGCAAAGGCTGCAAATTTTGCAGCCCTGCGAGTCCACCAGATGCCGCCCGCTGCCTGCGTGGCCAACTACCCCCACCGTTTCACGCCGCAATCCCCCACACAGCTGCGAATGGATGTTTAGCAGCTTTGGGTGCGGGAGAGAAATCATTAGATGGGGGTGGTACTGGACGTTTTCTGGGAGTGTCAGGGAAAACGCAGCCATGCCGTCAGCTCCGGCTGTTTCTATCGCAGCCGCCGAGTAAGTCCTGGGCTACACACAGACTGCAGTAGGAAATAATTTGATGGCAACCCCTGTGATATTTTCAGAAGCCATACTAAACAATTCACAGGCCTGCATGGAGCGGGATTTCACTCTGACGTGGCAGCGTATACCTGATCGCAGTGCCCCACGGCAAGCCGGTCTGAATCAGGACAAATGTCTAGGTAGACAGTTAATAACTCGATATGCACAAAGTCAACACTGACCAAAAGTCGACCCAAATAATATGTCGACATGGCATCGAACATCACATGAAAATTTCAACATGAGTTTTTCACCATTTTTTCTCCATACTGTACTTTGAACTTTTTCATATTTTTCCATCCACAAGGTCTCTGATGATGAGTAAAATGAGCCAGTTAGCACCACACTAACTGGGGGACCATGTGCTTAGGTAGGGCCGGACTGGGAACAGAAATTGGCAGGGGGCATTGCCTGACACCGCGTCAAGCCCCGCCTCCTCCTCCCACTGAGTCGGGGATTCCGGAGCAGCGCGGCTCAACACTCCCCCCTCCCGCGTCGCTCAGCTGCGTCATGACGCAATTATGCAAATTAAGTGCCTGCTCGAGCAGGACAAATTCGGCCCACCTGGCCATCGGCCCTTCTGGCATTTGCTGGAAGATCCAGATGGCCAGTCCTGTCCGGCCCTGTGCTTAGGTGTCAACATTAACACGGGAAAATAGTTTCAAAAACTCATGTCAACTTTCTCTGTGTCGACTTTTTATCAGTGTGGATCTTGTGTCTGTAAGCTATACCACATCCAAACTTACAAAAGAGATACTGTAGTTCCTTCAGTCGTTAAGGATCACAAGAATTGCAACATTGCAGTGTCCTCTATGGGAACAAACAATTTAAAAAATGCTGTAAGAACCAGCATAGTGTTAGATGGCACTAATGAGGACACTTACAGACACCGGCCAGGCTGAGGTACACAGACAGCGAGATCAAGCTCCATCATCTTTTGGGATAACATCCTCCATGTAATTTTATGAACTACCACTAGAGGGCAACCCCCCACACACCATTGTCCCTGTAGGGACCACTTCTATAAACCTAGAGGTGGTGCATGGCAATGCAAGATCCCTCTGAGCTATTGAGCCCAGTCAGGTACTGTACCAGGAGGGCAACTGGTTGGATCTTCATTACATTAGCAAAGAAAAGAAAATGAAGAATTGGCCAATTAAAATGAACCATTAACAACACAACGCAACACCTTGTAGTTCAGGTCTCCCTTTAATGAAGTGTCGCTGAGCAGTGTGGCCCCAGCAAGACACATGACACCTCCGGCCTGCATGCCTGACCTGGGCATAGCGCCTGCCAAGAGCCTTGGCTGTACTGCGCTGCCTAACAGATGTGGACACAGATCTGTAGGTTTTGCTGACATTTAGTAACCACGTTGCACTGATATGTAATTCTCCACGCTGTAAATATACAAATATGTCTGTTCCATGCAATGCCAGAAAAACCTGCGCGATTTGTATATGTCTCCCACGCCAAACCTCCTCATTGTCATATCTGGCTTAGAGGAAGACCAGCAGGGACCTGAGAGAGGGAAAATAGAATTACTGCTAATGGGGGAGATTTGGGAGGAGGGGAGGGGGGTGTTTAGCCTAAACCATACTCTCAGAACTATAAAATTAATTTTGTCCAAGGTAATGATACATTTCGGGGACCGATGTTGAAGATCTGCGTATGCAAATAAGCGAATATGCAGGTCTTGTCTGCAGGTGAACTCGGAGACATGCATAGTCTCCAAGGCGCTCGCAGCAGGGGGGAGAGGGGGAGGCGTGCAGGGGGCGTTCCCAGCGTTTCTTGAGAGTACCCACGTAAACACTGACAGACCATATACATCTCCATCTGTGTAAGGGTCAGTATAGCACTTCCTCCTGCAGGGATCAAAGAATGGGTTGCGTGACATCACCGGTGGGCGGCCTGAAGTGCCACAGCATGGAAAACCCTACCCGGCAGCGGGGACTAACAGTGGCCAAAGATTCTGACTGTTAGATTTAGGGACAGCAAGCACAGTCTTAACTTTAGCGTTGTGAGCTGGGGGCAGTACACACAAAGTGTACTGGGGACACTTTGCGGCATTGTGTGACCCGGTGACAATGTGGCATGAATTGAAATAGGGGCACTGTGTGGCATTGTGTGATCTGGGGCCTGTCATTTGGGAACACTGTGAAATTATATCATCTGTGGCATGAGGTCATCTGGGGAAATGTGGCATGATGTCATCTGGGGGCACGATGTGAATTGCGGGCACTGTGGCATGATGTGATCAGGGGGCACCATTGTATGATGTGATCAGGGGGCATTGTGGCATGATGTGAATTGCGGGCACTGTGGCATAATGGGATCAGGGGGCACTGTGGCATAATGGGATCTGGAAGAACTGTGGCATGATTAGGGGGACACTGTGGTATTATGTGCTCTGTACAGTTTATTCAAGACATTTGTAATATTTTGAATATTTACACATAATGCCGGATAACATCACCAAGATATCACCATCACCAAGATATCAATCGTTTTTTGTCCTGAGCCCTCAATTAAAACTAGCGCAGTCCTGATAATCAGCTACTGATCACTACACAGAAGTTATGAGGGACATGGGACGAGATGCACTAAGCGTCAAAAGCGATACAATGGAGAGAACCAACCAATCAGCTCCTGTATGATATTTTTCAAACACAGTCTGTGAACTGGAAGTTAGAAGCTGATTGGTCGTTTTTTTTATCAATCTCCATTTTTTCACTTTTGAAGCTTAGTGCATCTGGCCCATGGTCCTTGTCTGCATGCAAGTACATGCTATATATTAGTGTTAAAGGAACTGAAATAGCTAAGGCTCAGGAACTGTTCAATCAGAAACCTTCATCACCATGACAGTGTACATAGGCGTTTCTATAATGGGTGCAATGTGTGTGGCGCAAACAGGACCCTGTGCCCAGGGGGCCCACCAGAGGCGGAACTACCATTGGTGCAGCAGGTGCATTGCACCGAGGCCCCTGAAGACTAAGGGGCCCACTTCTGCCACCCACTGCTGTGTGGCATATTGTGAACTTGGTTTGGAGTGGAAGAGGAGGGCCCTAAAATGTCATTTTGCACCTGGGCCAACCACTCGTAAGTTCTGACACTGGGGCCCACATGTGGTACCTTAAATTTAAAAAAAAAATGCCAATTTTAGACTTCTATGGTCTAAGAGGCAACTATCGTTAGATTGTCACTTTGGCCCTTATTCTAGTTGCATCGGACGGATGCGTATTTCAGACAGGAACCGAGTGTTCTTAGCCCCGCCTATCGTACGGATCGCTCACACCGTCTGAATGCGGTAAGACGCCGACCGAACGGACCGCGAGTGGATGTTTCATGTGAGCACCTCCCCCATCTGTGGGAACCTCCCCCATCCTCTGATGGTCGCTGACCATCCAATGCAGGACCGAGTGGTCAGACAGCACCGAGTGCTCCAGACCACTCGGGCATTTTTCAGTGCGAAAGCAGGGATATGGGCGGGCAGCTGGCATCCGGCTATGTCAGCTGTCCGCCCCCTACACGTGCGTCACGGCCGCATTACCATACGTACGCCCAGCGTTTTCATGGGAACGCCCATGAAACGCGGGGCGTACGCATATGGTAATGAGCCCAAACAGCCCTTCGCGCCCCTCTCCACCCCCTGCTCAGATTGCTCTGACCGATCGTTTTCTGCACGGAACTCACGCCGTGTTTGTATGTGTGAGGTGTTCGCACACGCGCAGGTGCGCCTCCGCACATGCGCAAACACCAGCGGCCATCTGTCTGCATTTGGAGCCATCCAACTCAATCAGAATAAGTGCCTATTTGTGTAATGTAACAGGGAATGGCGTTCAAAACAGGCTTGTCATGGTAATTCTGATTAACCAATAGGTTGCCATTACCAGGCAACTGGAACAGCCCCCCCCCCCCAACCCTGCATTTACCTATGTGCTATGTGCCCCATCTGCAGAAGTTTCCCTTTAAATATGGTCTGAGGTGCTGCGTACTGTGCGTACTGTGTGCTGTCCCACATCCTGGCATTGGCAGAGGGTCATAAAGAGCTATTTGTTCCCTGAGCTCCCGCATTTACCTCAGAGATGTCACTTCGAGGATTCACAGTAACATCAGCAGCGTCTTCATATAAAGAGAGTAAATAAGGAAACATTATGATGGAAGTGGCCTGGCGGTTAACCCAGCTCCTGCATTATTGATGAAATGCCCCTCGGGCTGCACACGAGGTAAAGCAATGCCGCTGGGCCTGTGACCTGTGTGACCTCGTGGCTGCATCAGCCGGTATTGTGCATGTACTCTTGCCACTAGTTAGATTGTCAGCTCTTTGGATTGGACCAATAGATCCTGATGCACTACAACTGCAAAGCTTTTCCAAATGTCAGCGGCCATTCTGTTATGAGATGTATCAGACTGTGGAGAGAGATTGCACATTATGTACTAAGCATTGTATCATTGTATCATTGCAGTGCACCGCGCCACATAGCGTAAACATAAATATGGCGTTATTCACCGCATCCTGGCTTGGTACATATGGGAAATGGGTTGGGATCATTGGATCTACTGCATGATGGTCGACAGTCATTAAGTCGACACCATTAGGTTGATATGGGTCTAGTTCTAAATAGGAAAAGGTAGACATGGTTATAGGTCGAAAGGTCATTAGTTCGACAGGTCGTTAGTTCGACAGGTCATTAGTTCGACAGGTCGTTAGTTCGACAGATCATTAGTTCAACAATGTCTAGGTCGACAGTCAAAAGGTCAACATGGGTTTTTTCACTGATTTTTAAACTGAATGTCAACAGAGTCGATATGAACACAGTTTAAAGTGCACCGCATCCCCTCGCTTCACTCTCTGCGCTGCAATGCGTCGGGCACAGTGCACACTATTTTATTCGCCCACCACGCCTTAGTGGAGGGTAAGGCATGAAATACCGCCTGTCGGCACATGTCGGCTAAAAAAAACTGTGAAAAACCCCATGTCGATCTTTTGAATGTCGACCTAGACACTGTCGAGCTGATGACCTGTCGAAGTAACGACCTGTCGAACTAATGACCTTTCGACCTAGAACCATGTCGACATTTTCCCATGTCGACATTTCCCATGTCGACCTAATGGTGTCGACCTAATGACTGCCGACCATCATGCTGTAGACCAAATGACCGCATCCCATAGGAAATGTTTTGGGATTTTTGACAAAAAGAACAACGGTGCAGCGCTCAGAAATACTATAAATTAGCACAAAAAGGATCAATTGGGTATCACATAAAAAAACACAATTTATTTTAGAGTAACATATAAAGAATATAGTTAAAAATTTGAAGTGAAGCATATAAGATATAATAAAATAAATTGCACTCTGATGTATATTATATATGACAATGGATTGCACTTGTATTCAATCTCACTTGTTCCTAGTTATGCTCTCCTCTGGTCATTGGATGTGATCTCCCATGGTGTCTGTAATTATACTGGTATGGTGGGTATCCATAAACCTGACTGGATGCCGTCTATATTTGTATCCACTTGTATGAGACAGGATTGTTGAAATCTATTGATCTGGATAGGCTCCAATAGTTAGCAGGTGGTGGTATCCCAAAAAGTAGGTCCAGTTGATAATTGGCAAGTAGGAAAACCAAAGAAGGAGGATCATAAGGAGAGCTGGTCCAAGTGTGAAATGGGTTCAAAGTCCAATGTCCTACAACAGGGTGCAACCTGGCCTGACATGTTTTGTTGTTCTAAGACAACTTTTTCAAAGGTTGTTTGGGGCGCTCACCTTTGTTGACTGTATACAGATGGAACCCCTCTCTGCCATTTTGCCAGTGTGCCAGATTTCACTAGCTGGTGAGCGCCGGCGGAGGGCGGGCAGGCGGACAGAGACATGCGAGCGCCTTGTGCCCGGACGCCCCATTCTAGCATTTGGAGCGGGATGGTGATGGCAATTGTCACACTGGGATCAGCTCCATCTGTAAATCTGCTGGATCACCCAAGCGGGGACAGTGACACCACACCAGATGGGTGGGTAGTCAAGGTAAAAGGTTGAGTGGATACCACTTGTTGTTCAGCTGAGTGTTAAGTTGGCGCAGGATTGCGGGTGGGGGTAGAAGTTAGCCGTTCTTTCTTGGCCACCATTATTTGATGCTTTTATTTCAGCCATTTAAATTAGAGTTATTGAGTAAATCAGTTGACAATTTCTGCCAAACCTTAAGTTTCTGAGTCTTTATTTTAGAATGAAGTGTTAAGACAATTCATACACAGGGCCATTCATATTGCCAAATATCTTAGGAACAAAACTTTCATGGAACACATGTTTAAAACCTGGGACAGTCCTTGGGAATTAGGTTTAGATGGATTTATTAAACTAAATCAGATTCTAGCATTTTCTAAATTGTACCCATATAAGTAAAAGCATGATTCCGATTGGCTGCAACAGGCCACACCCACTGACAGCCTGAGGTTTTACAGTATGTACAGAGATCTCACAGTGGATGAGATGAACTACTAAGCCTCAAAATGTAATAAAATAATGGGCCTTATTCTGGTCTGTGCGGCCGGAGCCGAATATGCGGCCAGGACCGTGCGTCCTAAACCCCGCCTTCCGTACGGATCGCTCACTCCGTCTGAATGCGGTAAGCCGCTGACCGCACGGAGCACGAGTGGATTTCTCATGTATACACCTCCTCCATCTCTGGGAACCTCCCCCATCATCCGATGGTCGCATACCATCGAATGCAGGACCAAGCGGTCAGGCAGCTCCCGCGAGCTCAGACCACACGGGCATTTCTCAGTGCAAAAGGGAATCTGGGCGGGCAGCTGACATCCGGTAATGTCATATGTCCGCCCCCTACACGTGCGTCACGGCCGCATTACCATACGTACGCCCAGCGTTTTCATGGGAACGCCCATGAAACACGGGGCGTATGCATATGTTAATGAGGCCAAACAGCCCTTCACGCCCCTCTCCACCCCCTGTTTGTAGTGTAAACAATTCATGCGGAATTTGGACGTATGTCCCTTTCGCACATGCGCAGATATGCCTCTGCACATGCGCAGACACAAAACATTGGCGGAACGAACGCACCCGGACATATCCGCACCAACCAGAATAAGGGCCAGAGTGATGATTCACCAGCCAATCAGCTCCTATCTGACATTTTTCAAACCCAGCCTGTAACATGGTAGATAGGAGCTGATTGGCTGGTTGTTTTTCACTCTCCATTTTATCACTTTTTGAGCCTAGTCCATCTAGTCCAGTGACTCTCCACTTTACTGCGTTCCCAAATTCCTACTGTCCTCTTCATTTGGGCATACTGTAAAAGGAAATACTGTATTCTCAGCAGACAGCGGAATAATCAGAGTATGTAAATTTTATTTAAAGATTGGATTAAACTCCTTCGCTGTGATCCGATGCTTCATTTGGGGAACGGGTACCTGTTTTTCAGAATAATGTGCCAACGTAAAACAGTATTAAATATATATGTAAAACTGCAGCGACATAATATAAATAACAATAAAAAAGAAAACACAATCCGCGCTTTACAATACGGGGAATAAAGCTCTTTTAAAAATAAAAGAACAAAATAATAATAAGAAGCAGCCTCGTAAAATACAGTTTTGGGGACATTTATAAACCGAAATTACTTGTTGAGAAGAATTTTACATTTAATAATAACTCTGGTGTAATCTAGTTTCTAATGATAGTTTAAATCCTCACCTCCGAGCTGTCGGCCGGTATCACCCGGGTAAGCACCGAAGACGATGGCATTAAGGGACTGAGTTTAAGAGCCATAGCTTTGCCATAGTCCAAGCTGACACGTGATGCTTTTATGCCTAATTGTCTGAACGCCTCCTGACACTTGTGTTGTGTCAGATTTTGTACTGCTGTGAGGAAGCGGCGAGACTCCTGGTGATGTGCTAACCTGTTCCACCAGGGGAATTTCCCTTCTTACCACCACGTTCAGTGTCTGTGACCTTCTTTACTGTTTGACCTTCCAATAAGAGAGAGTAGAAATATAAACTCTCTTTCGGTAAATGCTCTCCAGTCCTCATGCTCCATACACGCAACCAGGGCCGCTAGCACAAACTCCCATCTTAGTAATTAATCCCTTAGGAGCAGATTGTTTGGTACTTTACTTCTCACAAGTCTATCTCTCTCCAAGCTGTGATAAAACTTTGCTACAAGTGTTATTGTAATAATTAGTGCATTTCCTTAAAAAACTTCTGCTCTCCTTTCTTTCATCATATAAAACACAACAGCAAAGATGTAGCTCCCTTTTTACAGTATCACACATTCCAATAGACTTAAGCTGAAGTGGGCTGCAAAGTGGCTTTGTGAACTTGGACAGCAGTCCGCAGTGACTGTAGCAGATTATAGTGTTCATTCTAGCACCCTCCGTATTTGAAAACCCATGCAGTTCCTCTTCCTTGCTTGGGGTGTCGCTGTCTGCTGTGGTGTTTCTAGCACAGGTCTGGTTTGCATTTCAGTGCTAATATACAGACCACACTGTGCTAGAAGCACTACAGCAGACAGCGACACCCCAGGCAGGGTAAAGGAACTGCGTGGGTTTTCAAAAAGATGGCGGGTGCTAGAATGAACACTAGATTATTATAAAATTAATAGAAATAAATCCCTCACACTTCAGCAGCCCCCTTGACCTTTCTTTGTTGGTGCCCTTCTGACAGCTGGAGCCCTGGCGGCCAGCGCCTCCAATGTCTCTGGGAGGTATGGCACTGCCTCCTGCTGCATTTGGAATATGAATGCGAGTCAGAATCATGCCCATGGTCACAAATAGAAACCCACTGACACCTCACACCCCTTAAGTCATGCCTATTGCTTCTGGAGACTCCACCAATGCCACCTTCGCTTGAATTACTAAGCATGTCAGTGGCAACTGCCCGCTGCTTCCGCACACACAAAAAACAGGATATGCCGTCTGACAATCCTAATAGCCGGGACAAAGTTAATGACTGTTGGGTCTGTAGGACATTCTGGACTGTCCCTCCAAATCCAGGAAGGTTTTAATGTCTATGATCACCATTCATTATTAAAAAAATAGTAATTAAACCCCCTTAAAAACACCACGCAAAGTACAGAGCGCGCTGTCAGAACTATTTGAAGCTGAAAATAATATTTTCGCAGTTGATGGGACTATGGTGAAAGCACTTTTCCATTAATGCAAGAAAATTGCAGAACTTCAAAACTACTGTAATAATATCCCTGGCTGCTCGCTGCACATTAGCTGTAAGTGGCGCCGGGATCATTTCAAGCGGCTTAAGAGTCATAACACAAATGTAATGTTCTTTCACTCTATTTATTAAGAATTTTGCCTCCCTGTACACAGAAAGCTACAAAAAACCCAAATCCCACCCTGCGTTAACAGTGGGCTGTTATGTTGCTCTCAGTGTTAATGCGGACGTTTGTCAGTTGTCTTGTTTTGAGCAAAAGTGAAATTAGACTCGCTCACTTGAATAGAAATGAAGGAATCTCGTCGGGGAATTCCACCTGGAGTAAAAATGTGCTTAGTTAATTCTGCCCTTTATTAGGGAGCAGGTGAGAATGTTGGGGGTCAGGTAGGGACTTTCGTCAGATGAGAAGCACTTGTAAGGCTGCGTTCTCCTGCTGGGAATACAGCAAAGTGCGCTTAAAGGCTAATAGCGTAGACAGGTTCTAACTGTGGAAATTGACTTTGAAGTTTCATGCATATTGTTAAATGAGTGAACAACAGTATCCGGTATTTTATTGTCTAGTTATATATAAGAGCGTCTGTTTACACCGTTTACAATCGGCTGCGAAACTTATTCAATGAAATTAGATGAGATTGGGGGAAATTTACTAAGATGGGATTTCTATTTCACATACAGATGGAGCGATTTCATGCTTGAGGGTCCAGGCGATTCTATTGCCAACCGCCAGGACCTGCCATCAGACGAGCCCTGTTCCGCCAGAGCCCACACCACCTCCCATCGCTTCCCCAGCCGCTCCCCCGTCGGTGTCTGCAGCCCCCCCGCAGTGCCAGTAACCCTGCCCGTCTCCCTGAAATGGAGATGGGCAGGGTTTCTGCCATACACCGCCAAGAGAAAGGGGACACGCATATCTCCCTTTGAGTAAAACAGTAAATTTAGATTTGTGGTGGTGGTTGTGGGTTTAAAAAGCTAATATTCTAAAAATAATTATAATAATTATTAGCTGATGGGCCTGGTTTCAACGGGGAAATGTTTTACCACTTTCACCCCCTTAGGAGTCAAATATACCTGCTTAGTGGGTAGCTGCAAATAACTGTCACAGATTCCAGACCACACAGCGGGTCACATGTTCTAGGTCACACAGCAGGTGTACAGGGAGGGGAAGTGGTCAAGAGATCCCAGTGGTCATGATGCAGAGGATCAGAATATCAACAAGGCATCCCAACTTGCGGCCATAAGTCCGGCCACGGAATACAACATTGATGAGGATTGCCGACATAGTCACTAGTGGGGAGGGTTACAGTTAAGCTAAGGTACAGTAGGTGGATAGGCTTAGGCTGGGCATAATGTGTAATCAATGGGCGTGTGGTATAATGTGTAAGATTCATGCCCCTATTGTCATGGAAACGCTCGTCTAGTTTCATATGACCACGCCCCCTCATGACACATGGACACGCCCACTTTTGGCACGTGCACCTATGGCGTACACTTATAGTACCACTAAGAAATAATTTATACTCGCGCCACTGGGACAAAGAGTCTCTCACTAGGACAAGTTATGCAAAGAAAATGATGGATGCTGTGGAATTAACATATACCGTAGCATTACACCTGATTGTGATCTGCAAGAAAAAACAACTGAAAAACTTTATTAGCAACCAAAATGATCAACATGTGATACTGAAGCAATCTTGTGTTCCTTTGTATTACTGTCTGGATGTGTACTGTGCTGCCAATGGAATTGTAGCTGAAAAGCACAATCAGTCATCAAAATAGCAGGAAATGAATCAGCGATGGATAACTGCCCCCTTCCATCCCCTTCCTCACACATACACGCACATGATTTACAGGAACAATAAGTGGGCTGCGTAGAAGTGACATCATTGGTTTGGAAACAAGAGAAACCGAAAGATTGTTATTAAGAATGAGGCCATTTAAAATCTAGCAGGGTGGTCTGGCATGCATGCTGGTCACATGACTCAGTTGGCCTATTACTACACCAAAAGGGTGCAGTGGGTACTAATTACTCAAGCAAGACGGCGGGAGTCCAAATCCATTAACCCCTCCACCCCCATATCTTAGCTGTCAGCAGTGGATCCAGGGAGGCAGTGTGCACCCACTGGTCAGTAGTTTTACGCAAAACCCACGCTTGATAAATCTGGGACCCCATTATATTCTGCTGTCTGAAACATCGATGGTGCTTTGATAATTCATTATGTTCCTTTTCTAAAGTGCTCCTTCTCTGAGATTTTGCGTGGCTTTGACCTCAGTAAAATGGCAGGCTGCAAAACCACTGCTGGGATTTAGAACAAACCACTTAGTAAACTCTGCCCATGATCTCAGTTCCCGATCCGCAGAGTAATCAGTAGAAAGGGATACAAATATACAATAGTGGGAATTAATTACTGTAACTATAGTAGGACAATGGGAAACGAGGACAATGGGAAATTGGATGCAAGTTGGAGAACGGGCATTAGAAAAATAATGGCAATCATA
Source organism: Crinia signifera (assembly GCF_055691185.1). Taxonomy (NCBI): domain Eukaryota; kingdom Metazoa; phylum Chordata; class Amphibia; order Anura; family Myobatrachidae; genus Crinia; species Crinia signifera. The sequence goes on from NC_139226.1 coordinate 20,270,449, forward strand.
TAAGTGCAGAAATAATTATGCGTAGGCGGAAATGAGAGGAAAAGGAAAAGCGGAAGTGATGATGTCATAGTCATTTATTTAGAGCATGATGTCATACAGAGATGCAAGTTGTAGACCAGGCATGTCCAACGTTGGCCCTCCAGATGTTTTGAAACTACACATCCCAGCATGCTTTGCAATAGTTTTAGCATTCTCTAATAGCAAAACTGTGGCAAAGCATGCTGGGATTTGTAGTTTCACAACATCTGGAGGGCCAACCTTGGACATGCCTGTTGTAGACGATGAGTAAGGTGTAGCTGAATTACCAACTGAAAATTCTATTACTGAAAAGATGGTCATTGGGCACTTACAGGGGTGCAAACGTGTTAATGGCCCAAGATTAAATTATTTGTGACCAATGTAATAGGCAAAACCAGTACTGTTGGCTGACAATCATAAAATATGTGGGCAAATAAGTGCAACCCTATTCACTACCACCATATAACTGAACGTAAGGGTAACAGGTAAGGGCAATTTACTTTTTTTTGGCCTGGGGGTGCAGTGATAAGGATAATGATAATCTAGGGAGAATTTAGAAACATTGAGAACCACTGCAATAAGAGATCCATATTGGAACTCAGCGGTGAAGCAATAGCCCCCCACAGGCCTTCGTGGAGGTTTAGAGGCACTTTGGGGCATGTGGGGGCTGGGGGGTCTGCAGGGGCTATTGCTAACACAACCTTTTCATTGTCAGGGGATTACCCTCTCTGTCTGCAGCAGCCACTGGGGTCCCTTCACGCCTTCCAACAATAAAAATGTCCCTTCCAAAATGGCAGCTGCTTCATAGGAGACAGGTTTTATGGAGGCTAGAGGAGGTGGCAGCCAGCGGCATGGGGGGGGGGGATCCCCAACAACGAGTAGGTACTGGGGTAGGTGATGACTTTTTTGGGTGGAAGCGCCGTATTTATAGTTACGCTATTATTGGAACTCAGAAAATAATTGACGGTTCCGAGGACTTTGCAGTGGTCACAATGCAGAAAATAAACCTTGATATACTGTATACTGTATAATGTAGTCAACGTTCTTTTGTAAAATATCCGGGTGTCACAAATCCCCCTTCCCAGGGGTCTGTAAAACAGGCTGCTTCATCACCCCTAAGCAGGAAGACTATTTCTTTAATGCATTTCTTTAATTCAAGCTGTGATGATCATTTCTTTTATTTTCCAGACCGTGACTATTGCCAAGGCCTGGCAGCCGGCAGCGTTGCTAATTTGGATGCGCCCACCTGAGATCCATCTGTAGTAATGGAACGCGACAGCGAGGAGAGAAGTAGCCAGGAACGCAGTAAAAATCGAAGGTTGGAGGAACAAGACAGAGACTTAGGGGGAGATTTATACAGCTTTCTGCAAAGGGAAGGTGGAGGTGCTGAACATTGCAACCAATCAGATTCTTGCTCTCATTTATCAAGTCCATTCTAGAAAATGAGACCTAGTTTCTGATTAGCTGCTATGGAAATCACCATATACTGTAGAGGTGAACTAGAAGACAAGTAACGGGTAAGGAGGTTGTGATAGAGATATAAAAAAGGATGGGAGACATATAAAACCATATGAACAGGACCAGTAGAGAAATTGCCCATAACAACGAGTAGATAAACTCTGGGACCGTGAATCATTAGGGAACATGGTTCATATGGGTTGATTTGGTAGGGAGGCTTCTTCCCAGGCAGCAGGATCGCATGTGATACAGATGGAGCCCATTTAGTTCTTGTGGGGGCTGGTGATAGAATCGCAAGCCCCCCGCTAGCTGCCAGGCCCCGCCATCCATCGAAAGGGGGTGCGCGCGCACGAGACGTGCCCGTTCAGACGGAACTCCCTGCTGCGGCCCACCACATTCCTGTCCACCGTCACCAGTCCCCGCTGCCTCCCAGCACCCCCCTCTAACCATACCTATCTCCCTGAAGCGGACTCGGGCAGGGTTCCGCCCCCCAGCCGCCGAGTGACTGGGACGCATGTGCGTGTGAGATGCTCGCACATCCTAGTCTAATGAAGTCCCTCTCAGCCAGTGCTCGCCAGCGGGGACATTCTGGCGAGTGCTGGAGCTGAATGAGAGCGGTTCCATCTGTACGGTATATTGCATGTGCGCCCATTACGCACTGCTGGGAGCATAGGTGCTGATTCTGTGAGTGCCCCCCAGGGCTTCTGCAGTGTCTTCACCTGGGGGATGGCGGCCCCCTAAGCTCTTTTTCATGTCTGCCGCCTCCCAGGGTTTCAGCATCTTCATCTGTAATCTTCACCTGGGGGCGGCAGTCTTTTTCAGCTCTTTTGCATGGCCGCTGCCTCCCAGATCTTTTACTTCAGGAGCTCTTCTCTGCTCCTCCTCCGCCGTTGGACTGCCTGCCCCCTGTCTTGAACTGGCTAATACATCCAGCTCTAGAGGGTGGGGCAATGACACAGCAAGCCGTGATTGGCTGGCTGCGGCCATTTTTTATTTTATTTTTTCCGCCGATGGATGAGGGGGGCACTGACCTGAGCGAGTGAGGGAAGGGAGGTCGGATGTGGCATGGATGGGGGAGGGGGGGGGGGGGTTGGGGGTGCCGCAAGTGGGGGAGGGGGGTTTGGCGATGCCGTCGGGGGGGTCGGGGGTGCCGCATTGCCCGCTCAGAAAGCCTTGCTCATCTGCCTGCACCACACATGCGAGAGATGAGCTGGAGCTTTTGAGCGACTGCTCTTAATTATCTGTCCCGTCCGTTCTGAATCTTGGGCGGACTCAGAAGTTGAACGGCGGGGCCGCGCATTTAAATCACTGTGTGGTCGCTCAGAAAATGCCTGAATATCGCCCTGTGTGTGGGACCCATTAGAGAGAGGATTGGATGCAGCATGAGAGAGGAATAAGACAGAAGGCCTGAAACACACACACAGCACAGAAGACACAATACAATAGAAGCAATGTCATAGGAGCCTATCAGTTAGAGATGGCTTCATGTACGTGGGAGACGTATGAGCTAATTAAGTGCTGCACCTGGTGACAAGGAACGGGCTGCATCATTACAGGCCAGGAGTTAATTACAGCTTAGGAGGAAAGACAAGGTCGGGAGCGAAATACAGACTATAGATAGGATAGAATGGAGAATGGAAAATGCATGCTACAGACTGGCAGCGGGGGCTTTATCGGTTCACTCTGGAATATTCATAATGATTTGCGCTATAAAGAGGGTGGGGCCTGTGTATGCAGACACACAAGCGGGAGCTCCGCCTGCTGTTTATCTTTTCGCATTTGCTAGAACATCAATATAGACCTGAAAAATGATGATATTGATCGTAGCAACCAATCAGATACAGTCTATCATTCCTCGTAGGCATCCTAGTAAATGAGAGACAGAATCTAATTGGCTGCTATGGGTAATAACATCAACTGAAATCCCTACGGATAAAAAGAAGAATTAGGTGCTGAGTGGGTTGACGACAGGACAAATCAAATTGCAGGATTACGCGGTGGACAAACACAATATTTGGAAGCGGGAGCTGCTCGTTTCCTTTCAGCTGTGTAAATAAGAACAGCGCCGATCTCTCCTAATGCCCGCACTGCAAATATTTGTGATGTCCGGCAATGGCGAATCTCTGTATAATGTGTGTGCGCGCAGTCACACATATGAGAACGTATACTTAACCCTTTGAGTGCCAAGCAAATTTGTCAAAATTGGTGTAAAAAAATGCCAAGCAATGAATGTAATGTTACCTTTATATAGGAAATATAATCTTTTTTTTTTATTATTACACAACACTTTTAAGGGGGAGATTCTCTAAGCTAAATATGCGGTAAAAACCCCGTTATCGGGGTTTTTACCGCATTTTGGGATGCACTAAGCATCCCCCGCCGGGTTACCGCGGTGGGGGGGCATCGCCACAAAAATCTGGCGATGCCCCATAGAAGCCTATGGGCTTCTACCACAACCCTCCACCGCCCCGCACCGACCCACCACCACCCCGAATGGACCCCCGCCGCCCTGAATCGCACCACCCCCCCTCACATGTGTCCGGGCAGCACAGAGCTGTGCTGCCCGGACCTGTGACCTCCTCCTCCCTGCACTATAATCCTCTTCCGGGTGCAGGAAGGAGGAGGGGTCGGCGCAGCAGCGCCAGGTAAGGGAGGGAGGGGGGAGCCGCCGGGACCCTCTGACTGTCACCGCAAAGGACAGCTCTTAACGCAAGAGCTGTCCTTTGCCATAATTATCGCATATGTTACTGCATATGCGATAATTATGAATGCAATGGGTGGCGATAGGAGGCAGAGCTGGGGTGCGGATGTTAGAACACCCCCCCCCCCCCCTTAATTTGAATTTATATAACAAATGTGAGCGACGCTGGCATTGTTTAGCGGATATTTTGAACGTCTCTCACAGAGATGTTGGCACTGAAAGGGTTAAGATAATGCCATCATTTCCCAGGTTGCACAATCACGGTGAACCTCCTCAGATAAATGTATACGCAGACATTCACACGGCGGAGTGGAAAAGGAACACACGGGTGAAAGTGAGATTACAAATAGTTTCCAGTAAACAGGTAGTTAATGGTGTCTGGCTCTAATGCAGACTGGTGGTTGTGGGACCATTAAAGATAATCCATAATGTATTTTTGGTTATACACATATTTTATGTATGGGGATGTATCGTAAATCAGGCTTATGTCAAGTATATCCAGGTTTTTTGTTACTGTGAAAAAGCTATCCATCCATCCATCCATCCATCCATCCATCCTCCCACCACTCATTGCAAATATAAGGGCCTTTAACAGCATTGTATACTTGAAAAGATTCACACAGGTTGACTTGTGTGTAGATCAAATTGTTGACAGTGTCTAGGTAACTCACTATTGGTCGACAAGCAGAAGGTCAACATGGTAAAAATATTGTGAAAAACTCTCACTGATCTTTTCATGTGTGGTCAATGTCAATATTTTGCTTGTGTTGACCTTTTTGTCAATGCCGACCTTTTTTCTGTGCGGACCTTGTGTATCAACCAATAGTGGTTGACCTATTGACTGTCGACCTATCAGCCAAAACCAGCAGGACTTACAAACACTGAGTGAGCTCTATCTCCCCCTCTTGGCAGAAACACAGTAAAATTGGGGACATACTTATTGAAAGAGGGGAGGAGCTAGTTATCAACAGTGGTGGCTCCAGAGGCGGGGCTACAGCACAGTTCAAAATTCAAATAAGGGAACAACACCCACTACTACCAACTGCCAATCCAAACAGACTCACTGGCAGTTGGTGTGGCTGCCTATTTCAGTTATGAATTGTGTTTTTAGCCCCACCCATGGAGCCGATCCCAGTGGTCACCAAACAATAGCACTGTACTATTTGTTAATCATTATTTATTTACAATTGTAAAAAAAACGGTTGCTTCTAATAGACATTCATAGTGGATGGGCGGTTGTGGGTGGCGGTTGTGCTGGTGGGGTGGGGGTTATTATACCCAGATAATGCCTGTCCTGGATTCCATAAAATACATCATGTAATGCATTACTGTACAGTAGGGATGCCTTATTTGGCTAGCATATTATTCCTATACGTTTTATGCGCCTCATTTAATGTAGAAAAACAAAATGCATTATCATTTCACGTAGTGATTGTATTATGAAAAAGTCTATAATTCTTCTTTTGGAGTTTCTGGAAAATTGGATTAAAGCTGACGCAAGAACCACAAAGTATTTTATAGTCGTAGTTAGACTCACGGTTCCTCTTACTGATGTTCACAATATCCATTAAGAATACTCTTTGGCCAATTGAGCTACAGTACAGTATGTTGCATTTACTTTGTCAGTAGAAATAAGCAAACTAATGTCATTTGTAAATGTGACTAAACAGGTTCAGCACAGGGGTGAGAAAAGAGTTGAAAAAAAAAAAAATCTAGTTAAAAGCATAGTAACCTCCTCTCCTACATTCTGCAGGAGACTCCCTGACATAGCAGCAATCTCCCTCTCTCCCTCATTAGTCTAGCAATCTCCCTCATGTCACCTAGCCCACATTACACTGTTACATCATAGTTACCTCCTCTCCTACATTCTGCAGGAGACTCCCTGACATAGCAGCAATCTCCCTCTCTCCCTCATTAGTCTAGCAATCTCCCTCATGTCACCTAGCCCACATTACACTGTTACATCATAGTTACCTCCCCTCCTGCATTCTGCAGGAGACTCCCTGACATAGCAGCAATCTCCCTCTCTCCCTCATTCGTCTAGCAATCTCCCTCATGTCACCGAGCCCACATTACACTGTTACACCATAGTAACCTCCTCTCCTACATTCTGCAGGAGACTCCCTGACATAGCAGCAATCTCCCTCTCTCCCTCATTAGTCTAGCAATCTCCCTCATGTCACCTAGCCCACATTACACTGTTACATCATAGTTACCTCCTCTCCTGCATTCTGCAGGAGACTCCCTGACATAGCAGCAATCTCCCTCTCTCCCTCATTAGTCTAGCAATCTCCCTCATGTCACCTAGCCAACATTACACTGTTACATCATAGTTACCTACTCTCCTGCATTCTGCAGGAGACTCCCTGACATAGCAGCAATCTCCCTCTCTCCCTCATTAGTCTAGCAATCTCCCTCATGTCACCTAGCCCACATTACACTGTTACATCATAGTTACCTCCTCTCCTACATTCTGCAGGAGACTCCATGACATAGCAGCAATCTCCCTCTCTCCATCATTAGTCTAGCAATCTTCCTCATGTCACCTAGCCCACATTACACTGTTACATCATAGTTACCTCCCCTCCTGCATTCTGCAGGAGACTCCATGACATAGCAGCAATCTCCCTCTCTCCATCATTAGTCTAGCAATCTTCCTCATGTCACCTAGCCCACATGGTCTCATCTACATTTAGATTTAAGTCATTTTAAAAGATTCCTCTCAGATGTACAGTAGCAGTGCACACCCACGCTTCTAGGTGCCACATTCACAATCTCTTTTTACAATCTCTCCATATATGGAACTAGATACGCCCCTTGGGTGGTGCATGACATGCCACCTCAATGGGGTGCTTTGCAAAATTATATTACCAACTTTGAGCTGTGACCGTTTTTCTTTCACTTTGAGCTGTGACAGTTTTTAGCCCACAAACTCTCCACTCCACCCCCAGTCTCTATCTGCTCCTACCTCCAATCTCTGTCTTTACAGCTCTATCTCTCCATATCGAGCAAGTTTGGAACAGATCAGTGTCACTGCAAAAATTGCTTTCTCTTTCTGTTATGACATCTTTTAGTGCACACAGGAGTAATTTCGCCCACTTAGGGGCCTCTACTGTTCACTGACAGAACTTCACCTCCTAGAGGTGAGGAGTAGTTAGCCAAGCCATTTTCCCAGAGTCCTGCTACTCAAATCTGGACAAACTGGGGCCCATGTGTACCAAATGCACTGCACCCATTATATTTACAAATGTCCCCCCTGAATCTCAGGGCACCTGTGGCATACGGTGGTTGCATTATAATTGATGTTCTCCAAATATTCTATAACTTATCATGTATTTACTGTGCGTACTCAGGGGCTTATTCACAAACAGAGTAGGTGCGGAATGCCAGATTTACTACAAATGCAATGTGAAAACAGGGGCGCGGCCTCGCAGGAGCATCGTGGGTATAGGCCATGCCCATTTCTCACTGTCCCTCTTTCTGCCTCTCCAGTGTTGACTTAGCACATGCTGCTGCATGCTGGGCTGCAGTGTGGATAGGGAGGTGCTTAAAGTATTATTTATTCTGTATTTTATTCTAAGGGGGCATGGCCACACCTCTCACAGCATGAGTTTCCACACTGATCTGTTGCTGCCTGTTTATACAATAAATAGATGAAGCCCGTAGAGTTGAATTTGCTCCATACATTCTTAGAATAGTTGCTGCCTGTGACACTGGTTTAATGCGGCCACAAGGTGACAGAGATTCCTTCTCCACCCACGCCGCGATATTTAATGCAGCGTCCTTGCCACCGCACTGTTTCCCCCATCGTTGCTATGCGCACACACACACAATGGCGTTCCGAGATTCTTCTTAAATCCCCCTGTTCTGTATAATATTCTCGCAGCACTTCAGTTCTCCTCCAGCCCGCCTGCCCCTTCTCCTCTCTGCCTCTCCAAAGTCTTTGAAACCTGCCCAGCTTTCAAGCGAAAGAAATTTCTCTCCGGTTGATCTCAGACAATGTCACCTTCTGATTATGGCTTTGTTATTTTAATTGGTTTATATTAGGATCCCCCTTTCCCGAGTCTCCACGTTTCCCCCCCTCCTCTCTCTGTGCCACACAGAGTGCATGAATGACATTGAAGGAAGGCAGCCTCTCTGCACAGACCTACAAAGTACATTGTTTCCTCAATGACCTCTTTGCTGGGACGATTCTCAAAAGCTCTTTTTAATTTTTTTTTAATGGCTCTTGAGACCCGTTCTCTTCTTCCGTGTCTAGGACTGCGGACAGCCTGTGCTGTCGTTCAACTGAGACCTGCTTAACTGCACCCATAAACCTTCTTCCCTCCCCCTGTTAAAACCAGAGGATTCACTTGAAATCTTTGGTTGCGGGTTGGCAGTGTATGTATCATCGCTTGTTACACCGTCGCTGCAAGCAAACTGCAGGTGTTCTAGGCCCCCCCTGCAGTTATAAATACCCCAGCACTTAATGCCTGCCGAGCCTTGTAGAACGTCAGGACCCCTCAGCGCTGGCAACCTGTAGGGCATTGTCTGCTTCCAGCCTATTCAGAGGCAGGATACAACCCAACAGAGCATTGCTTAATTAATTTTTCATTGCCTGAGACTGCAGAACGTCGCTTCATTTGCCGCTTAACTGCTAAGCTTCTATAGCGCGTAACTCCATTGACTGCTTGCTGCAATAGACCTGCAGGGTAGCGAAGCCGCTTGCAGAGAAATGTTATCTATTGTCTCTTTAATACCTGGAAAGGAATGTAAGTGCCTTGAGTTACGCCGCGTTATATGTAGCAGAAGACTATTGTTGTATTCAGACTCCTTTGTGTTGTCCCTGAACACCTGTTAGGTAGAAACAGAAGAGAGGATCCCTCCGTTCCTATCTGCGCTGATGCCATCCTGGCACTTCTGCTGAATCCAGTCTGGAAATGAGGAGATCGTACAGTAGTTGCCCACTCACATGGTGGTTCTAAAAAGTTACTTTTGGGGGAGTTGACCTGGCTCCAGGGACTAGCATATTAGACCTAGCAAAGTTCTGGGACCTGGCCACGTGGCACCAACCCATCTCATTGTTTGACAGTTGGTCTCAGGGGCCAGACTTCATCTCTGGTAGCCAGGCAGCCAAGCAGAGTGACAGGTAGGGATGACCATCAACCATTCATGTTCATCGATGGTTTATGACCAATGTAGAATAGTTTGGCCATCGATTGCACAGCATAACCGTGTAGTTTTTTTTTTTAATTCCAGAAGGTGTCGGGACAATGTTATGATTGCCACCAGATGGTACTAGATGGCGCTGTTACATTTGCACAGAGGTCTTCTAGCTTCCTGCTAAATAAATCTTCAACCAATAACAGCTGCTTTTCCTTGGTGGATTAGGTCCACCAATTATCAGGATACCGCCTGGTCTTTCCATGGACAAGGCTGCTATTGAAGACTGTGCAACGTAAGTATGGAACCGGAGTCAGACAGGGACACAAGCTGAAGAACCATACACAGAACTTTATCGCACTACTGTGTGCGATTGCCACGGGGCCACTGTGGCATATGCTACACACTAGCACACAGTACTAGAGGTGGAATACCAAGCACTGGTTAATTAACCGCAACGGTTGAGGTGTTAGCGGTGCAGTCACTGGTAGCATCTAAATACCATACAGGCAGACAGAAGACAGGACCAGATTGCAAATACTCACAAATGGACATGCTGGACCGGATTGCGGAGCAGCACTGATACAGGCCGGCAAAAGGACATGATCCGCAAGTGGATTAGTCGCTAATAGTGACACCAGTATATACACATACTGTATACACATAAGCTCATCAAGAGCCGGTACATACAGGACATACCGTAGGTAAATACAAAGGGTCACACAAACACAGGAGCTCTACAAGAGCAGGTACATAGAGGTTGGAGTGCACAGGATATGCACAATAACAAGTACATGCAAAGAAATAGATTATTCACAGAATACAGGAGTAATCAGGCATGCCCAGAACAGAACAAGAAACTAGCAGCATAACCAGCACAAAGCTTAGGGCAGGCTGGAGCAACTCCAAATGAAAACAACCAGAAAGGAAAAAAAGCCTAGTCACCGCAGGTGGACAGCCAGACACAGCAAGACTACTAATGGCCTAATTATGACAGGTGAGACTGCACATACAGAAGTCAGGCTGCAGTAACACAAACCCGCCAGAGGTGGCTCATAACAGTACCCCCTTCTTGACAGGGGGTGAAAGGACCCCATTATCCAGGTTTTCCACAAGATTTACATCAGAAAATCAGGAAAGCTGGTACAAACAAAGAAAAGATAAAATGGAAAAAAGCTGTGGCAGCAGCTTGTAACTGACACGAAGCATAGCTCCGTCCCGACACCTATGAAATCCCACCCAGGTGCTGATTGGCCCTCAGGCCAGCCATTCATAGAAAATGGATAACCATTGATAGTTATCCCATCGAAAGTTAAAACCAACGATGGACACCCATTGAATTTACTTTGCCATTGATGACCATTTATATTGCCATCAATTGCAATCATCAAGGGTATTCATAACGATGGACATCACTAGCGTTGATCAGCCACCGCCAGTCTCCCTTTTTGGCCAGAACAGGCCATTGGCCCTTTTAGATTTGCCAGGTGGCCAGTCCGGCCCTGTTTGGGTCCCAACCTGTTGCTAGACAGAATATGCTATTTACTTGTATGTTATACTGCCGTGTTTGCTTCTGTAGTAATAATGGGGCAGATTCAGAAGGTGCCCGACAATCGGGATCCCACAGTCAGTATACCGACATTGGAATCTTGACTGCCGGTGCTCTGACAGGGGGGATCCAGACTGACAGGGGCTACTCTCCCTTGTGGGGGTCCACGATCCCCATAGAGGGAGAATAGAACCTGTGGCAAGCCAAGCGAGCCACCGAGCCCGCAAGGGGCTTCTTTGCACTCGTCCCCCTGTTGGGGCACCATCAGTCGGTATACTGACTGTCGGTATCCCCATTATCAGGCAGTCATACCACACCTGATTCATACTGTTTACATAGGTCCAAATTCGGCCCCTCCGCCGATGGTTTGGGTCTACGCATGAGCATTGTCACCAATGAGCATGTGCAGGCTGCGGCTGCGAGCGCCTTCGGCTACATTTTTTCTTTGCAGCCTCTACCTGTCACTCTGGCTGTGAGCGCCTTGGTCACAGCCAGAGTGACAGGTAGAGGGCGTTCCTGGGTGGATCCACAGCATTTCATGGGCGTGCTCATGAAAACAGTGGGCTCGCCCATAGATATGTTGGGCAGGTCCCAGCGAATGCAGGCATTTCCCTGCCTGCTCAGGATGGGAGGATGACACTCAAAGCCACTGCATGACAGGAGTCTGCTGGGTCTGAAGCGAACTTGGGGCAGCCGCCAACGTCATGCCCCCACCCCGAGCAGGCAAAGGAACAAATGCCCTCCCAGCATTTCTGAGTCCACCATTTTCTTGCGGGCACGCCCATGAAACTCCGGGAATCCGCCCTGGCATGCCCCTTGCATGTCAATCAGGCTGCGAGCGCCATGCCAAGAATGAACATCAGGAAAAGATGGGGAGGGTGAACTCTCAAAAATGGTGCTACGCCATGTGCCCACTAGGCCCTCGTTGCAGCCCTGCAGTAGGCATAGAAATACCACTCATTTAAGGCCTATACCCTCCCCCCTCCTTTTTATCAGCGACAAGCTCCTGTCACAGTGGTACAATGTCCCAGAGTAGTTTGTCTTGTGTCAAGTCTAGATCTTTTCCCATAAAGAACAGAGCTTTCAAATTTGATTAGTTTCCTCTGTCATCCTAGTTTGAGGGACATAATTAAACAGCAATAAACCACACTAATTGGGATCATGGACTATTAAGGCTGTCACCCTGTTGTTGTCGGACATATGTATCGAGGCAGAAATTGCTGACAAATGGATGCTGTTCTTAACGTAACGTAACTTTGTCCTTTCCTCCATTTTGCCTCTACGGCTAAATCACTCCAGAGTGGATTTCACAATCTGGAACGGCAATAGGCCGGTTCTTTATATCCGTCACAATAATTCTATTTGACAGGAAGGACAAAGTCATAGATTCATCTCATTGTGACTGTCACACCACAGAGGGATGAAACCTTACTCTTCTTACCTCAGGACCATGCTTGTGGCCACTTATGAAGATACTTTAGTTGCCACTGTTTTTGATGTATGTTGCCCGGGGTAACCTGTGGTTTGCAAACTGCAGGTCTTTGGGTTACTTTTGGTGGGCCTCCTTGCATTTCCCGGGTGGGACAGATGTTTCCATCTTGCCTTTAATCGTTTACTCAACATATAGAGCACCTTCCCCAACATCTCTAATTCTTGAATGACGGACACAGCTGCAACATCATTGTTGACTTCAAGCTAAGTGATGTCCCTTCACTGGTACTCCACCACGGCCGGTCACATTGGTTGTATACTCGCCCTTCTATACTTCCACTAAAGTACATTGAATTCTTCTACATTCTCCCTTTTCCCAACACTTCACAGCCAAAGAAACTTCATTAAATGATTCTTCATTATGGCTTTCCAACACCTTTGGTGTTATGACTTTTTATGAAACCACAACCTTGGCTTACATGAAACCATATAAATGTACTTGCTATTTTCGGGGTGGCTTTATCTCCCCCATTTCATCCCCAAGACTCCATGCTGGAATAACCTTTCTACAGCGTCTTTATCTATAAATATGGCACTAGCAATGGTCCTGTTCTCTTAAATAGTAAGCTGTTCCCGGCAATGAGTTGTCTCTATCATCAGGGATTCTAAAGGTGACATTCTTCCTTCTTCTTGCTGGACTTCTTGCTTATGATTTTTGCTCTTCCTCTATCGGCGTTCGCCTTTCCTCTGGAAGCAGGTTGTCCATATCTTGCTTTAACCCACAAAGCTCACTTGGTTTCCTCAACAACTGAAGGTTTTGCATCTGGACTTCATCAAGTTGCTTTTGCAGCCCAACCCCATCAGATCTTCTCTTCCTGGACACTTCTTCCTGAAGAAGGGTGGTATTCCATCTAACATGATTAAGCCGTATGGTTGCCATTTGTTTCCATTATATCTTCTGATACTGATCATTACTGGGTACCTTAATAACTCTTCATGTTCTCTCAGGTCCATCAATATCATTCCCATCATTTTGATTCTTCTATGTTCTTTTGTATCTATGTCCCTTTCCTCTAACTTTTATTTTATAAGGGACCACAAGAGGTTCTCTGTACACAATACAGCCGAGATGTAAGGTATTATAGGAATAATTGCTACACTACTAGGGGACATGCTGCCGTTTTAAGAGATGAACGTTTAATAACATGAGGAGCTGCGGGTATAGATGATAAGTAAGTAGGAGGAAGCGGTAAATGAAGTGCGAGAGCAGAGTACTGTGAGAACTGGAGGGAAGATGGCATTGTTTCAAGGAGCTTACAATCTAGGGGGAGGGGGAGACAGACAGGTGCCATGAGGCATGAACAAACTAAAGATGACCTGATGGCAGGCAGTAAGCTAGATGGCCAAGGCATAAGGCAATGGGTTGGGAGAGTGTTATGAGATGGAAAGGTACAGATGGAGCATCCACCGCCATCTGCCAGAAGGGGGCACGAGCGCACAAGACGCTTGCATGCCCAGTTCCGATGAAGCCCTCCACCACCCTCGGCCACCCTCTGCAGCTCCCCTGATGCCCCCCCAGCTGCCCCCAGCTCCCCACGATCTCTACCCATCTCCCTGAAGCGGAGATGGGCAGGGAAAGTGCTCCCTGCTGTGTTAACGGGGACGCATTTGCATGTGAGACGCTTGCGCCCCCTGTCAGATGGAAGATAGCACTGGCTGTGAGGTGCTCCATCTGTATGCTTTTAGGAGCAGATGGGTTTTCAGTGCCCGTTGGAAACTTTGCAAGGTAGAGACTAACAGAGCATATTCCAGTGAAGGTAGAAGCAAGGGCAAAATCTTAGAGTTGCATGTGATGCAGTGGCCAGGGTAGAGAAGATAGCGAGAGGCAGTATGTAGGGGATCGGAGAGAGCAGTGGCGATAGAGAGGGTGGTTGTACTCTGTATGTGATGGTGAGGAACTCGGAAAGGGTTGGCCCATTTCCCTTCTGTAGCTCTTTGATTGCACCTTCTTTGGCCACTAATATAACCACTTTATTTCTTATTATTATTTGTACTATCATCTTGTCTTTTCATCACAACCACCACTGCCGCTTCCACTCTCCCTACTGACTTCTCTTACTGTTTGGTGACTGCTACATTTTGCAGAATTTAATCAATCGTTGTAGATTCAACTAATTCTCCCATAACACTTTCATCAATATTGTTCTCAGCAAAGCTAACTGTTACATCCATTTTTATCTCCTCTGGATCCAAATAGTCATTAAATTGTGCATTCTGCAATACAAAGTCGGTATTGTTCTTCCCCCTGTTGAGTGCCAAGGGTTTGTTCTTTTGGTTCATTCAATACATATAGCTTTTTCCAAGATGGGTCTCCCATTGCTTACTGTGATATACAAAATGCCAGTTGCTCAATCAATGTATTGGTCCACCCCAGGTGCATGTAAGGGATGAGATAATGTAGAATAGACTAAAATAACACAAGTTCGTCCTGCACACTGTAATGGACCAGCAAAGGAGATTTACATCCTACATAGTAATATAATGCTGAGATCTCAGTTACATATATTTGCAAGCATTGGCGTCTCTGCTATGGTGGTCCTGTGCTGTATGAATATGGTGCCAAATTGTATTTTCTTATGCTACATGATAATGGCACATACTTTCGATATTTCCAGTGGTGGATCCCGAGGGGGGCTGCAGCGCAGTTCAGAATTCAAGTATGGGATCCACACCAACTGCCAGTGAGTCCTGGCTTTGATGTTTGTTAGTATTTTCAGCGGCAGTTTGGTGGATCTCATATTTAAAATTCGGACCGCACTGCTGTCCGATCCGCCACTGGATATTAATAAATTGACCCCAGGGTCCCATAACATGGAACTACAAGGATCAGCACACCCTCCAACTACGAATGAGATACCTGCCTCACAGAACAATAATATATAGAACATCCTCATGCTGATAAGAGCCTATCCTGGGAGCCTATTCCAAGAGATGGAAGCAGAGTGGTAGCATTGTGTTATTGCCCCGCAGCCAATGAGCACGCTGCATCTCCAGAAATGTGATCAGGGGGCTCTATTTGTGCACAAAAATGGAGGGGTTTTGCCATATAATAGAGATATACATAGCACAAGATATAACTTGTGTCACAGTGACATGTGTTATATACAGGGGTGTAGCTACCATAGGTGCAGGGAGTGCAGCTGCTATGGGGCTAGAGCAGAGAGGGGCCACCTTCCCTGTCACAGTTACATGTGTTATATACAGGGTGTAGCTACCATAGGTGCAGGCAGTGCAGCTGCTATGGGGCCCAGAGCTGAGAGGGGCCACCTTCCCTGTCACAGGTACATGTGTTATATACAGGGTGCAGCTACCATAGGTGCAGGGAGTGCAGCTGCTATGGGGCCCAGAGCTGAGAGGGGCCACCTTCCCTGTCACAGTTACATGTGTTATATACAGGGGTGTAGCTACCATAGGTGCAGGGGGTGCAGCTGCTATGGGGCCCAGAGCTGAGAGGGGCCACCTTCCCTGTCACAGTTACATGTGTTATTTACAGGGGTGTAGCTACCATAGGTGCAGGGAGTGCAGCTGCTATGAGGCCCAGAGCTGAGAGGGGCCACCTTCCCTGTCACAGTTACATGTGTTATATACAGGGGTGTAACTACCATAGGTGCAGGGGGTGCAGCTGCTATGGGGCCAGAGCTGAGAGGGGCCACCTTCCCTGTCACAGTTACATGTGTTATATACAGTGGTGTAGCTACCATAGGTGTAGGGGGTGCAACTGCTATGGAGCCCAGAGCTGAGAGGGGCCACCTTCCCTGTCACAGTTACATGTGTTATATACAGGTGTAGCTACCATAGGTGCAGGGAGTGCAGCTGCTATGGGCCAGAGCTGAGAGGGGCCACCTTCCCTGTCACAGTTACATGTGTTATATACAGGGGTGTGGCTACCATAGGTGCAGGGAGTGCAGTTGCTATGGGGCCAGAGCTGAGAGGGGCCACCTTCCCTGTCACAGTTACATGTGTTATATACAGGTGTAGCTACCATAGGTGCAGGGAGTGCAGCTGCTATGGTGCCCACAGCTGAGAGGGGCCACCTTCCCTGTCACAGTTACATGTGTTATATACAGGGGTGTAGCTACCATAGGTGCAGGGAGTGCAGCTGCTATGGGGCCCAGAGCTGAGAGGGGCCACCCTGTCACAGTTACATGTGTTGTATACAGGGTGTAGCTACCATAGGTGCAGGGAGTGCAGCTGCTATGGGGCCCAGAGCTGAGAGGGGCCACCTTCCCTGTCACAGTTACATGTGTTATATACAGAGGTGCAGCTACCATAGGTGCAGGGAGTGCAGCTGCTATGGGGCCCAGAGCTGAGAGGGGCCACCTTCCCTGTCACAGTTATATGTGTTATATACAGGGGTGTAGCTACCATAGGTGCAGGGGGTGCAGCTGCTATGGGGCCCAGAGCTGAGAGGGGCCACCTTCCCTGTCACAGTTACATATGTTATATACAGGGTGTAGCTACCATAGGTGCAGGGAGTGCAGCTGCTATGGGGCCCAGAGCTGAGAGGGGCCACCTTCCCTGTCACAGTTACATGTGTTATATACAGAGGTGTAGCTACCATAGGTGAAGGGAGTGACGCTGCTATGGGGCCCAGTGCTGAGAGGGGCCACCTTCCCTGTCACAGTTATATGTGTTATATACAGGGTGTAGATGCCATAGGTGCAGGGGGTGCAGCTGCTATGGGGCCCAGAGCTGAGAGGGGCCACCTTCCCTGTCACAGTTACATGTGTTATATACAGGGGTGTAACTACCATAGGTGCAGGAGGTGCGGCTGCTATGGGCCCAGAGCTGAGAGGGGCCACCTTCCCTGTCACAGTTACATGTGTTATATACAGGGTGTAGCTACCATAGGTGCAGGGGGTGCAGCTGCTATGGGGCCCAGAGCTGAGAGGGGCCACCTTCCCTGTCACAGTTACATGTGTTATATACAGGGTGTAACTACCATAGGTGCAGGGAGTGCAGCTACTATGGGGCCCAGAGCTGAGAGGGGCCACCTTCCCTGTCACAGTTACATGTGTTATATACAGGGGTGTAGTTACCATAGGTGCAGGGGGTGCAGCTGCTATGGGCCCAGAGCTGAAAGGGGACACCTTCCCTGTCACAGTTACATGTGTTATATACAGGGTGTAGCTACCATAGGTGCAGGGTGTGCAGCTGCTATGGGCCCAGAGCTGAGAGGGGCCACCTTCCCTGTCACTGTTACATGTGTTATATACAGGGTGTAGCTACCATAGGTGCAGGGGGTGCAGCTGCTATGGGGCCCAGAGCTGAGAGGGGCCACCTTCCCTGTCACAGTTACATGTGTTATATACAGAGGTGTAGCTACCATAGGTGAAGGGAGTGACGCTGCTATGGGGCCCAGTGCTGAGAGGGGCCACCTTCCCTGTCACAGTTATATGTGTTATATACAGGGTGTAGATGCCATAGGTGCAGGGGGTGCAGCTGCTATGGGGCCCAGAGCTGAGAGGGGCCACCTTCCCTGTCACAGTTACATGTGTTATATACAGAGGTGTAGCTACCATAGGTGCAGGGGGTGCAGCTGCTATGGGGCCAAGAGCTGAGAGGGGCCATCTTCCCTGTCACAGTTACATGTGTTATATACAGAGGTGCAGCTACCATAGGTGCAGGGAGTGCAGCTGCTATGGGGCCCAGAGCTGAGAGGGGCCACCTTCCCTGTCACAGTTACATGTGTTATATACAGAGGTGTAGCTACCATAGGTGAAGGGAGTGACGCTGCTATGGGGCCCAGTGCTGAGAGGGGCCACCTTCCCTGTCACAGTTACATGTGTTATATACAGGGGTATAGCTACCATAGGTGCAGGGGGTGCAGCTGCTATGGGCCCAGAGCTGAGAGGGGCCACCTTCCCTGTCACAGTTACATGTGTTATATACAGGGTGTAGATGCCATAGGTGCAGGGGGTGCAGCTGCTATGGGGCCCAGAGCTGAGAGGGGCCATCTTCCCTGTCACAGTTACATGTGTTATATACAGAGGTGCAGCTACCATAGGTGCAGGGAGTGCAGCTGCTATGGGGCCCAGAGCTGAGAGGGGCCACCTTCCCTGTCACAGTTACATGTGTTATATACAGGGTGTAACTACCATAGGTGCAGGGGGTACAGCTGCTATGGGCACAGAGCTGAGAGGGGCCACCTTCCCTGTCACAGTTACATGTGTTATATACAGGGGTGTAGCTACCATAGGTGCAGGGGGTGCAGCTGCTGTGGGGCCCAGAGCTGAGAGGGGCCACCTTCCCTGTCACAGTTACATGTGTTATATACAGGCTGTAGCTACCATAGGTGCAGGGGGGTGCAGCTGCTATGGGGCCCAGAGCTGAGAGGGGCCACCTTCCCTGTCACAGTTACATGTGTTATATACAGTGGTGTAGCTACCATAGGTGCAGGTAATGCAGCTGCTATGGGGCCCAGTGCTGAGAGGGGCCATCTTCCCTGTCACAGTTACATGTGTTATATACAGGGGTGTAGCTACCATAGGTGCAGGGGGTACAGCTGCTATGGGGCCCAGAGCTGAGAGGGGCCACCTTCCCTGTCACAGTTACATGTGTTATATACAGGGGTGTAGCTACCATAGGTGCAGGGGGTGCAGCTGCTATGGGGCCCAGAGCTGAGAGGGGCCACCTTCCCTGTCACAGTTACATGTGTTATATACAGTGGTGTAGCTACCATAGGTGCAGGTAATGCAGCTGCTATGGGCCCAGAGCTGAGAGGGGCCACCTTCCCTGTCACAGTTACATGTGTTATATACAGGGTGTAACTACCATAGGTGCAGCTGCTATGGGGCAAGAGATGAGAGGGGCCACCTTCCCTGTCACAGTTACATGTGTTATATACAGGGGTGTAGCTACCATAGATGCAGGGAGTACAGCTGCTATGGGGCCCAGAGCTGAGAGGGGCCACCTTCCCTGTCACAGTTACATGTGTTATATACAGGGGTGTAGCTACCATAGGTGCAGGAGGTGCAGCTGCTATGGGGCCAGAGCTGAGAGGGGCCACCTTCCCTGTCACAGTTACATGTGTTATATACAGGGTGTAGCTACCATAGGTGCAGGGTGTGCAGCTGCTATGGGGCCCAGAGCTGAGAGGGGCCACCTTCCCTGTCACAGTTACATGTGTTATATACAGGCTGTAGCTACCATAGGTGCAGGGGGGTGCAGCTGCTATGGGGCCCAGAGCTGAGAGGGGCCACCTTCCCTGTCACAGTTACATGTGGTATATACAGGGGTGTAACTACCATAGGTGCAGGGGGTGCAGCTGCTATGGGGCCAGAGCTGAGAGGGGCCACCTTCCCTGTCACAGTTACATGTGTTATATACAGTGGTGTAGCTACCATAGGTGCAGGGGGTGCAGCTGCTATGGGGCCAGAGCTGAGAGGGGCCACCTTCCCTGTCACAGTTACATGTGTTATATACAGTGGTGTAGCTACCATAGGTGCAGGGGTGCTAAATAGGGGCAGTTACAAACTTTTAGTATGGGGCCTACAAGTTTCTAGTTACACCACTGGGACACTGTAATACATCAGATAAAGTCTAATAATAAAAGATCAGACGATATAGTCTTGTAGACAATCATTTTTGCAGCACAGACTAGTTCATGACCTATTAAGGCCTATTAAACCGTTTGATTCTAACAGTTTGCAAAATAATAGGAAGGAATAAAGCCGCAGATGTACACTTTAATCTTACTCCGATAAGCACTCGTTTCTGGTCAATGTAAATGTGGCTTTCATCATCCAGGCGCGATAACCATATACAATAGAATTCTATAGGAGAGCTTAATTAGCGGCAGGGAGGCTTTGAGTCGCGTTAATGAACGGGCTTTAAACTAACGTGGGGGAAAAGTACAAGGTTTTGTCTACAATTTAATTAACGCAGTTTTTTAGCCCCATATGTACAAGACCTTCCAGGATTCAGAACATTTGCTGTGAACAAGCCTCCGCTAACCTCACCGTGCACAGCAGGGTCTCTCAGAGACACAACCTCACAGCGGTCATGTTACGTCTACAGGACGCATCAATCCATCCTAAGATATGTTTGCAAACAGGAACCCTTTCATCTCCTTAATGTGAGTTTTATGAAGAACCGGCAGTAATCAGGATAAGATATGACACCATGTGGTTGGCGATAGCAGTTAAGGGCGCCACATCTTGTGTGTATTTTGCGCTGTGCATGCTCTGGGCAGGACCGTAACTAAGAGGGGGGGGGGGCTGGGGGGTCACGCGCCCCGGGGCGCTGCATGGGGGGGGGGGGGGCGCTGTCAGGTCCGGGCAGCGGGGGTCCGGGGACGGGCGTAGTGGCAGCTGGAAACAAGCTACGCTATTTGCCGGGCGGGAAGCAGATTTTGAAAAGACTTCCCAGGTGCTGATTGGCTGAATTCTCTCAGCCAATCAGTGTCCGGAAATTTTTTTCAAAATCAGCAGCGCTTCCCGCCGCCAGGCAAATAGCGTAGCTTGCTGATGAAGGGCTACACAAAGGAGCCAGCGGTTGATTTGATCAAAACTGCTAAGAAACCCAGAGCCCCACTTTTACCTAGGTTCCGGGCTGGGGGTTGAAATGTATCAGATCATTAGTCAATATTTCGACCGCTATTGGTAGACATGCATTACTGTAGGTCAACATGGACAACATGTTGACACACGCAAACAGTCTAGTGGGAGTGTTGAAAGGAAACTCTAAAGGCCAACAAGTTAAGTTGCTGGGCTAATTGCGAAATGCGTTGATTATTTATTTTCTCTAGATTACATGACAGATCCAGTCATTGTATCACTGTATTATATTAGCCCAGGGATCAAGTCACACCTCCGTTTACCTTACAGTACCGGACCGGAGCTGCTGTTCAGAAGAGCAATTTGCTGTCTGGGGGCAACTTCTTTAAAACATACATTCCCCATACCTCCCAACATTTCCCTCAAATGAATCACCACTCCCGCGCGCTCCTGAAAAGGGGCGGAGCCTCAGGAAAAGCAGAGCAGCAAGTTACAGGGGGACTTCCAACTTCCTCCGCACCATCGGCCACTGCAGTATGGGGGGGGGGGGGGGGGGGGAGGACTGTCCCTCAAAAATTGAGACCGTTACAAAGTATGTATACTCCAATACCCAAAGCAGCATGACCACACACATCTATACTCAAATGTGCAGGCTCATACACAAACCGCTGTTAATGTTAATATATAAAATAAGTAGGCTAGAGTAAGCGATGAGAGAGTGGTGTGGTCATATACTGTATTACCGTTATCAGCGCAGCCTCTGTGAGGAAATCATTTCCACAGGTATCACACTGAGGGAACCAAAGCAATCTCAAGGTTAAAGATCATACAACAGCGATCTAACCCACTAATAGGAATAACTGTGGCATCAAACAGTCACCAGAATAGATCAAAATCTCAGCTGTGAAAATGACCGTGTGGAGCAGACAGTAAAGGACTTGTGAGGGGAAGTAATGGAATCATCACACGTCTTGTGAATTTCAGTCATAGAACGATTTTGTCAACCGGTGGATGCAACATAGCGAAGTCCCTTTCAAATGACTGGGAGCATTGCCAAAGTACATTACTCGTGTGACCACGTTGTAGGATTATGTCCGTACCTCAAATGTATCGCATCAGCTTCCTATAGGATGTCAAAGAGATTTTCCTTTTCGACTGGGTATTAAATCCCTTATTGCGTTGTGGGTCACAAAACACAGTAGATGTTCAACATATTCAACATTATAATATAAAGCTAAAAAGGAAAATTCACAAAAAAGCCAATTGAGAATCTGGCCGATGTTTTGGCAACTGCGCATTTTCCGTAATGCACATGGGTGCGGCCAATAGAGATGCTGGAAGTCCCCGGCCGAATGAAGGTGTTCCTTTGCCTGCTAGGGGCAGCCGCAAAGTCATTCATGGGTCACCTGGTGGCTGCGAGCTGCAGGTACAGGAGGAGAGATTGTTCAATGTAACCATCAAATGATTTCTCCTCTGTGCGGGCACTTGCAAATGGATGTGTACCCCTACACATCCATTTGTATCCCTGCACAGGGAGGGGGGGGGGGCAGGGGCAGCGTTAACATGCTTGCTGGGCTCCGAACACACGAAGCCCAGCAAGCAGGATCTGAATCGGGCCATAATTATATACACGTTTGAGGTACAATAAGTATAGCTGTACTCACTGTTATACACACTGGTAGATCAAGCGGAGCTTAAATAGTGTGAGATGTCATACAGCTCACTATTGTGAGCAAAGCAGGATCAACGGAAACCATTTAGGTTGCAGGTGGGCTCTGCAAAGACCACTGTCTCCCAACATGGGGCTCTTACAAGATAGCATCGCGCATGTGCACTAATTAGGTTTGAGGCCATCTTGGTACAGGGAATGAAGCCTTCTGTAGGATCAACATGGTTTTGGTACAGTAGCGCACTCCAACATCAACAGTTCATTTTAGGACCAAGCACAAGTAAATTCTATCCCCCAGGATCTGTCTCTCAGGGAGACAAAAACAAGATATAGCTATATGTTCACCAAAGAGGCTTCTGTGGAAGAGCTCAAGGAAGTCTCTGAGGATACGTTGTATAATGGCCAGAACTTTATCCATCTCCACTTAAGTGATAATAAGTCAGTAACTTACTGCTCCAAGTAATGCAGTCTGTGGCCTGTTGCGATAAAAACGGGTGCTGGACAGTTTCCCGACAGTCGGGATCCCGACAGTCATTACCCCAACGTCTGGAACCCTACAGTGAAACCTCCGACACTCGGGGTCCCGACGGCCACCGGCTACTCTCCCTCATGGGGGTTCATGACCCCCACAGAGCGAGAATAGAATAGCATGGCAAGCGCAGTGAGCCCGCAAGGGGCTTTGTTGTGCTTGCCCCGCTGTCTGAGTCTGGCCAGTCGGGATCCCGATGTCGGGCTAATGACTGTTGAGTTTGCGACTGTCGGGACCATATACCACACTCTTAATAACTTGATGGACCTTCTCTGAACAGTAATAGCAGGCTGAGACAGGAGAACGTCTTCAATGAAGTACAATAAAAAGGATGTGAGCTCTTCACACTGATGTCATCATCATCATCAGAGTTACAGCAATTCTGGTTAGTGGACTACTAACCTGTTTAAACTGACACTTTCTGGCAGTTGGCTCTAGGTAGGTCTTCAGGGGTTTGTTTGAAAGTCTTCAGCCTCTTAGAAGATATGTCAGGAACTCTGGTCACTTCAGCTTAGGTAACCATCCTGCAAACATCATAAAAATTGATTTAATACATGATTTAATACTTCTATCCTCCATCAACCCAGTCAAAGTACTTGTGTAACCATGAACCTGGAAGATATGATTGGTGCATTCAGTAACTTTCCCAGCCTACGGTTTTCTATCCAACACCACCATTGCCATAATCTAGACAAGACTTGGACTCAGGCACCTTACGGCTTTGCCCCTGCCCTCTTGACGCCCCTGATGAACCTATTTGTAGGTAAATGCAATTAAAAAGAAGAAAGGAAACTGCTGACACGAGACAAACATTTAAAGTTAATTCATTTTAAACTCTTTTCGGAACCGATTTATAATTAAATCACAGAGGGTGCCCGCGAGGCATTTGCTCCGTCTTATTGAGTCTCATCAGCACGGGAATGGTTCGTGGCTATCACAGGAGGAGCGAGAACAGGTTTACCAAGTAAAAGAATAAAATAAAAACCCACAAATCAATTATGGTGAGCTGAAAAGTGATTGAAAAACTATCCACCATATGTGACCCACATGCCAATGAAAGTTCATTTATTAATGGACTACAAAAATAAAGTTTCTTTCTTGTAACAATTGTCTTCCATTTTATGGGGTTTGCTGAATTGTTCCAAAATTCTTCAGCATAATATACAGTATTTATTCAAAATGTACCCATACTACAGATAAAAAGCATATTTAATATATAAATTCAGGATAAAGAAAAAAGAAAGAAAGAAAAATGCATTTTCAAAAGAGCAGAAATAACGACAAAAAAATTGGATTGACATATACAAATAATATCTGAATTATTATCATTAACCAGGAGACTGCTACGAAGGAGAAGAAAAATACACTTTATGATATGTAGCCATGATCACTGACATTTGTGCGGTTCTGGCTGACAAGGCTGCCATAAATAAATGTGGGGCCCAGACTTAAAAAATAAGCAGGCCCCAATGGCTTGCAGCCAAGGTGACAACCATCGTTTTCTCCATGTCCTCCTGCCCATGCACTGCAATGAGCAGGTAGCCGGGCAGAAATCCAGTGATGGACCCCTTCACTTCATGGGCCCTGGACTGGAGCCCCTCCCCCCACCCCTCCCCCACTCTCATGGCAGACCTTTTTTAAAGGGAGAGAAACAACAGCACCATGCTGTTTAGCTTTCACAATTTTCTTCATTTGACATTGTCAAAGTTTGCCTGAATAATGTAATCTTTTCCCAATGAATAATCACGCGTTTCACCAAGTGCAGGGTAAATACTTTCATGTAGTAATCTCCTGCACTGGCAATTACAATATCCTTCTTATTGGTCTTCAGATAACTGCAATCCATGTTGGATGCAGCGGTTCTGCTAATTGTCCTCATTGATCGTTCTACTGAGGCTTCGCACTGACGGTTCTTACACCGGTTGTCTAAACTTTAAAGAATCCAATGCACTTTTACTGATATACAAGGACGTAACCAAACTTTTACCAACCTGCCATATTTGTAGACTGTGTGAAAATCGACACTCATCACTTGACCACATTCTAGGTTACCGGTTCTATGCTTTTGGTTGACCACAGATGTCTCAGCCTTGAAGAACCAACCTTCAAACCTTTCCATGTTCCTTAAAAAAATGCACCCCTCCTGGCAGCTTAGTATTTCCATCATGTGACCACCATTACATCATGTGACATCAGCAGGGCCGTCTTAACATTAGGAAGGGCCCCTGGGCAACCTAGTTCACTGCCCCCCCCCCCCCAAATTAGTTTGCCCAGGAGGCCACAGTCACCTCCCCAACCCTCACCTCTCTGGCTCCGTGCGGCAGCCAGTCAGCTTCCGGCGGCCGGGGA
Organism: Crinia signifera; assembly: GCF_055691185.1. Taxonomy (NCBI): domain Eukaryota; kingdom Metazoa; phylum Chordata; class Amphibia; order Anura; family Myobatrachidae; genus Crinia; species Crinia signifera. The sequence continues at coordinate 20,295,853 of NC_139226.1, forward strand.
TCCGATCATCTTCGCTGGGGGATCCGGGCAGCGGGATCAGGGCTGTTGCATTTGAAAAGACTGGCCAGACGCTGATTGGCTGAATTCAGCCAATCAGCGTTCGGCCAGTCTTTTCAAATGCAGCAGCGCTTCCCGCCCCACCGGCAAATATCGCTAATGGGAAAGATGGTGGCCGGGTGGCGGGGATCCGACCATCCTCGCTGGGGAAGGGGATCAGGGCGGCGGTGGCGGTAGCTAGGAGCCCGAAGCGGCGAAGCACTATTTGTCGGCGGGGGCGGGAAGCGCTGTTGAATTTGAAAAGACTGGCCGGATGCTGATTGGCTGAATTCAGCCAATCAGCATTCAGCCAGTCATTTTAAATGCAGCAGCGCTTCTCGCCCCCCTGCCGGCAAATAGCGCATCGCCGCTTTGGGCTCCTAGCTACCGCCACCGATGCCCTGATCCTCCTGCCGGATCACCCAGTGAGGGTGATCAGAACCCCGGCACACGGACCCCCGAAATTAAATTCACTGCTAGCTAGGAGGTGAAGCGCTATTTGCCGGCGGGGTGGGAAGCGCTGTTGCCTTTTCAAAGACTGGCCGGATGCTGATTTTCTGAATTCAGCCAATCAGCGTCCAGCCAGTCTATTCAAATGCAACAGTGCTTCCCGCCCCGCCGGCAAATAGAGCTTCGCCGAATCAGGCTTCTAGCTACCGCCACCGCCCTGATCCCCCTGCCCGGATCCCCCAGCGAGGGTGAGCGGATTCCCGGACCCCGGCCACCATCTTTCCCATTGGGCTGGGCCGGGGGCCCCTAGGTCCTAGGGCCCTCGGGCAACTGCCCATCGTGCCCAATGGGAAAGACGGCACTGGACATCAGCCGCAGGACTAGATGAAGAGCATGTGCTGTTCTTTTTTTAAATGGGTACTGTTAATGGGTGTGTAGGGGCCCAGTGCATTGCAGGGGACCAATGCATCACATTTGGGATTTTAGTTTAATTTAGTTAAGTTATTAATACAGTACTGTACGTCTATTAATACTATAGGAGTTATATTTCACATGGCGCCTCCCAGTCAGATGGAGCACCCCTCCGCCCGCGATCGCCAGCATGGGGCATTCTGGCAAGCCCTGGCGCTGGCTCAGAGGCGCTCCATCTGTATCTATTATCTTCTAGAAGGTACTAAACAAATAAGAAGTATTGATTGCCCATAGCAACATCCCATGTGAACTAGAACTCCCATCTTAGTAAATTCCCCCCCTAAGTGTTTTGACATATTCTGGCTTTATGTAAATAAATGCTAATGATATATTGACATCACTCCTGGAATAGTGGGGATAAAGAATATACATTACAGTAAAATTGGGAACATTTTTATCCATTCCAAAATTCTTACATAAAAAAGGCCTCATTTACCGGCACATGCTAACGTTACGATATAACTATTAGAAAATATTCAAGTACAGGGTAAGGACGATATACATTAACAATGACTTTAGTATACATGATTATTTGATGTGAACAAGGGCAGACGGGCGTTTAGTGCAGGCGTTGTACAGCAGACAGTACATAATAAAGACAGAATTGTTTCAAACCTTGGGGTGAAACAGAAGATAAAGACTCGTGCCCCTGCGAGAGTTTAATCTTACATGTAATAACTTCCTCCGAGACCTCTGTCACTGTGCTAAACTGCTGCGTTATGGTGATAATGCTAAGGCAGTCGCCAGGCTGTCAGACCCCTTTGTTTCAACCTCTCTGTCGTGTGTGTATATCTATATATATATATATATATATATATATATATATATATATATACTATATATATATATAGACGGGGGGGTACTGTTGCTGTGCTCACACTCTTTATGAGGTATTTCACGACCGGCTATGATGTCACCTCAGATCAGTTCCTTATAGGATTGTCCAAGTGCAAATATGTCCGTTATATGGATGGCTGCTTATTTCTCCTGTTGAGACGTTTGTTGTGGCGTCTTAGGTAAATTCACTGGGAAAAAGGGGTGAGAAAATAGCGCTCTATTGTGTAGTAATTTTCATAGCCATTCTGTATTTAAATAATATTGTGCGTACCGTATAAAAATAAATTTTGTGCTTATCAAACAATTCTTTGTCTGTGTGGGTTCTTTTACCAGGATAATACCCGGATTGTGCCGTTTTCAAAGAATCCTCTTTGTCCGTGGCAACGGAGCTTGCCCCAGGTCCCCGCCTCCGCCGCCAGTCCCCCTCGCCGCAGCAACCTCCCCCCCCCAGTCTCCCTCGCCGCCCCAACCTCCCCTCCCCCACCCCAACCACCTCCCTGAAGCGGAGACGGGCAGGATGCCACTGCTCCGCTGACGGAGGATTGGGACGCGCGTGCGCATGAAACGCACGCGCGTCCCAGTTCAGTGTAGCCCCTGTCCGCCGGCGCTCGCCAGAGGGGAGGCTCTGGCGATCCGCGGCTAAAGATGACAGGGGCTACATCTGTATATAAACGTCAGGAAACCCGTCCATTTTTACCGGCTTCCAAAACGAACTCAACAGTCGTAATTCAATGTTCTGTCGGGATTGGTAAAAAAGGCAGCGGATTGTCGGGAAACTGACTGTTTCTGACAAAAAAAGTTGAAAATGGCAGCATTCAATATTCTAAAGATGATTTTTCCATGTGTCAGACCTAATGGCACATATTGAATACACCCCATAGGGTTAGTGAAAAATAAGTTACCCACGTGAATTAAGAGGGCACTGGACTGCGTTCTAATGCTCTGAATGAGACAGCATTCATTTGTTAAATAAATAAATATTGAGCAAGCATACCAACCATTTATGTGCAGGTAATTGGACATTACAATGTATATGCCTATTGAACATTTATAGAGCCACCTTGGATTTTGAAAGATGTAATTTTTAATAATTAGCTGCCTGCGAAAATAACTGAAAGTTGGGGGAACACCATGCTGAAGACGTACGGATGAAATAGTTAATCTACAGAAGACGATTCAACTAGAGGCCATGTTTTGCCAACCATCCTGCGATGCTCAGCTGCACATAGATCTGCTTATTGCGGTAGACTGAACATCGGTTTACTTTTTCTTTGCAAAGATAAACTTGCGATGTTCCTGGAATGGTGGATGAGCCACTCAAAGAGTTGAGTGGCCTCGCCCAAGACAGCCACGGCAAGCATCTTGGTGTACCCCACACTTTTAAATATCTTTAACAATTGTCTTTGAAATACAATATAATAAAGAACTTATATTTGGAGATGAATTATATAACAGCTGTAGATCCACAGGCTATTGGAGAACCAACAAGAAGATACAGTAGGCTAAGTCTTGGAAGCCACCGTACAGATCCTAAACAGCGCTCTCTGTAGGACGAGCCAACCTCGAGTGTTTACAACGGAACAAATCCATTTGCACGCACATTGTTCTAATTTACATACAAATTAGTTATTCATTGGTAATAAAAGGAATTGGGTTAAAAACCCCTGAAGGAGATTTAATGAAGCCGCTGTTTCAAGTCTCCTCATTCCATGAGTAGCATCCTTTTGTACGGTGGTAACTAGCTAATCTTCAGGGGGGTGAATGGAGTAAGAAGTTGAGTGGTGTTTCTAAGACTTTGTAACAGCCCCATGTTGTTATTTTGTGTTGGGAGGGATGATTCGGCAGAGGGGGACAGAGGAGGGGGGTAAGGGATCGCTGATTAATTATTCAACACCTTCATCACTTAAGGGATGAAAACACTCAGATTGTCCTAATGCTGGTATTCATTATTCATTGGCTTAACCCTTGTATCACTGTAGAGCGTTACATTGCCCATGACTTAAAAGAGAAATTGTTCCAAACCACTACAACCCCCCAACTCCCCCTCCGCGCCACCTTTCTCACCCGCATTTGAAGGATGAGCCTGTCCTCCGGATTTTTCACAGTCTGTGACTCTTGTTCTGTTTCTGCCCCCTCCTCCGAAGGCCTTGGGGGCATTGCTTTCCTTGGCCATTTTTGGCATTTTGCAATCAACAAAAGAACTTGCGAGCCTCGCCAAAGATTGCAAGAAAAATTATACCCTTCAGGTGCATTGTATCAGAGTCTAATCAGTAAACGCTTGTGCTCAGGGTGAAAATCACGGTTAACGTTTTCTCCTAGACAAGAAAGCATTCTCCAATACGGGGGGGGGGGGGGGGGGGACACACACACAAACACACACATTTCTCTGGTACTTTTTTGTTCATACACACAACTTGTCACCTACTTTTTAAGTGGGACTTTAACTGCCACATCGACTGGCGTCACCATTGTGTGTCCAAGACTATTCCAAGACTTATATATAAAAAGAAATCTATGAAAATACTTAATCTCTACTTGTAATCGAAATCCCTGGGGTAGACAAGTTCTCCGTAAACCTGCGTGATCACCGCGCATATTGTACACACAAGGAACTGTTATTGTCCCATTTCTTTTAAAGCTCTGAATACATTTGCCCTATATATTTAATAATAATGTTTAGTGCCCCGTTTGCAGCTGTAGCCGGGCTACAAAACATTCCGGAGACACAAGCCGAGAATGAATGTTTGCCTTAAAGTGCCATTAACACTATAAAGCTTTCTTTTTCAATTTCATTTAATGATTTGGTACAAGGGGAAGCGAGCGTACGGTATGTAATGTTACCACGCAGGGCCTCCCCGCATCCTTCAAAGCTGAAACGGGATTCAGTCCAATCGGCATCCAGCTGGATTTCATTGTCCCGCTAACAGTTTGCACTGAAAGTATTATTTTTTTTTTTTTAATGGCGATTATGTGATTATCATGTTTGTACGCAATGGCTGATTTTACACAATGGAGCGATTATCGGGCAAAGCTCGCTGCTGCTGCGATCACAATGGGCGTGAGCCAAGGTGGTGCTGCGATCTTGCTTGCAAGTAGGAATTCATGGAAAACTGATTGACAGAAAGTGAGCGTTAAATGGGTGTTAACGGGGAGTTATCTGGGAGTGCAACTGCATTTGCATACGAACATGAATTAGGCCCCTTGCGGGGTGCAAACCATAGCAAATGCTACAGTTTTAGTAGTTACCGCAGGGGATAAATACTGTATAACCTTCAATAGGACAACATACAGTATAGTAATATTATCGGAGGCTGCCTTCAGCATGACAAATCAGTAAGAATCAAATGTTTTTCATAACACGGCCACTAGGGGCGCACTGTTTTATTGAGGTCTATGGTTAAAGTTTAACCTTTCCTCAGCATGTGCAATGACAAATCTATTAAAGGTGTGATGTTGCCCATAGCAACTAATCCGATTAGGCATAGATAAGGCATAGAATCTGATTGGTCGATATTGACAAAATCCCATCTTCAATAGAACTCCCATCTTAGTAAATTTACCACATGGAATTCAATTAATTTGGGTCAGGGATGCTGCTAGACAGAGGCGTAACTAGAACTCTTTGGGCCCCATAGCAAAATTTTGCTATAGGCCCCGCTCCCCCTCTCATGCTGCTGAGAGACAGACATTATGATGGGGAAAGATGTGTGAGAGGGGTGGTCAGGAAAAGAGAAGGAATGTGAGGAGAGAGAGGGAGAGGAGCAAAAGAGAAATGGAGAGGTATGAGCAGGAGTGGGAGAGAATGTCAGGGAGGGAGAGAGGGATAGGGTCTTGTAGAGACAGTGCAAGGTAGAGCGACAGAATGGGGGAGAGAACGAGAGAGGGAAAAGGGAGGAAAGAGATAGCTGGGGAGGAGAAAGATAATAGGGGCAGAGTGATGGAGGGGGAGTAAGAGGACTGAGAGAAAACAAGTGAATGGGGAAAGAGAACAGTGGAGAGAAAGAAAGAGGAGAGTGAGTGGGGCAAGGGAAGAGAGAGTGAGAGTAGGGTTTCCAGGATTCTCCCGGATTCGGTGGCAACCCTCCAGGAGACTTTTCCAGTCACCTGCGGGGCCCCTCCAGCAAGCCTGGGCCCGGGTAAATAGTACCCGTCCCTCCCCCCCCCCCCCCTGGGCTGCCCTGCGGAGGGAGAATAGGCACGGGGTGCCACGGTAGGGATCAGGGGAAGAAAGGGACAGGACAGCGGCACTGCGGCTGCAAAAGCACTAGCTAAGAAAGGTCTTGTGGGTGCAGGGAATGCCTGCTTAGCCCTCGGGCCCCCCAAAGGCCCAGGTCCCATAGCAATTGCACCACCTGCACCCCCCATACTTACGCCACTAGAGATGGAGAGTCCCATGTGCCAGATTCCATCCAGGCCCTTTCCTCAGCCAACAGCGCTGTAGACTCTGGGATCTAGGGTCACTAGACGAGCCGTGTTCCAGAGCCTTCTGAGCATGTGCAGGTCTCCAGGAAAATGGTGCAGCAGCCATTTTACCAGTGATTTTCTTACTGTATGTGGTGTGGGGCTCCTGGACTCTGGGGCACTGTGTCCACTGCACACACTGCACCTATTATAAATTTGCCAGTGATTTGGACACTGGGAAAGGATTCTCTCAGCAGGGCTGTGACGCAAACTTCCATCTACTGAGGGTAATAACTCAGCTATAATTATGATTGGCTTGAATCCCTAGAAACCAATCAGAAATGTGCTTGCTTTCGTTTGCCAACGCTCGAACAAAGCTGCTTGCTGATTGGTTACCATGGAAAATTGAAGCCTTTGCAGGAAAATAACCTTTGACTGCGTAATTCTGCAGGGAAGACTGTCATGTGTGCAAAATTTCATCAGTCTAATAACTATAAATTGGCAGAAAGAAAATCCTAAATGATGGGGGTGGGACGTGATAGCGCGTTTTGAAGCTAAATTCCTTTCAGGCAGCCGTTCCCCTAAAATGAGTCGGAAGACGGAGGAGACGTTAGCTGTGCGACTAGTTATTATAGGTACATCCACCATTAATGGATCACTAAGAGTTCTGCAGACTTGTAATTATAATGTAAAGCACATTGACAGCTTCAAAGGGCTGATTCATGTGCACAGTGAGCTGTATAAAACCTCACGAACTCCTATTCTGTGAGAAAGGAGCTTTTAGCGATTCTCAGAACGAGATTTCCTTTGCATAGAACGAGAACATATTCAAATGAATTCGCATGATCAAATATATTCACAGATGACTTTTCATTAAAAAACTCCGCGGGACTATGGGCTGAGATACAGGCCTCAATAAAAGCTGGACGCTTCGTGTCCGCGCCACTGACAGACTGAGGCATAAAGACTCACGTAGATGTATGCTCGGAGCTCCAGGCCCTGCTAGACTTCACTAGGATTACACCAGTGATGAGCAATGAAAGATGGTTGCTGGACTATTCCATAAACAAAACGTTTAATAGGGTTTTTTTTTTTATGATATAAAAAGTCCTTTTTTTTTTTACATTTGGGTGCCTTAAAGGCAGGTGCTGCTTCATTGTGCCACTGATGCGGATTTAATAATGATATCTCATTTTCTGCCATGCAGGCAGAGCATAGTGCGGTGCCCCTACCCGCTGATGGGCAACGTAGTGTTACGCAGGCTGGTGGACTTTAGCATCACCATTAGCTATGTACTGCGCCACCTCTATAGTTCCCAAGACGGTATGACAACGCATTTTGGGACTTGCAGGAAATATGTTTAGTAGGATCATTCTGTACCGTAAAGCTAGTTACATACCTAAATATATATCTGTAGATGAATTGATAGATAAAAAATAGAATTGATAGATAAAAGGTAGTTAAAATTCGCAGGCGGTTATATGCGTCTGTCACTTGTGCAGTGAGTGTACAGGCGGTTGTACAGTATATATATATTTTTTAAACCGCAAGGGTCCGACTGATGATCGTCATCAGCGGCACAGATATTTCACCAGCCTTTGGCAGTGACAAATGAATTGCCAACTATTAGCCCCATGTCTGCAGGTCTTCATCAGATATAAGGAGCGGTGAAGGGGCAAACGCAGGAGCTCTAGACGGTCTAGTACAGCCGCTTGATTTTAGAGTATATGTCCATATACTGGATACACATTACAGCGGTCATTTTCAATCTTTTTTTAATTCACCACACACCAAAGAAGATATTAAAATTGACAAGACACACTATCAGACCCCCACAGGGAAAAAACATATTGCCCCCACAGGAAAAAAAACAATTGGCCCCATATGGAAAAAAAGAATCACACTGTTCCCCACAGGTAACAAAAATAAAATGAAACATGAAAACAAATATCACATTGGTCCCCACATAAAAAACCCTCACATTTTCCTTCACACACAAAATGAAAACACATTGATCCCGAGTTTAACACAGTACAGTCTGTGCCAGGCTCATCTGCTTGCAGAACACAGGAGAGACCTTATGCAAATGCCAATTGTTTTCAGTGTGTAGTGCCCTTGGGGGTATACTGTACTTCAAAATGTGAAAACAAAATGAGCCACTGCCTAGCTGCCTTGATGTTCTCCTAGTGGGGACAGTATAAGTGCAGTACACCCAATCAGCTCCTCATCTAGCTCCTTGTGACTGGTCTCTTCTAAATGTGATGGTCATGGTATGGGCTGGGGAGGAGGGTTTCTAGACAACTGGACCCCCCCCCCCCCCCTGCATTTGCCTATGGGGTTAGTATCACATGCCCACGCAGAGCTAATTAATGTATTCCATGCCAAAAGTACAGAAAAGTTCTCACTGGGCTGCAGACCCCGTGTGCTTAACCTTAATGTGCCCATTACTCACAGATCAAAGGCTCCAGTAGATCTCGTTCTTGTAGATGCTAAATTGATATTTGATCAGCTGTCAGCCCTGAGGGTATATCCAGCTGCTGATCTGCTGTACTTACTTCAGCAGATAATAACAGTTCCTATGAAATTCCAAGCAAGAGTAATGCAATACAATATATATATATATATATATATATATATATATATATATATATATATATATATACCAGTTCTGATGGCAGCCAAGCACTTCTGCGTATCTGTTATAAGGCAATACATGTTGTATAGACCAGTGTTTCCAAACCAGGTCCTTGTGGAAGGAACCTTAACAGTGCATCCTCAATAATTGTTACCACCTGTAGCAGAGGAGCTTTGAGAGAGGAGGAGGCTCGTATGCAGGTGAGGACCCCCACAGCGAGTGCCTTCTGCAATTGACAGGCAGGGGGCATTCCTGGGTGGACAGCTAGCATTTCATGGGTGTGCCCACAAAAAGGTGGGTGTTTCCTGCCTGCTCGGACAAGCACGACATGACATCAGTGCCCACCCCCAGTTTACAGAAGTCCGTGCAACCAAATAGTACAGTAAGACCTGGGCTTCCTATTGGCTGTTTGTAGAGGAAAAATCAATAGTCAGTATTTGGGTGCTTGCGAGCAGGTGTGTAAGCATACACATCTGCTCGCAGGGTAGTGGGGGGAATCTAGTGGCTTGCATTCGCTAGGCTCCGAAGAAATGCAGCATAGTGAACAGGTCTGAATTAGGCCCTGTTCGTGGAGAACAGTGAGGATCCTGACGGTCAGCGTGTTGCAGAATGAGCCCGTGCACGAAGGGTGAGCACGCAGAGTCACTGATCAGGACTTGGAGACACAACACATGGGGCACAGCTGGTGTGGACAGTGCCAGGGAAGAGCAGGAGGACAGGAAGTGTACCAGGTGGGCACTTAATGTGATTTATCATATGATTCCATGTGCCAGGAACCATTTTTACAGCACTCGAAGACAAGTCTTCTAGCATAGGCATCTATCTGGTAATGATGCCTTCACAGGGACGTATTGGCTGATTTAGGATCAATATGTACTGTAGTCTTATTATGGCTGATATCTTAGATGATATTAGATCACAGGTTCTCAAAGTCGGTCCTCAGGACCCCACACAGAGCATATTTTGCAGGTCTCCTCACAGAATCAAGTGAAATAATTAGCTCCACCTGGGGATCTTTTAAAATTTGTCCGTCAGTAACGAGTGCACCTGACAGGTGACCACGAAAACGTGAACTGTGTGGGGTCCCGAGGACTGAGTTTGAGAACCCCTGCATTAGATGATATGTCATCCAATACCGCAGACATATGGTCCACTTTATAGTGTGTACCCTGATTTGTGCACTCTCGTTGGTCGCCAAAGTAGTCGGCACATCGGATGTTCTGCCCATCTGATGTCACGACCTGATGCACAACAACATCCTCCTGGACGTGGCGATTGATTGATATATAGCTGAGATGGCTGTGATCATGGCCTGTGCACTGTGCAATTCATAGATGTGTGGTTTGGTTTTCCAGAAATTCGAATCCAACTGAATTTTGTGGATTCGAACCAAACCCTACATGTGAGCAAATCCAATCCGAACTGAGTCCAGGTTTGGCCGCGTAGACTGACCTCCGCACAATGCGTATCAAAACTAGTGATCTGCACTATGCTGTTCAGAGATCCCCTCTATTTAAAGCTGGTCACTGGAATTGGCCCACTGGTTAAAACCAGAAGTTCTGGTAGTTCCCGTTCCACAGCCGAAAATGGAATTCAGAAACCAGATATACAGTACAGTCGTTTTGTGTTCCAAATATCGGAAGTTGTTTGTTAATGAAGCAATTAGGGCTGTGATTCCTGGGAGGCCATTTTGAAGATGGAATATTGTCGTAGATGAATAAATCACAATTTCACATTTATCGGTAGTATTCTTTAATTTAATTTCACCTTCCTTGAGATCTAATGCCGTCCTCTGTATTCCCACTCAGCACAACCCTACCCATCAGAAGATGAGATCTGTCATAAGGTGTTGGTGCTTTCTACAAGTTCTAGGCAACAAGAGAGATAAAATAATGTTAAAACATAAATAAAATATGTAAGTTCAACGAAGAACACAGGTTTTCAACAGTAGTAATAAATATTAATTAAAATAAAAAAATAAAAACATTTAACTCAAAATTTGAATTAAAGCCTTTTGGCAGTAAAGTGTCAAATGCATAAATCTATTGCATTTCCTTTTCAGCTGATCGTATATCCACGTCTTCACCAATTTTCTTTAACCTGTTCAATTCCTAAAAATAATTTTAAATTCATAATTATTATGTGCAGAATTTAAGTTACAGTGGTTGGCCTTTCCTAATATTATAGATGTGCTTAGACATCCTGATTTTAAAGATGTCCTTTGGTTTTACCCACGTAATCCAAACCGCAGGTCCATTCTGATAAAGAAATGACCTTGCGGGCATAGGTGCCGATTTAGGTTTTTGCTGGTGGGTGCTCAAGGCAAAAATATAGGGGAGTGGCTTCATGGGAAAGGGGCGTGGCCACAAAATAATACTGATTTATATAACGCAGCACAGAGTTGTCTCCAATATTCAAATTATGGCAACAGAGCCAAATACATAAATGCCCCCACAGTGCAGGTACATAAATGCCCCCACAGTGCAGGTACATAAATGCCCCCACAGTGCAGGTACATAAATGCCCCTACAGTGCAGGTACATAAATGCCCCCACAGGGCAGACACATAAATGCCCCCACAGTGCAGGTACATAAATGCTCCCACAGTGCAGGTACATAAATGCATCCACAGTGCAGGTACATAAATGCCCCCTCAGTGCAGGTACATAAATGCCCCCACAGTGCAGGTACATAAATGCATCCACAGTGAAGGTACATAAATGCCCCCACAGTGCAGGTACATAAATTCCCAACACAGTACCTGTGCCAGCGACAAGGGAGGGGGAGTGCAGTGGGACATGGGCAGGTGGGCCGCTGCTGAGCGGGTGGATGCTCATCAATTTCCGTGGGTGCTCAGGCCCTCAAGCACCCACAGAATTGGCACCTATGCTTGCGGGAATTGCAAAGCTGTGGATGGTGTAACCCCTAATATTTCCATGTATTTCAAATGTGGTGATTTTCTTACGGATATATTACCTTTAAAGGTGGAGCAGCATGAAAGGCACATGCCACACCTTTGAGAACCTTAGGTTCTGTTGCTTTTAGGGTTTGGGCTGGATATGTAATAGGTGCGAGTCCGGTGGCTGTGCTAAGGTTTTACAAGGCATGGTTTTGCCTTGTAAATGATTGCACCTTTAAAACAACCTCCAGGTTCCTTCCATATCCTACACGATTGACCAGACTTGCACCCCATTAAATCCAGTCCTTTGTCTCGATTAGTGCAAATCTAACCAATTTATCTTTTAAAGATTGAGCTTTCCTGTATACGAAGGTTGGGTAATTAGGTAATAGGTGACGGTCACGCTGAGCTTCTGGCGGCAGCATTGCGGCGGCACGTCCCAGTGCATAATTTCTGACTGGCTGTGTGACATAATTTTGGCCTCCCGGCGTTCCCCTGCAGCCGCCTAATGGTTGCTATAGCCACAGGGGACGCCGGGCAGCCTGGTTTCACTTGTTCCCATTATTACTTGTTTTCTGGTGAGCAGCCTTGTACCTTATATTGTTATCTTTTACTTAGGATTACTGTATCCCTGTTCTGTCCTCCCGGCGTGTCAAGGTGTCTTATTCTCCTTGTTTTTTGTCGTTTTGGGGTTGGAGGTACCCTGGTTCTTTTATCATAGCTGTCTGCAACGAGGTCACCTAGCCTGTCCTTGGCCTGGTGCCATTAGGCAGGTTGTTGTTCCCAGGCAGGTACCTGTAGTTAGATCTCCTTTTGATCCCTGTCCTCTGGTGATCACCGATACCTTGTAACCACCTAAGACCTGGTTGCACCAGAGTTGGGGTGGATCTAATTCGCCCCTCCAAACATGGCGATTACAGGTGAAGCCTTAGTTCCTGCAGGAATCGGCCATCAGTCAGAGGGGGTCAACAGAGGTGCAGGGTGCACCATGGCTGTTCTAAACAGTGGTCCTGGCTATGGGTTTACACCCAATTCCAAACACATTACCAGTCGTCGTGACAATAGGTCCTTCTAGGCTGGGTGCTCTTTTAGTATTCTCCAGGTTTTATAAATCCATTATTCCAATTGGCCATGGCGTGGCGAGGCACCTTATTCTCCTTGGTTTTTGTCGTTTTGGGGTTGGAGGTACCACGGTTCTTTTATCATAGCTGTCTGCAATGAGGTCACCTAGCCCGTCCTTGGCCTGGTGCCGTTAGGCAGGTTGTTGTTCCCAGGCAGGCCCCTTTAGTTAGAACTCCTTTTGATCCCTGTCCTCTGGTGATCACCAATACCTTGTCACCACCAAAGACCTGGTTGCACCGGAGTTGGTTTGGACCTAATTTGCCCCTCCAAACATGGCGATTATAGGTGAAGCCTTAGTTCCTGCTGGTATCGGCCATCAGTCAGAGGGGGTCAACAGAGGTGCAGGGTGCACCGTGGCTGTTCTAAACAGCGGTCCCAGCTTCCCAGTTTTTGGGTGGTGTTGGACGGGGACCCTGCCCGTATCCGCTTCAGGGAGATGGACAGGGTTAGGGAGGTGGCAGGGATGGCCAGACAGTGACAAGGAGGTGGTGGGGACCAACGGAGCACCACCGCAGCACTTTCTGGTCCTCAGCTTCTCTCTTGATCCGCATCACCTGCTGCTGCCTTCTACTGTAGCTTGATCTCTCTGGCTTCTGGTCTATTTTGCATCTGCTGGAGCTTTTCTCTTCACTGCTCATTTCCGCCAACAGATTGGGCTCTCTTGCACTGTGGTATCTAATATAAGATGTCATGATTGGACCGAGCCGTGACATGGCAAGCCATGATTGGCTCAATGCGACTGTTCTGGAATGGCTGCCAAGCCGTGATTGGCTCACATTTGGTGCTAATTTTGAATTGCTGCAGTCCAGCTGGATGAGATTGCATCTTTTCGAGCCTGCTTTTACCTGTTCTCTACCTGCAGATGGGTGAGAGGGTGATTCAGAGATCACAAGTGTGTGATGTATAATATAAAGGCCGCAGCGTAAGGCACACCATGGGCAATAAGAGTGACAGACCAACCATACAAGAGATTCAGCTCCTCTGCTTTGAACCAATAATGCAGTAATAAGTCTGCTGCTTCCATATAATGTAATAAGATGACGTTGTCAAGTAATTTAAATGATAAAATGAATTGCACTGCAGAATAATAAGAAGCAAAGTGATTTCTGCTGTCAGATACTTCAGGAGAGAATTGCAAGACACTGGAACAAATATTTATAGTCTTTTTATTCAATTAAGTTGACCTGGTGCTTGTTCCTCAATTCATCAGTGATAGATTCTGCATCTGCTTCCCACCTGTTCTCCTGTTATCACATCTGCATTTATAGGGACACCTGTCTGCTACCTGGGGCCAAAGTGTTCCAGGGATGGGAGAGACTGAGCTTCAACTGAAAAGTTCACCCATGGTTATGAAGAGATTAGAACTCACACACTATCACCAGCTATGCAAAGGAGGTGGGACCAGTACACTTTGCCAGGGGCGCTCGTTACGGCGCTGAGGAATATATAAGCATCTCACCCACAGCATTCTGTAAAAATGCTACAATGCTGTCCTCGTCATGGTGTGCATACTGCCTTAAGCAGAGGCGGACCTACCATTGGTGCGGGGCCCCTGACAACTAAAGGGCCAACTGCTGCCCCTGTCACCCTCTTCCTTTCACCCACAGTTTTTCCCTGTCCCATTCTACCTCCCCTGCCTCTCACTTTCATTCTCTGCTTCTCCCTGTCTCCCCCTGTCACTCCCTGTCACCTTCTGCTTCCCCTGTCACCCATTTCCGTGTCGCATATTGTGAACTTGGGTTGAGGTGGAGAAGGGGGGCACAAATTATATTTTTGCACCTGAGCTCACCACCAACAAGTTTTACTACTGGTCTTAAGTCAGTGTTTCTCTAACTCTGTCCACAGAGCACCCTGAAGCTTGGCTTGGATTGGCTGCCCTGCTGACCCACTGACCAATCGAACGATTGGTAATGTTTTGCGCACAAAAAGATCCTCAATATGTTTGTCCATCTGTCTCCATTTGAATATGCCAATTGATCATTTGAATTGTTACCAATGCTGAATCAGGCCCACAGAGAGGATCGATAGTGAGCACTTCTATAGCGAATAATAGGACTTGCACCGTACTGTTGGTTTAAATAAAAAAATTGGAAGAATTTCCTAAGAAGAATTGCTGCGGCACATCTTCAAGTCCTGTCTCTATAAATGATGGGCAATTGTCAGCTGTGCCGACGTATGAGATTGGCAATGCCGGTATGACGCAGTAGGCCTTGAGTGTTCCAAGACCTTCCCCATCCATTCCAGGCAGCGACAGATTGACTGTCGCCATCCCTGCTCTATTCATTCCATACATTGCCAAAACACTGCACAGAACGGCATTCTGCAGATACATGGCGGTTAGAAGCTGATTGGTTGGGCGACTAGTCTACTTTATCTCTCTCCAATCCTTCATATATCTCTTCCCTTGGAATTATTATTGCATCTGTATGGATTTGTTTTTGGATAACTCTATTTTTTTTTTTAAAGAAATGTGAATCCTTAAATGTCTTACTCTTCATATTGTAGTGAGGGTCCGATTCATTATCGCTCATAGCCAAATTTTGCCCAGCCCGATGGTAGGGGTTCACGGATTTCTGCGCATGTGCAAATGGTGCTGGACTGTGGGAATGGCCAGTGCTTATGGGCGTCTTCATGAAAGCGTTGGGCATTCCCACGGCACCGCAGGCAGGCCGATGCCTGCCAGGGGCAGACGACTTACATCACATGACATCAGAGCCCGCCCCCTCTTCGGCGGACACCTACAGAAATAAAAGTCAGCTCAAATGACGTTTATTTCCAAAGGGGAGAGAAAACATTTGATGGTTGTGTTCACATACATCCCCTCGCACGGTACCAAGTGGATTCACTGGCAGTTTGGGGGGGTGAACAATCGGCCGGGTGGCATTCCAGGGCTCACTAAGCAGCGAACAACTGCTGATTAGTGAGCCTTTCTGAATCGGGACCTTAGTTTAGTATTTTTTAGTGTTGAGTTTTGTGCTGTGTGAGGACCTACAGTATATTCTGACTATGGTTTATATTGAAGCTTCATATATATATATATATATATATATATATATATATAGACTTTGTAGGGGGGTGGACGAAGCACTCCAGACTAAGTTCAGTGTCCAAAAACGAGTTTATTTGAATCACAGCAACGTTTCAATGCTATTGCATTATCATCAGGCTCAAATACACATCTAAAACAATCCACTTAAATACCCCTGTGTACCTAGCGGTGGGGAGGAGCAACCCGTGCCACTCCCTCCGCAACAACGTGTGTGGACCTCACCTGACGCCCCCGTTCTCCACTTAATTGGAGGACGTCGGCGGCAGGCCAGTCCCCCACCTGTGTGCTCAAAACATCAATAAATATCAATACATTAATAATCTTAAAAAATACATTACAATAGACATCGTGCAATACATTTATACATTAGATATACATATTATAACAAATAGACCCAATTGGACATATATAAAAAAGTTTTTTGAAATTTTATCATGGACAAACTGTGTCCTGTGTGTAATACTCCTGTGCTATAAGGTGTTTGTGCCTCTGTGGTCTAATTGATAATATCCTGCAGAGAATATTAACTCCCATGGGATATCTAGCTAGTGCGGGTGAGAATCCCCATCTTATGAGGTGGATAAATACTACTAAAAAAATATCAAAAAGAATCGATAAAAAAATAAATGCAAATGAGTAAATGAATCAAAATGAATGAGAACTGCATATCTAGAGTGGTATGTGTTCTCCTGATGTAATAAAGTATCATGTAATCCATTGATTATTAACCCCTATTGTGCAGGGTATTAACAACATGTCCAGAACCCGGGGCTGTCGCTACCCCCTCACAGTGGTCAGTGTCCTATAATAGGACATTAATCCCTGAGTATTCGTTCAGACCCTTAGGGGCTATGGTGTCCAATTTTGCTATCCATCGGGCTTCACATTGAAGTAACTGTAAGTTCCGATTACCGCCCCGTATGGATAGTGGAACGTGGTCTATCATCCTGTATTTTAGTGATGACAGACCATGTTTAGCTAGGAGAAAATGTCTAGAGACCGGTTGGTCGCCCGTACCTTTCTCTATGGCTTTGCGGATGGAGGATCTATGTGCCGCCATCCGTTCTTTGAACGGCCGCTCGGTTTTGCCTATATATGATAGCCCACACGGGCAGATTATTTGATACACAGTGTAAGGTGTATTACATGTCAGTAAGTGTTTAATCGAAATTGATCTGCCCGTGTGGGGATGATTAAACTTGGACCCCGGTATAAGGAAGTTGCATGTAGTGCACAGACATCTGACACATCCCACCCGGTTGGGAGGTCTGTGTGTACTGGATGGGGCCGCATCCGATTTCACTAGTAAATCTCTGAGGCTTTTGGAGCGTTTATAGCTCGGTAATAAGGAAGTATGTTTGAGTCCCAGTGCAGTGTCAGATTGAATGAGGGGCCAATGTTTACGGATAATGGCTGTAGACCCGGGGCTATCATGGTTGTATGTAGAGACCCAAGGTAGCCGATCTTGTTTGGTCCCTGTCACATTGGTCTTGTGCAATAGCAAATTGCGGTCCAATGCTAATACCCTAGATTTAGAGGCTTCTAATTCCTCTCTAGGGTATCCTCGTTCTATAAACCGGTTTAACATGCTATTCATCTGGTCCTCAGTCTTGATAGGGTCCGATACGATTCTTCTCACCCTCAGAAATTGAGAGTGAGGAAGACTCCGCACGGTCGACCTGGGATGGCAGCTGTGATACTCTAATAAGTTATTTTTATCAGATGGTTTAGTATATAGGCATGTTGAGATGGCTCCCTCGTTAATCTGAATCAGTACATCTAGGTAATGTATTTCCTGGTTGCTATGGTTATATGTGAATTTGATCGGGTGATCACTTTTGTTTTGAGTCTCCAACACATCAATCAGGTCCTCAGGTGGACCGTGCCATATAATCAACACATCGTCTATATAGCGATTGTAGTGTATGATTCTTTCTGCAACTGAGGGTGTGTTAAAAAATAAAGATTGTTCAAATTCAAACATAAAAATGTTAGCGTATGAGGGAGCTACCGCCGCCCCCAATCACTTGTGAATTAACTGCTATATTACAAAGAGCTGTAAACACGGGAGATATTTCTGAAAAATTGAAAAGTGCCCTATTACCATTATTCCCCCTGGTGCCGCAGTTTTATTGTGTCCCCAAGGTTCACAAGACCATGGTGGACCCGCCGGGGCGTCCAATTGTGGCAGCCAGAGGGTCATTGGCACAACCTGTATCTATATATGTCGATAGCATCCTGCAGACTTACATAAGAGCCAATTCCCGGTACCTGATGGATACTACTCAATTATTGATACAACTCCAACGGGTTCCCACTTTGGGCACCGACACCTACCTTTTTTCCATCGATGTATGCGCATTATATACGTCTATACCGCACCCGATGGGACTGGCAGCATTGCGCAGGTTTCTAATTGATAATCCTAAGTACCAAGGACCGGGTATTGACTTTATTCTTGAACTTATGTCATTTATTCTTACCAAGAATTTTTTTGTATACGGTGAGAGATTCTTTCTGCAACTGAGGGGCGTGGCGATGGGGGCGGCGGTAGCTCCCTCATACGCTAACATTTTTATGTTTGAATTTGAACAATCTTTATTTTTTAACACACCCTCAGTTGCAGAAAGAATCATACACTACAATCGCTATATAGACGATGTGTTGATTATATGGCACGGTCCACCTGAGGACCTGATTGATGTGTTGGAGACTCAAAACAAAAGTGATCACCCGATCAAATTCACATATAACCATAGCAACCAGGAAATACATTACCTAGATGTACTGATTCAGATTAACGAGGGAGCCATCTCAACATGCCTATATACTAAACCATCTGATAAAAATAACTTATTAGAGTATCACAGCTGCCATCCCAGGTCGACCGTGCGGAGTCTTCCTCACTCTCAATTTCTGAGGGTGAGAAGAATCGTATCGGACCCTATCAAGACTGAGGACCAGATGAATAGCATGTTAAACCGGTTTATAGAACGAGGATACCCTAGAGAGGAATTAGAAGCCTCTAAATCTAGGGTATTAGCATTGGACCGCAATTTGCTATTGCACAAGACCAATGTGACAGGGACCAAACAAGATCGGCTACCTTGGGTCTCTACATACAACCATGATAGCCCCGGGTCTACAGCCATTATCCGTAAACATTGGCCCCTCATTCAATCTGACACTGCACTGGGACTCAAACATACTTCCTTATTACCGAGCTATAAACGCTCCAAAAGCCTCAGAGATTTACTAGTGAAATCGGATGCGGCCCCATCCAGTACACACAGACCTCCCAACCGGGTGGGATGTGTCAGATGTCTGTGCACTACATGCAACTTCCTTATACCGGGGTCCAAGTTTAATCATCCCCACACGGGCAGATCAATTTCGATTAAACACTTACTGACATGTAATACACCTTACACTGTGTATCAAATAATCTGCCCGTGTGGGCTATCATATATAGGCAAAACCGAGCGGCCGTTCAAAGAACGGATGGCGGCACATAGATCCTCCATCCGCAAAGCCATAGAGAAAGGTACGGGCGACCAACCGGTCTCTAGACATTTTCTCCTAGCTAAACATGGTCTGTCATCACTAAAATACAGGATGATAGACCACGTTCCACTATCCATACGGGGCGGTAATCGGAACTTACAGTTACTTCAATGTGAAGCCCGATGGATAGCAAAATTGGACACCATAGCCCCTAAGGGTCTGAACGAATACTCAGGGATTAATGTCCTATTATAGGACACTGACCACTGTGAGGGGGTAGCGACAGCCCCGGGTTCTGGACATGTTGTTAATACCCTGCACAATAGGGGTTAATAATCAATGGATTACATGATACTTTATTACATCAGGAGAACACATACCACTCTAGATATGCAGTTCTCATTCATTTTGATTCATTTACTCATTTGCATTTATTTTTTTATCGATTCTTTTTGATATTTTTTTAGTAGTATTTATCCACCTCATAAGATGGGGATTCTCACCCGCACTAGCTAGATATCCCATGGGAGTTAATATTCTCTGCAGGATATTATCAATTAGACCACAGAGGCACAAACACCTTATAGCACAGGAGTATTACACACAGGACACAGTTTGTCCATGATAAAATTTCAAAAAACTTTTTTATATATGTCCAATTGGGTCTATTTGTTATAATATGTATATCTAATGTATAAATGTATTGCACGATGTCTATTGTAATGTATTTTTTAAGATTATTAATGTATTGATATTTATTGATGTTTTGAGCACACAGGTGGGGGACTGGCCTGCCGCCGACGTCCTCCAATTAAGTGGAGAACGGGGGCGTCAGGTGAGGTCCACACACGTTGTTGCGGAGGGAGTGGCACGGGTTGCTCCTCCCCACCGCTAGGTACACAGGGGTATTTAAGTGGATTGTTTTAGATGTGTATTTGAGCCTGATGATAATGCAATAGCATTGAAACGTTGCTGTGATTCAAATAAACTCGTTTTTGGACACTGAACTTAGTCTGGAGTGCTTCGTCCACCCCCCTACAAAGTCCATATGATTTATGGGACCAAGGCACCCGACCAGTACCAGCACTAGGAGGAAGTGCCCGGCATCACAACAAAGTATATATATATATATATATATATATATATATATGTAATGGAACCAGACCTCTTCCCACCTGAGCCAGCGCCTGGCTTGTCCACGCCTTGGTTTGCTATGGCCCCTGAGTACTGCTACCACTGACTGGCGGTGGGTGGCTTTGGGTTTTGGCCCGGTTTCCTGGCCCCCGGCCTCTCCCTTCTGAGAATGCTTTCTGAGCCGAGGTGAGTCACACAGACCGAGGCCGCTCAGCTGCCGATAAGTCAGGGCAGAATGATATATGGCGAGAGCATTGATCGTAGCTCTTTGTGGCATGTGCTGAAAGCATTATTTTAGGCTGGTGTGTTTATTTATGGACAGAGGAGATGCATTAAAAGCTCAGAGGTTAAAGGGGATCTATAGACTTTTCCCCCAAATTATTAACACACTCCTTTCCACAGGGGAGACATTTCCTACACATCGAGACATTAAGCTTCAGTCTAGTCAGCTCTTAAATCCCTTATTCATATTGGCAGACGCTGCGGTGGTAGTAGCTGGCAGCACTGTGTGACGGAGGTCAGTCCGCATGGCAGATACACATGGTCAGAGAACGGTTTATTAACCCGTATTAGCAGGGTTTACAGTATACAGCGGGTACAGGATGTAAGAATATTCCAGCTGCAGCCAGAAGCGTTACAGGGTATGCTGGTGCTTGTAGTGCATCTGTGTTCAAAGTGAATGAACAGAAGAGAAATTTAAAATGAATGTTGGATGTGCCTACAAAACAGCACCTCTTCTTCTAGGTACACTTGCACATATGATTAACCAATCATACCAAACAGGTGATAATGATCATCCTTTTTGGACTGTAGGTTAAAACACAGTAATTAACTGACACAGAAACAGCTGTGTAGAAGGCTCAAAACTGGATGAGGAACAGCCACATTTTTTTATGAATAGACCCAGGGCTATTTTTCATTAGGCTCCAGCAGGAACTGAGGCCCTTATTCTAGTTCACTCTTTCTGACAAAATATTTCTTAGATGGACAAAACCATGTGCACTGCAGGTGAGGCAGGTGTTACTTGTGCAGAGAGAATTAGATTTGGGTGGGGTTTTACACCTGCAGTGCACATGGTTTTGTCCATCTTAGAAATATTTTTTGTCAGAAAGAGTGAACTAGAATAAGGGCCTCAGTTCCTGCTGGAGCCAACTGAAAAATAGCCCTGAATAGACCCATCCCCCCCCCCCCCGCATGACCCAAAATTAAATAGTAATGACATTTCTAATAAAGAAACATATATTCTCTTCAAATGACCCTAGCATGAAATTAATAGTCTCATCACTGTACCTACTGTAAATACACTAATCTCCCATCATAAAATGTATTGACATGCAAATAAATTAATACCACGGGGATCCCACCCACCATTAAATTATTAGCTACACCCTCTCCCCTTCATCAATTTAATAGTCCCTGTCCCGGCCAACATACATATCACACTTATTGTACCTTCCACTCAGTGCTGTAGAGAAAGGCTCTTCTGTCTTTGTGTCTCCCAGGCCAATGGAATGGCATTCAAGTACCCTGTGTATCCTACTGTACATGTGATGTCATGACGCCACAATGCGGGGGCTGGGGGATGCCCTTTCCCACCTTGTAGGATTGTAATGGGACAGATGCCTCCATTTCCAAGAGTTTAGAAGGTCTCACCATAATCACAGGTAGTCCGGTCACTTTGGTTATAGGAGGTCATTCTGGTTGCGGTCGCACAGGGGAGCGATGTTTTGCTACTGTGAAGGCGCATAAGCATTAATGCGCACATGCAGGCTCCATTTGCGAGCATACACGGAGACTTGTATAGTCACCGGTTCATTCTCACGGATCAGTGCAAGCGGGGGTCATGGGGCGGCGGGGATGGGTCGCACCCATGGGAACGCCCAGTAATGGATGTCCCTACGAATATACTGGGCATCCCATTGTTAATTGCCGTGACGCGGGTGCCGGGGGCAGGCCGCTGACATCACTGGATGACAGTTGCCCGCCCTTTTCCCGTACCAGAGCAAAGCAAATCTGAGTCACTATAGAGTGACTTAGATTTGTGAGCGCTTTAGAAATCAATCGATGGCCACGACCATCGAATGATTTCTGCCCCGCGCGCAAGCTGCAAATGGATGTTTATGCAAAACATCAATACGCATGTGTGCGGGGGAAATCGCTGTGGGTGCGGCAGCCAGACCTTCATGCGGGTGGCGTTTCTTTGGTTCGCAAAGCTGTGAAATTCGCAGCTCTGCAAGTCAACCAGAATGACCTCCATAATGTACAGTATACTGTAAGTGTAAAGGTGGCCATACACACGCAGTTTTATCTTCAGATCTGGCTGGTTGGAACAAAATCCTGGTTATGGATGAGAGCAAATGACAGTTGACCATTTGCTTGGAAATGCTAAAAAACTGACAAACTGTCACTCATCCATAACCATGTTTTTGTTCCAACCAGCCAGATCTGAAGATAAATCTTACTAGTGTATGGGCACCTTATGACTCAGCACCAGACCCCCCTATATGGAGAGAGGGCGGTCTGGCCTGTATAATAGCATATCAATGCGTTAGACAAACGCAGTTTTGTAGGGGTTAATACGTAATGATGTCAGGCCTGAGACTACCGGACAAAGCTGTATACTGCTCAGGAATATGAATGAACTACATACAATGCACAAATCCAACAAATTATGTTCTGATCAATAGTACCAATCAATAGTGGCAACCTTAGGGCAAATAGGGCTTATGACATAAAGATATTAACCTGGGTAACAAGGCAGTTATAACCCCCCACACACCACCACCTACCCTCCATGTATAGTTTTCTTGGTGGGGGTACATGAACATTTTGGAGCTTATGCATAGAATGCAGCTGTTACTGTTGGCACAGTAGAACGGATGTGGTGAGTCAGTAAGGCGCCCGGCACCTACTGTATCCTTATTTACGAATAGTTTATAAATGATGCTCAAAATCCAATCATACATGATGAAGGAAGGACATTGCACAGGATATGTACAAACTCCAGGATACAAGACTCAGGGGAAATGCAAAGAAAACTATTTTTTCCATCTACAATACTGTTGATTGATTAAACCTTGTCTCGAACGCTTTACCTGGGGCGAATACAATAAAAAAATATGTTAAAAATGTCTGGAATAAGCACAAGTTTACCTCCGAACACAAATAATAAACCTTGGGATCAGGCAGAAGGAAGGTGATCGCAGCTTGCACAAGAAATAATTATAGTAATTATAATAATAATAATATATAATAATGGAACTTGTTGATACTTTGCAGATTTTTTCGAAAAACACAGTCATTTCTTAATACATTTTATTATTTAGTCATTTATTTATTATTATTAATCTATGAGACTGCACTGGCTTCACTGTGGCTGGCAGTGACTTCCTATTGGAAGTGTGACCTGTCAGTCACTCAAGCCGGTCCCATTGGGAGGTAATCCCTCCCTCTGAGCTTCCTCTGTGGCTTCTCTGAGCGGCAGCCGAAGCAGCCCATAGAACCAGGGGCCTGCGCAGTACCTAGGTCTGTACTGGACATGCGTCGGTCCACCTGGTGCCTGTTATCTGTATTGTACAGATGCCAGGGCTATTAATTTACATCTATGGACTTCTACTGAAGCAGCCCATAGAAGCTGGCTGCATGCGAATAAGCAGTACAAGGGTTGGTTCTGCGCATGTGCCAATCTCAGCACCTGTCATCATTGCATCAGCGCCGGGACTGTATCAGTGGTGGGGAGCCCAGCAGCGGGATGCAGGGACTGGCCGGGAGCAGCGGTGCTGGAAGGGGGGGGTGCCAGGATTGCTGCCAGCAGCAGCTCCCCCTCCTACTATAAGGTAGGAGCCACCACTGACTGTAAAGGATGTAGAAATAGTCTATTGAAGATGGACTGTTGCTATGGGCAACCACTTAGATTCCTTCTATTATCTTCTAGAATGTGCTAAATAAAAAAGTAATAGATTTTGATTGGTTGATATGGGCAACAACAAACCCCATGGGCAGTCTCGCTGGGGTGTCATATTGCTCACATACCATATCTAGGTCGACCCCAAAATGTCGACACTGGCTAAGGTCAACACAAGTTTTTTTTTTTTTTAAGTTTGGTTGACACCTGAGCACAGGGACTCCAGTTAGTGTACCGTGTCCCCTCACATTGCTTTTTTCCCCTCACCATGCTACTAGCAATGAGCTTTACGCCGCTACTGCTATGCCCGACACACTGTACCAGGGGCAAACGCAGGATTTTCAGAAGGGGGTTTCCAGAGGGGCGGAGCAAAGCACAGAGACGGACACTTAGGTGACCCAGTATATGCTTTGATGTCCCGCGGGTGGTAGGGGGTATTATATCAACCGCTCAGCATGTAGGGCCTGGATCAGTAATTTCCACTAATTACCCCTTTACTGTACAGATGGTGGGAGATGGGGTGGGAGAAGGGGGCATTGGGCTGAATGAAGGGGCCCTGATACATAACTTCCGGGGTGGTAGAAGATGTTTAATACGCAGAGGAAGGGTGTATAGTGGAGTGGGCTTATTAATCATAATTTTCTGGTGGGAGGACAGCATGCTTGACTGCAGATATCTCCAGTTCCCGGAAATAGATTTCTTAGATTTTAATGTAATTAAAAACTAGAGAATCCCACCTACCAAACGGTATTGGGGACTAGGGGATCAGACTTCAGGAGGCAGATCAATCCGCCAATGAGAATATAAAACTACATACCAGGTGTGTGGTGCTGGAGCAGTAACCAGCTGCTGGAAGGCTGATATCTCTGGTTCTGGGAACAAGCTACTAGTGTAAATCAAAGGGGGAGAGTCCCAGCTTTTGGAATATACCCTCAGAAAAACTCTAATTCAGACAGAACCTGAAATATCTGACTGGGAAGAGCAATTAAAAGGCTTGGATGGGGACCACTGCTTTGAAGTCAGATATCTCCGGTTTCCAAGGTCCAATTTTAAAAATTCTTGTACTCATGGAAAGAGGGGACCCTCAGCTTTCAGCTTAGGGCCCTTAGACTCCTGGAGGGGTTTCTGGGTACTCGGAACCCCCCCCCCCCCCCCCTGCGTGCGCTACTGTGTACTGTTCCCAACTGGAGACCAGTTAGATGGTAAAGTATAAAAAAAGTCAAAAACTAAGATAAAAAAAATGTTGTAAAAAAAGCCATGTTGATCTTTTCATGCGTCATCTATTACTGAGGCAACCTATTGTGTTGACCTTTTGAAAATGTTGACCATACTGTATGTACTGTATTTCGACAATATCAACCTTTGGAGGTTTGGCCTAGACATTGTCTGTCAGCCATCTACATAACATCTCATGGGAAGAGACTGCATATTAGGGAGGTATCTGCCCTTTACCAAGATGGCTGAAATTTGGACATGGACGTGTACAGCTCAGCTATTGGGGACCCTGTGACATCCCTGGTTAGGGTTTGATTGAGTAATTATGCTGTCCCAAGGAGCTTACACTCCTTATAAGAGGGAAGTGAACACCCGATACATAACGAAAAGACACATTAAGAGTGCAGTTGTGCACTCAATTAATGTGTGTTGCACCTATTAACTACATCATGTGCTGTGTTTTGAATGTTTAAATGTTTAATATCATATTGAAGTAAAGTTAACACAAATGCTGAACATCATTTTCCAGTTATATATACTGTAAGTGACGCACAAAAATAAAAATTTTCTTCAAAAGTTGCACAGCCAAAATCTTTTGCCGCACACAGCCTTCGTAAAATTAGAGGGAACATTGGTTATAGCCGACACGAAGAATGTCAGCCGAGCAAACCAGAATGATCCCCTTAATCACTAAATTACCACTGTCGGCAACACAGACGCCGCCCGTCCTAACTCCCACCACCGCCGCCGAATCCACTCTTTAAAATGCGAGGGCATGTGTAACGAAGACACATTCCCTCGCATGTCTTTGCAGCAGGAGAAATAATATAATGGTCCTCGCGAGTCAATCAGAATGACCCCCTAAGTCATGCATCGCTTTAGAAACTTTCCTATAGTCAGCTGGCCTGTACTGTTTACAATGACGGAGCCCTTCTGGTTCTAGAGAAGGCTTTGCCTTTATGCTGCACAGTGACGGTACTCTAATGATGTCACCTTGGAGCAGCTGGTGTCTTTCTTTAGTGTCATGTTCGCTGCTGGGATCTGATCTGGGTCTTATGTGCCCCCTGAGCGGCAGTGGCAGCTGCTGTCACCAAGGAGGCGGCGGAGATCACTAAGGTAGGAGCTGACATAGCAGCAGCATTGACAGTTTAACTCACTAGATCCAGTACTGGGATGCAGTGCCGTAACTAGACATTTTGGTGCCCTGTACCAGAACGGGAACTGGTGGCACAATGTGCGCCGAAGACGCGCACAAGCAATTTTGGGGCGTGGCTTTACATGGAAAGGGTGTTGCCACATAATGGACAGTACCAATTCACATTACACCACACAGTAGTTTCCGCTATTCACATTAACCACACAGTAGTTTCTGTTATTCACATTACACCACACAGTAGTTTCCGCTATTCACATTACACCACACAGTAGTTTCCGCTATTCACATTACACCAGACAGTGGTTACCGTTATTCACATTACACCGCACAGTAGTTTCCGTTATTCACATTACACCACACAGTAGTTTCCGTTATTCACATTATACCACACAGTAATTTCCGTAATTCACATTACACCGCACAGTAGTTACCGCTATTCACATTACACCACACAGTAGTTACCGTTATTCACATTACACCACACAGTAGTTTCTATTATTCACATTACACCACATAGTGCCACTTGTACTCACTGTGCAAGGTAGAGTTCCTAAGACACACTGTGCCAGGTAGAGCCCCTTATACTGTACATATAATGGTAGGCAGAACCCCTGTTACAAACATTGCGAAAAGGCAGAGCTACAGTTACGCCAGAGCCCCCCACTACACGTTACACCATACAGAGGCCCAGCTACATATTATGCCAGGCAGAGCCTCCATTACATTAAACACCAGAAAGAGCCTTTTTACACATTTTTCATGGTTGGGGGGGGGGGGTTGGGGGGTGATTACCGGCAGGGTGGGCTCTCTGGCACCTGGTAAGCTTACCGAGTCAACCAGAAACAGGCTCATTATGTACTGTATATAGTATTTAATGTGTACATTTTAAGCATTAAAATTAATCTAAAATAAAATTTAAATGCATTTTTTATGTTTTTTTTTTTTTTTGCAAAGAAAGATGGGGTAAGGGGACTCTAAGTTTGGGCTTTCCTGGTATGAACCTCTGTAAGGGCCTGTGTATCTGCAGTGCTCTGTATATGTTGTTGTACTTTCACCTTGAGAAAAGACTTCTGGAACGTCAGCCCAATTAGGCAGGTACTTCTCTGTGCCAGACACAAATCAGCGATTTGTTTAGTCTTGCCGTCTGCTAGATTTCCACGGCCGGCTCGCAATCCGCTGAAATTCACTTCACAATTTAAATCAATTGAATTAGTCACAGATCAAGGAACTCGCCCATCTTTGAAATGTAAAACCTAATTTCGCTTGTGCTGCACAGTACGACTCACTACTGCAGTGTTAATTATCGCGCAGCTCACTGCAATATGGCACTCAGATCTGGCATCATAACTGTTCCTTTTCCACCACGTGGTCTGCGCCTGGTTCTGCAGTAAAATTAAAGAGAAACTGCACAAGAAGAGTAAACACATAACGTGACGTAAACGATTGATTCTGATTGGCACACAAGCCTGAATGCGGCCATGTTTTATTCTGTGAGTGAGATTTATTGAGATCAGAATTTACTTTTATTTATTTAGCACCTTCTAGAAGTTAACAGATATAATCTGATATACCGATAAATATATAAATGAGCCGTTAAATATTGGGGACACCCCTACTCCTCCACACCCCCGTTACTTCCCACAGATGCTCTGGACCGCCACTCAATGTGCAAATAAATCCTCATTGCGACCACCATCACAGCACCATTGCGGCACATGCGTATTGAGATAGAAACATGCCGGTTCCGACATAAGAACTGCTCCACTGCGTACAGCACCGACATTGTGTCCATCCCTAAATCAGGACCGTAGCCGATAAACTAAAGTGCACCCTATAGTCCTGTAATGTCACTATATACCCAACTGCACACCAAAAAGTTACTGGTCTCTGCCCATATGACACATTCCTGGAGACCACAAAGTAACCGCCAACCTCTAGCGCCGGTATAACAGAGACCTAAAGGCCGTCATTGATTACAGGGGTCAGCATTCTCTGTCTAGTGGAAACCAGTTGGGAGAGTTTCACTAAAGATGTGGAATTGAACAATTGATGGCCTCAAGATGATGGCACTAGATTCTTAGCAAATTGATTGGTTGTTATAATGAAAAAAAAATGACTACCTCTACGATGTGTGGTGACCATTATTTTTTCCACGTCCCTTTACATGCCTTTAATAAATCTACTTGATTATTTTATTTATCAACTGTTGCATCATTTTATGTAACTGTGTGTATGGGACTTGCCTCTCTGCTACAGCCCAGGGTGGATAAGCTTGTGAAGTTGTTATATATATATACTTACATGCCCTTTTCCAGTGGGTAACAGTCCTTGCAAATGTTTCCCAAATATTGGAGACAATAAAGAGCTATATAAGTAATTAAGGGGAAGCTTTAAACTCAGTGAATTAATGAAGTTGCTGGTACTTTATAACCAGCCAAACAGCTCCCAACTGCCAAGGTACAGGCTTAGTTTGAAAAATGACAATTATGTGTTGATTGGCCGGTGATAAAGAACCAGCAACTTTATCACTTCACCGAGCTTAATAATAACCTTTTTAATTATGCATGCCTGGTTGCACCCAGAATTTTGTACCCGGGTGCAACCCGGCTTCGAAACCCTTTCCCATTAGCATCCCAACCCGGCATAAAGGGTGACATAATCGGGAGGTGGGGGCTGGGGTGGATGAGAGCATCTCCCAGTGTTGGCTTTGTATTGCAGCGAACAGTTACCCGTTTACACTGCCCCTGGACCCGATAGCATCCTGGGTCTAACCCAGGTAATTACGATTTTGCTCGAGGACGTGTTTCCACTAGCAAAAAAAAGATTTTCTAATATTGTCTGTATTTACAATCAAGTCAAGAAAAACAACATTCGTTCTCCGAGACATAAATGACTTTGTTACATTTTACAGTCGCTCGGCTTAATGTTCTCTATGCATTCTGTATCTGTAGTGGGACCATATTTAGCTGTTCGTTCTTTTACAAAAGATATTACAAAAAGAATTAAAATAAAATAAAACACCCACTCAAAAGAACATTAACTAAATTGGCAAATGATTTAACTTTTTGGAAGGGATGGAGATAGGAAACTTTTCTATCATTTGATCATCTAACAGCAAGAGACATTTATAATATATCAGTTCCAATTAGTACACTGCCGTGAAAACTAATTAATGGGCACTTAGACAAGACATGGTGAGAGGGGCTAATAAACCAACAGTCCTTCTACCCTGGCAGAACGGGAAGGAGAGGACATAAACAATGGCTCTCTAGTGAACAGTAGACTGTACCAACAGACTTAGCTGCGTCTTTATAAGGAATGGAGATGTACGGTAGTATCGCAGAACCATTGTGGTTTAACACAAGTTTTTTTTGTTTTAATAAACACTTAAAATAACTTTATATAAGAAAATACGTCACATGTAAAAGATTAAGGGGGGTTTCAATCTTGGATTCCGACTGTCGGAAAGTTCTCACAGTTCTGACAGTTGGAATCCGGGCCCATTTTCACCTGGCTCGACAGTTTTTCAACAGGCGGAATTCAACGTTCCGCCTGTCGACTGCCCAAAAGAGGCCGCGACAACTAAAACAGCCGTGGATTGTCGAAATATACGGACGTGAATTTGGGAATCCACGGCTGTTTTCAACAAAACAGATCCTATTGGTTTGAAAGTTGGAATTGTTTTGTCAAGATCCGCCTTCAATGCTGTAGGAAATAGCGCCTGAGATTGAATATCCCCCTAACTCTCTATTTTGGTAAGGGGGGTTGTTTTAAGAATAAGGGGTACATTTACTAAAGCTTCTAAAAATTTAAAGCGGTCATGTTGCCCTTAGCAACCAATCAGCAATAGGGAAATGATAGACAGAATCTGATTGGTTGCAACTGGCAACATGACCATTTTCCATTTTTCATAACTTTACCCCTTGCGTGATAAAGTGGAAAGAGATAACGTACCAGACAATCAGCTCCTAACTGTCATGTTACAGGATGTGGGCCAGATGCACGAAGCTTCAAAAGTGATAAAATGGAGAGTGATAAACAGTCAGACAATCAGCTTCTGCCTTGACATGTCACAGACTGTGTTTGAAAAGGTAGGTAGAAGCTGATTGGTTGCTATAAGTAACTTCCCCATATCTCCACACTTTAGACGGATTGATACATTTCCACCTTAGTAACTATTGTCAATAATTAGAAGGGATGTCAAAAATAAGGTGCGGGAAAGAGGGGACGGTTGACGGCGCAATAAAAAGGGAAGAAATGGGATTGGTTTGCGGGGGTGACTCATCCAGAGATAAAACTTGTGTGGGTGCAGAATTGTGGATGGGTTAGATACTATAGCTATCTCTGATGGAGAATTTGATGAGTTGGAGATTGGGTAGAGTCTCCTGAGTGGGGTAGAGCATTCTAGAAGTGAACAGCAGCACGAGAGAAGTCTTAGAGGTGGGAGTGAGAAATAGTTATCAGGAGAATAGACAGCGGTAGTTGCCAGGTGCTGGGTGCTTGAGGGAGATTGGAGCAAGATGAGGATGGAGATGAAGGGGGATAGAAGAGATAGGACAAGAGCTTTGTAGTTGAGGGCAAAGTTTGATCTTGATTCTGTAGGGTATAAGGAACCAGTGGAGTAATTGGCAGGTAAATAGGACTGGGTAAGAGAAAGCTTAATCTAGATGAGGAGGGTAAGGTGGACTCCAAAAGTACCATTATTAGTGGCCTGTAGTGAAGATGGCTGTCTCATAACCCTCTTTAGACCCAAAGCCATTGGCTGTAGATGCTTGAACACAGGTAGATCACAGAAAGTTTACAGGCTCGGAACTTGATGCAGACGTGTTACAACATCGCAACATGTTGGGAACCAGAGACCCTAAGCCTAAAAGCGAATGATCTCATTTGATCCCACATAAGGTCTAGTCGCTTATCAGCATTTCCGATCCTTTAAAAGGAAACCCAAGTGTTGAACAATGAAATACATTTAGATGTGTGTGCAATTACTGCTGACCTATTTGCACTCCGCAGAGCTAGCTGGCAAATATGTAGACAGTAATTTTATGCAGAGTCTTTAAATTAAGATATCGGGGAAAAAAAGTGTTTATTTTGCTGTGTTATCTCGTTTTGTGATTTCACTTTTGGTAATAAATAGACTAGAGCTTCAGTCATGTGCTGCTGGGGTTCTAAGCCAGAGGGCCTTGTATGGAAACCTGAGAGGAACTGTTAGGTGCTGGATGAGAACAAGTCATTCCTAATAAGATGATGTCTCTGTTCAGCTGTCCCATAGATGTGTCAACAGTGCACCCTAGTGGCCGGTGGTGTGTGTAGCAATACGTCTTTTTAGATCTCTACAAACAGTATCAAACATTTACATTTCCGTCTTGTTTGCTGCTATCCAGTAGTGGCAGGATTTCAGGGGTGCTAATTTAACAATTAACAACACCACAGGCAAGTGCTAATTTCTGAAAAGCATTGCTTCTAATTTACATGGGTTTTAAGTGCATCCGCCACGTTTCAAGGTAAACTGATTTGAACCTCATTTGCTAACTTTGCGCATTTTGTATGCAAATTACCTGATTATGAGAGCTCATATGACCTGGGGGCTTGGATGTAAGGGCCACCTGCTAGCATAAGCTGTATGCACCCAGGTTCGGTATGACTCGCCGATGGTTGGTATACCAACACCAGAATTCCGACCCTCGGTATACCAACAGGGAGGGGAGCTCAAGAAAGCCTCCTGTGGACTTGGTGGACCTACACGAGCGAGAATAGCCCCTGTTGGTATCAGGACTGTAGGGCAGTTGAACGGGATCCCCACTGTTGGCGAGTCATCCGACGCCCATGCACCCCAATAGGAGAGATAAAGTGTTGAAGTAACTGTCAGTTATCTTGCATGGTACCACATATCGGAAGCTACATCAGGGCATTAGGGTGTGGCGCGCGGCGCGCCATGTTCTTTTTTGGGAAGAAATAGGAAATTTACTGTTACTTTTATGATTATTATTATTATTTTTGCTGACATATAATACCAGGGTGTGCTGCAGAGTCGGATGCATAAGAGGCCGCAGCTGCATCTGTTCTCTTTATGGTAATGTTGCCACAAAGAGTTTAAGTTTAAAGAGTTAATGTACTGTATTTGTAAGTTGGTGAACTGATGATGGCTGGAGGTGTGAGAGCGATGCTGGTGCACAGAGGGCAGGGGGTGGCACTGTCATTGCACCTTGGTCTGTGCATCTGGCTAGCAGGGGAGCGTTCAGACAGAATCACTCCTGATGTGCCCTTAGGAGGCTCTGTGTAAGCTCCCTGCAGCCTGTACAGCTCCCAGAACGTGGTGAGGATGCTCCGTGCATGCACCCTGCAGCCTGTACAGCCCCCCCGGAACATGATGATGATGCTCCGTGCATGCACCCTGCAGCCTGTACAGCCCCCCAGAACGTGGTGAGGATGCTCCGTGCATGCACCCTGCAGCCTGTACAGCTCCCAGAACGTGGTGAGGATGCTCCGTGCATGCACCCTGCAGCCTGTACAGTCCCCAGAACATGGTGAGGATGCTCCGTGCATGCACCCTGCAGCCTGTACAGCCCCCCCGGAACATGATGATGATGCTCCGTGCATGCACCCTGCAGCCTGTACAGCCCCCCAGAACGTAGTGAGGATGCTCCGTGCATGCACCCTGCAGCCTGTACAGCCCCCAGAACGTGGTGAGGATGCTCCATGCATGCACCCTGCATCATGTACAGCCCCCCCAGATCGTGGTGAGGATGCTCCGTGCATGCACCCTGCAGCCTGTACAGCCCCCCCCCCCCCCCCAGATCGTAGTGAGGATGCTCCGGGCATGCACTCTGCAGCCTGTACAGCCCCCCCCAGATCATAGTGAGGATGCTCAGTGCATGCACCCTGCAGCCAGTACAGCCCCCCCAGATCGTGGTGAGGATGCTCAGTGCATGCACCCTGCAGACTGTACAGCCCCCCCGGAACATGGTGAGGATTCTCCGGGCCTGCACCTGTAGCTGGGTCGGGCTTTTATCTTATAAAATTCAAGTGAAAATATTAAATTTCACTTTGCTAATTTAGTCGATATCATCTCTTCATATCCTCATTAAAAGTGTGAATAATTATAATAAACCTCGTTGAATTTGTTCAAGTACAAATGAACAAAAGACCAATCTTACTAAACACAGCTACAAAAAGAATCAATACAATGTACTTTCTCAATGTTAATACATTGAATCGTATTTGCCAACTTTCTGGCTGCTCCCAGGCTGCCAGGTCGGTTCAGCGGGGGAGGGCTCCGAAAAAGGGGCGGGCTGGGAACATGGAGGATCATAGCCATGCCCTCCATGCAATTCCTACATTGCCAACATTGCAAAATGGGGGGTGGGGGGGGAATACAATGTAACAAATAATCGGTTTCTATCCCGCACACTTTTTTTGCCATAGCAGATGTCTGTGTTTTGCCCGATGTTGAATAGTTTTGCCATCGATGGGGGAGATCCAGATGGTTTCCCACCATCGATGTCAAGCTTAAATTAATAATTTAGTTTTTGTGTTTTCCCTAATGTGCCGGACAGGGAGCATAGCTCCGCCTCCGACACCCTTGAAGCCCCGCCCCCAGATTATGATTAGCCCACGGGCCACTCAATCAGAGAAAATGGATGACCATCGATATGCAAAAACATTGATGATCATCCACTGAATAGTTATACACTATCGATGGCCAGTTGCACTTTTGCCATCGATGGCAACCATCACTGGCAAAGGCAACGATGGCCATCCCTACTTTCGGCCCCCATTGCGATATTATCAACTTGGTGATGTCACCAAAAAGAACTGCAGTAAGTAGACCATAGACTATAGTGACTAAAGCCATCTAAAGATGACACTAGTTACCAGGGATGGGGTACATACAGATGCCAGTGGTGAGATTGCCGATGCCAGCATCTCAAAGGAGGGAATGTGTACTTACCTTCCCCTTGCCCCCCTAATCCTCCCTCCCTGCAGCCCAACCCTAACTTCTTCCTCCCAGCTGCCTAACACTAATCCCCCCCACTCCCCCCCCCCCCCCAGGTGCCTAAACCCAAGATACACGGTAGTACACAGTAGCGCTGTGAAAGTCTTAAGGCCCCCATACATTAGGCCGACTTGTCCTAGGGACAAGTCGGACCCAATTTACCTGCGAGCCGCCCGGCAGCTCCCCGGGAGGCTCACATACAATTTGGCACTTGATGTGCCATTTTTTACATGGGATAAATCGCATGCGATTTATCCCATGTTAAAAAAAAACCCGGGGAGCTGCAGGGCGGTGAGGAGTAGTGGGGGCGGGCAGCGGCAGTAGTGGGGGCGGGCAGCTGGGGCGGGCAGTGGCGGCTGCGGTGGTGGGGGCGGGCGGCCAGCGGTGGTGGGGGCGGGCGGGCGGCCAGCGGTGGTGGGGGCGGGCAGCGGGTGCGGTGAGCGCTGCTGACCTGGCTGGGCAGTGTACTTACTTACACATAGCAGCAGCGGGGACGGGACGCGTAGTGGCGGCTATTCGATTTTTGAAATACTTGTCAAATGACCGGCCGCTCTCTGATTGGCCGGAGAGCTCTCAGCCAATCAGAGAGCGGCCAGTCATTTGACAAGTATTTTAAAAATCTAATAGCCGCCACTGCGCTGCCCGTCCCCGCTGCTGCTATGTGTAAGTAAGTACACTGCCCGGCCAGGTCAGCAGCGCTCACCGCACCCGCCGCCCGCCCCCACCGCCGCTGCCTGCCCGGTGTCTGCATGCATATGCCTGTCAGGTGGCAGGCATATGCATACAGGGAGGTCGGACGTGATCATATGTACAGACCGTCCGACCTCCCTGATCCGGTCCGATGCGCACGGGACCGCGCATCGGATCGGATCAGATATCACACACATACGATTTTGGGCCGATTTCATCCGATTATCGGCACAAAGTGCCGAAATCGGATGAAATCGGACCAAAATCGCATAGTGTATGGGGGCCTTTAGTGGGCTGCAACTTGTGAGTTAAAAGGATTTCAGTAATTGTGATGTAAGTGCTGATACAGGTGTCTGCAGGAATGATCTAGTCTAAGGGATTATACTTAATCAGATCTGTTATCTTGTGGCTCGAGAATAAAGAACTATTGTATTAGAGATGGTCAAGTTAGGTTCAGCTCCAGATATGGGAGATGTATGTAATCACCGGGAACGTAGTGCTGCATACTGATACCAGGACTGTTTTCTCAGCTTTATTGATGCTGCACTGTAAATCCACAAAACATTTCGGTACTTGATTCCTAGCACGGCGCCCATCGCATCGTATACCATAAGCCATACAATGGTATGTGATGCGATGTTATGCGATGGCAGCCGATGTTATACAATTTTAAATCGTATACCATCGCATTGTATTCCATTGTATGCCATATACAATGGTATACGATTTAAAATTGTATAAGCACCCTAATGGGTGTTTTCAATGTTAAATAGGCCCCCTATACGATTATTAATTGTATAAGGACCGTAAGGGGTGTTTACAATGTTAAAAGCACCCCTACGCCACCCCCACTATCAACGCCAACCCGAAGCGTGGCGAGCGCAGCGAGCCCGTGATGCACGGCGGTACGCATCCTCCGACCTTTTCATACCCCCACCATCCACGTCGGTGTGGAGTCGATTTTAGATAGTGTGGCGAGCGCAGCGAGCCACCGAGCCCAAAGTGTGGCGAGCGCAGCGAGCCCCGTGAGGGGACGCGGAATACATGTAAAGTAATACGCGTCCCCACTCTTCGGGCTCGGTGGCTCGCTGCGCTTGCCACACTATATAAAATCAACTCCACGCCGACGTGGATAGTGGGGGTATGAAAAGGTCGGAGGAAGCGTACCGCCGCCCCTCACGGGCTCGCTGCGCTCACCACGCTTCGGGTTGGCGCTGATAGCGGGGGTGGCGTGGGGGTGCATTTAATATTGTAAGCACCCATTAGGGTGCTTATACAATTAAAAATCGTACAGGGTGCTTAAATCGCATCGCATCGCATGCGGCTATATGGCATGCGATGCGATACAATGCATAAGATGCCATACGACTGAAAATAGTGGGCGCCGTGCTAGGAAACCAAAATTCCTAGTGTGCGCAAGCACACATGGCCAATAAAGTTGATTCTGATTATACTATAGTATACCGCTATATTTTTGGGAGTTTAACACTACGTTTAACGTAGGGATTAGTTATACGGCTGATTTTAAGGGGAACCCTATTAGCTGCGGTGCTTCACGATGGCCATAGTAAGTTCACCGGGCGCTATCCTATTAGCCCCGATGCCAGCGCTATGAACCTGGGAACCGTTATAACAGTATTTTCGCCCAATCACAGATCTATTTTCGGAAGATAAAAACATCCGCTCATTGGATACTGCGATAATGACCATGAGTCATTAACCGCAATCTCCATCTGTTCTTACAGTCTGGAGCGGTATCAGGACTTTTTGGAGAGCTCCCAGAAAACACACAACCTCTGACCTATTGCATAACCCAATTCACCTCAGTCACCAGCAATTATATCGTCACATTGGTAATAACTTAATTGCACCTTCTTTATTTCATACAATGGAATGTATTTGGTTGTTACTAGACCTTATTTTCCTCAATCAGATTTGATTTGCCGATCCACCAATCAGATGAGTTGGTTGGCAGCCATTGATGATCGCCGATCTGTCTGTGAATTGGGGATATATCTGCATGTTATATTGTTGCTGCCTAAAAAAACGTTGGTCATCGCCACCTCCTGTCGCATTTCGGACTGCGGTCGCATTTTGCTCAATGTGACCGCAGTTCGTGGCCTCGAGATTTTTGCAGATCTGTGGGAGCTAACTGAATTAGCCCCATCACCTTTTATATTACACTGCATGAATGATCGGTACTGTATTTACTATACGCAATTATTTAGTGTCCCAGACCACACACTGTAATATATATGTTGTCTGAAGGCTATGTACTCTCTAATGGTTGGCCACATCCCCTATGGTGACAGGCCACACCCCTTAAGCCTGTGTCCCAATCACTGCATTCCGCCCCTCATACCCCAGTATGACGCTATAAGCCCCATAATTATGATTAGGGCGGGATGTATTAACACCCATCTTAGTACATCTCGCCCTATATACTGCTGAGGTAGGTATGCAGCATTTTAATAAATAATAGATATTTTGTGGCAATATTATAGTCTGATTTCAGCGATACATTCTACAATTTCACCTCAGATTCCAAGCCTTTAATTGTCTACATCCCTGCAGTCCCATTTCATGTATTATAATTAGCATGGCCAATCCTGGGATTGGGGGGAGATCCCGGGATTTGGCCTTAAAATCGCTGGGATTTGAACCGTGGGATTTCGGAATGTGCAGTCTAATGCTGAACATTGTCTGAGCACCCACTCAGATGCTGCTTGGCTGCTCTTGTCCCTGGCTGTACGGCTCTGCTCCCCGGTACCGCCGCTCTGCCGATCCCGATCCTAAAATCCCATAAATCCCAGGATTGAGCATTTTTCAATCCCTGATCCCTGGATTTAAAAAATTCCCAAGAGATTGTCATCCTTAATTATTGTCAGTTTAATGTTCCACTGC
The DNA here is from genome assembly GCF_055691185.1 of Crinia signifera. Lineage (NCBI taxonomy): Eukaryota > Metazoa > Chordata > Amphibia > Anura > Myobatrachidae > Crinia > Crinia signifera. Next base: position 20,334,256 of record NC_139226.1, read on the forward strand.
ATTAAAAGGCATTAGGCCAAGCCACAGGGGATAAATGCATATAAAATACAGCCAAAATCATCACAAATGTTTTCTAGCAAAATAGCGTTTTTTAATGGTAGAAGGCTTGTGAGATAACAGTCTGGCAGAGGCCGAGCCTTCATATGTGAACTCTGCAGCCCATGATCTTAATCAATTCCTGCTAATGTTTCCAATCCATTTGTAGACGCAATTAGGCAAAATGTCAGCTCAGGTCCCGAGCACCAAATGATGTAATAGAAAGTGACCTTCACTTGTCACGTACGGCCTGAAATAAAACAGAACCTTCCAAAATGATTTGTTTACCTGGAATACGTCCAACTGTCATAAACACTGAGCGCAGGGCGAATGGGGAGAGAATTACAACCAATTCACTTGTAATTGAATTAGATTGAAATCTGATTTGCCAAGGACTCTGGTGGGTGCTCGTCCTAACTTTTCAATAACTTTCCCCAAGTCACTGCTAGATATGTGTACAAAGGTTTATTGCTAAATTCTCTCTGCGGACAATTTGGAAAGATTAAGGAATACAATAGCTTTCTTCAAAATTACAACAGTCATTTTAAGCTTATATCCGTCCAAAGGAGGCAAAATGTTTGGATATGAATGGAGGTCGCTATGGACCTGATTTGTGTCAGCAGAGCGAAAAAAGCGTACAACTGGGCATGACCATGCTGTGCTGCAGGTGAGGCAGATGCAACAGGTGCAGAGAGTTAGATTTGGGTGGGGTGTGTTCAAACTGAAATCTGAAGTGCAGGGTAAAAGTAAAGCCATATAATATGTGTGATCTGCAAAAGCAGACCGTATTTACCCTGCACAGAAAAAATATAACACACCCAAATCTCAATATATCTGATCGTTATATCAACTCCCAGCAGGACAACAAGGTTGTCTTTTTTGTTGTTGTTGTTTTGCTTACAAACATGAATAAGGCCTTAATTACAATACACAGTTTTACATACATACAATATCATATCTCTCTAATCTCTTGGATTCTTCTGAAGACTCCAATATACCAGACTTTAATAATATAACCAGGTAGCAATCTCAACCCTTGAATCACATTCCTACAATCTGGAGACATGGGCCGACTAACGCGTTTCATTCAAAAGACTTTATCAGGGATGAGCCACATACCTGATTTAAACATGTAGGAAGCCACCCTATGCATTTCACCCAATAGACTTCATTATGGAGGAGCCACTAATGAGATTTTAACACTTGGGAGGCCACCTTATGCATTTCATTCAATATATTTAATCTGGGATGAGACACATACCTGATTTAAACATGTGGGAGGCCTCCCTACGCGTTTCACCCAATAGACTTCATCAGGGATGAGCCACTAACCTGATTTAAACACGTGGGAGGTTACCGTATGCAGTTCATTCTATATATTTACATCAGGGATGAGACACATACCTGACTTAAACATGTGCGAGGCCACCCTACGCGTTTCACCCAATAGACTTCATCAGGGATGAAACCCCTTACCTGAATTGAATAGAAAGTGGAAGAGTGGTCAGTGTCCCTTCTCACTGAGCTTATCCTTCCTGTGAATGGGGACAGGAAGTTTGCAGGGACAGGAGGTCTGTTGATACCAGAGGTGAATTTCTCTGTGGAGTGCAGCGGAAATGAACGGACTACTGTGCGGTACTTATGGCGCAGTATTTGTACAATCCCAGAGAGGATTAGAAAATAAATACTAATTATGTCCAAATCTTAAAAAGGAAGTCTGCTGAATAATTCAACCTCTGCAAAAAAAAAATGCTAAGATGCCACATTCAGGAGACGCTGGCTGTTTTGACTTTATTTAACAGCATTTTAATGGACTGGCTGTTGTGTGATGTTAATTGAAACTATTGATTTAGGCGAAGATCTTTAAATCTGTCCCCATATCACCTTGCACCCCCAGAAGCTGGAGCGCTGAGTGCGTACTGCCATAGCCCTTGGAATATTATGACACAGCTTGACGGATGGATTCATCTGAATCTCCAGAGAAGAGAAGTAAATACGCTACATTGGCCTCTAATTTCAGGACAGTACTTTGGAAATGAAGATGCAGGGTTTGCATTAATAATTAACCCGATGTCCCTTACATGTCCATAAGCTGGATTGTCCTGGGGACATTAAGTTCTGAATTTAGCCAAGTGCAGTGTCGGAGCCCTAAGTGGCAGTTTGTATCAATGCTGAGCCAGATAAATAAAATTATATCCATGCATCTAATAAAGGTTCTCTCCGTCCCGGTGCTCAGCGCAGTCATTCCGTTTCCAGTGATTATTCCTGATAACCCAAACGCGCCAGCATCTGACTCGTAGAAAGATTAAGAAACTTTTTTAAATGACCAGTGATTGAAATGTATCTGTAGGCTGGTTATCTGGGCCTGCGGCATGGAAGACACTCCAAGGGGCCAAGACTTAGCAGCAGGGGTAAGACTTTAGGGGAAGATGTATCAAGCCTTCTAAAGACTGGGGAAGTTGCCCATAGCAACCAGTAAGCTTCTTCCTATGATTGTACAGAATGTACATGATAAATGTTACCTAGAGCAGGGATGCTTACAGTTCCGGAATGGTCAGGAGGTTCCGTCCCCACGGAAAGGCAGGCAGTCTCCCGGGATGCTGGTAGTCCTCTGCCTCCTCCCCCCAGATTACACAAATCGCTGTGTGATGCCTGAAATGGTGGGGGCGTGGCCGGGGAGATGTGATTGCGCTGGCCATGCCCCCAAACAGGAAGTTTCTCCATAGCTGCGCCCCACCACTCCCCGTTCAATCAGCTGTACCCCCCTGTCTAACAGAACTGGCTGCCCCCAGAAAGTAAACAACCCTGATCTCGAGGTGCATGGCTGGGCATGTTGGAGAAACCCAGGTCAGTCGGTTTTCCTCTTTTTTAGCACACCTCACCACTTATTTGGCCACTCCCCCAGTATCCAGGCTCCATTGAGCTCTCAGCGGCCCTGTACTTAGGATTAGGACAGTCCAAATACAAATAGGGGACCACCCCATACACCGTCCAGAACTCACTGGCAGTTGGTGTGCCTCCCCTATTTGAATTTTGAACTCTGCTGCACCTGCCACTGGCATGGAAGTCCAGCATTTTGTACGCAGTGGAATGGGTCATGTTGGAGGGTAGATTATTATTATTGTATATTTATATATTGCTATTATATAATGTTTTGGTCTAATAGTAACTTATTATGCCTTTGGAGCAGAAGCTTTTACCAGGTGCCAGGGCAATCTCATAGCATAATTATGTATGGCTCTTGGGATAGGCAAATCTATGGGCTGGTGGCTATCAATAACTTTAACAAAAAGAAGTGCCACCCTATCCACCCCATCTAACTGGTAAGCAAAATGCCCTTAATAAGTTTTGCTGACTTTCTTCATAATGGGAACCACAGCACAGCGGTGTATAGAAGCTACCGAAAGTACACAACGTTTCGATAAGCGGAATGGTCCACATGTTCTTTTCTGACAGCTAAAACCACCCAGAGAACATATACAGTTCACACTACACACAGAGCTGTCAACAGCCAAGCCGGCGGCGGGGAGCCTTGTAGGAGACAGAATCTAGAGGGAGGAGCATGGCTCGTCCAGTGCTACCCGGAAGTGCAGATATCGGGAGCGCTGGTCTGCTGTTAAAATGGAACCCCTGGGCAATAAGCATGTTACACCCCCCACTTGCAGCGAGCATGTACGTTTTCTTGCCAATGAGCATGTAACTCGCCCCCCTCTGGCAAGGAGCAAACCCCACCCTGGCAATGAGCATGTAACCCCCTGGCAACGAGCATGTAATGCCCCCTGGCAACAAGCATGTAACCCCCCCTGGCGACTAGCTTGTAACTTCCCCTGGCAACAAGCATGTAACCCCCCTGGCAATGAGCACGAAACCACTGACGATGAGTAAGTAATGCATGTAGGTAAATAGAAATCTGAAATGTATGGGGTAGAAGTCTTACTGTGGAGGAATCATTTTTAAGGGACATCTTTGTGTGTAGGACATAAAATGGTGTATTATGGTTTGCGTGGCATAATGTGTAATGGGCATTTCTCTTTGTGTGGCATAATGTGTAATGGACATTATGGTTTATGTGGCACAATGTGTAATAGGCATTACTGTTTGTGTGGCATAATGTTTAATGGGCATTAAGGTTTGTGTGGCATAATGTGCAGTGGGCATTGTAAGGGGCATTACAGTACTACAAGGAGGAAAATGGCTGGGGGGGGGGGGTGCCAAAACATTACCTCTTTCCAGGAACCATGTCACCTAGCTACTGGTGACGTCAGCTCATTGGGCATGACAAATGTCTACAAAGTTCCTCGTGCAGGGAGCGCATATGACGGGTTTGTGAATGACCTTTACACATTCATTATCTCTCAGCCCAGCGCAGAGTTTGGCGTGGGCGCTGTGGATGCCACCAGACACAGCTCCTCCTACATTCACACATTTGATGGAGACGTGAAGCATGTCAGAGGATAATTACATTCTATCTGGAAATCCATTATTCCAGTGATGCGCTACCAGGACTTCCATCTCCTCTTCTCATCCACTTAAATGGCATCCAGCATAAAGTTTAAACGAAAAAAATCTTAGATCAGTTGTAAAGTTCTCAGGATTTTTATAAATGGAATAAGTTTAAATTTCCTCACAAAGGAAAGTAACGATAAACCATTTAACCAAAGCTATGCCATGTCCTCAGCACCAAGCCCTCCCCTACTGTTGTGTATCACAGATCTGGGTGGTACCGGCGTGGGTCTCACGTACTCAACCCCATTGTAGGCTCCGGACCAGGAATGTACTGGGGACCATACCCACCAATCACAGGAACCAATTTAAAATATCGTAACTTGCCTGGTCCTGTACCATTTTTCCACACACGCACACACAGTGACTAGCTGTCAGCACTCTGATTGGTAGATAGCTTCAGCCATCCACCAATCAGAGTGCTGAAAGCTGATCACTGTCTGGCTGCCGGCTGGGAGGCACTAGACAATGTTGCCTCACCGCTCTGATTGTGTGACTACCAACCACCCCTGCTCGGAGGCCCCTAGAATTGTGGGACAGCTGCCTGGTGTTCCTATGCATTAAGAAGCATTTCACAGTGGCAACAGGGCAGTGATGCAGCAAAATGTCACACTGATCGGACCTCATGGGTCCCTCGGACCCCCGCTCTGGGATCTCAGAAGGCCTATATGGCTTTCTATTTAATACAGGGGATAAAGCGGAGAAGGTGCCATAGCCAACCAATCAGCTTCTGTCATTTCCTAGACCCTGGCAGGTAAATGGCAGCTAGAAGTTGACTGATTGCTTCGGGCCACTTCCCCACTGTATCTCTCTCCGAGGCTTGGTACAGCTCCCCCTATGCGGCGCTGCAGCAGCTGATTGCGAGGGTCTTTAAGGACAGTTAGGCATCCATACTGCAGATTCCTCTGCCCCGCAGGGCATCTGAGGGGCCTCTGTCCCAAACAGCTCCGTCCTCCCTCTGAAGGTTGTGCTCAGTAAACCCTTTTCCTTCCTGTCACTTGAATTTTCGTTCCCCCTTTCTGCAGCTGCTGACGGCTGGTTTCCTTGGTCACTGTTTCTGTAAAGCTTGCTGCAGCTGAGGTCGTTGATGCAAGGGTAATGCCACAAAGGCTCTGCTGATGCAGCTAAGTGCCTGTATATTGTGTAGATACTTTACTGTATGTAGCACTTTGATCCATTAAAGGATTTTCACTGACTGACAGCAGAGCTCACGTTCTGGTTCCCCCTGGGAGCCTCTGTGATTTATCAGATCATTCATCCCCCTCTCCGACCCTCATTTCCACAGACCTCCAGATTCTGGGGGTTCAGTTCTGAAAGTTACACTTGTCACAGTAAATGAGCGCTCAGCGGGTTCCATCATTTGTATGACGGATATACTTTAAGACCACTACCATAAACTCGCCGCCATCTTATACCCAACACAGCCGCCGCGCCACTAGAGTGATATCCCGCCTTGCGAATGAATGTGATCTCTGTGCAGATGGATGTGTACGGCTGCACATTCATTCGCAGCCCTGCAGATATATCGAAAACCCATCGTATCAGGCTCGACATCGAATAATTATTACACTGAGCATCGGTCATCGCAGGCTCAGAGTAGACTGAGATTTACTCTGCGGTGCGATGGAAAAGGACAGATCCGGGCTGGAGCTGACGTCACGCACCCTCCCATAACACGCTCGGGCACACCTAGCATTTTCCTAGGCCCGTCTGCGTTTTTCTTAGCGCTCCCACTAAACGTCCAGTTTCCAGCCCCAGACGCCGACTTCCTGTCAATCACTGTGAAAACGACGTGCAGATAGAAAAATGTGCAGGACTTCATCGGGGGATGGCCTTGCACATGCAGTATATTGATAACTGGCGAATTCGCAGCCATGAATCAGGCCCTAGGAACTTGGAGGGGGCGTGGCTAAATAGGGACGTGGGGCTAGTACTTCACCTTTGAAAATATTAAGCTCGATAGCTTGTGTGTAGCTGCAAAACACATCCCGCTGCTCGGCTGGAGAGAGATGCCGCAGTTAGTGCTTTCAGGTGCCGGGTGACTCACCGACAGTTGGGATTCTGACGGTCATTTCTCCGACATCAGAATCCCGACTGTCAGGAGCTCGAAAGTCAGAATCCTGATTTACACAGGCTATTTCCCTCGGTGGGGTCCCCAATCGATGGAGAATAGAAAAGGTGGTGAGTGCAGGGGCTGGCAAGGGCCTTCGATGCACTCAACCCGCTCACCCGCTCCACGGGTAAAATTACTCACCCCCCTTCAGGAGGAGGTCGGGTCTAGCTCAGTGGGCGGGAGAGCTGGAGCTCTGGCTTAGCGGGCAGGAAGGAGGCCTCGCAGTTCAGTCCCGGCGCAGTGCGACTGACATCTTCCTCCACCCGCACCGTGTACAGCCGCTCAGCCGGGCAGCGCTGAGCACTTGGCTCACCCTCAGACGCTGCCCGGCTGAGTGGCTGTACGCGGTGCGGGTGGAGGAAAATGTCAGTAAACATGCACCGGGGTCCGGGACTAAACTGCACACAGCGCAGCGAGCTCTCCCTCCTGCCCGCTAAACCAGACCTCCTGCCCTGCTCCCAACTACCGCCCCCCAGTGGCGCCGGCCCTGTGTGTGTGTGTTTGTTTGTGTGTGTGTGTGTGTGTGTGTGTGTGTGTGTGTGTGTGGGAGGGGGGGGGCTTTAACCGGCCTTGGCTCTGGTGCTATGTCCGGCCTCTACTCTCAGGTCGATCGCTTGAATTGCTGTGCCCCATAACAGGTGATATATTACGCAATTGCACCCAGGCAGGTAAAGGCAACATTTACCAAATCATCAGTTATAGTTTAATATTTTAGGATGAGAGAATCTTTTAATCCGGCTATTTTCTTTTACCGCATCACAGGAGTTTAGCAGGTATAGAAACCAGTGCGGAATATAAATCTCTCTGCCTGGGCTCTGCATGGTTAGGATGTATCTACCTCTTATAAATTGGCTTAAACAAAAAGATGTAAAAAAAAATAGGCCCCAGGGGCCGCAGAGAATCCCGAGAAGCCAGCGGGAGACAGACGATTGCCGGGTTATTGAGAAAAATGTGTCCTTTCAACAGCTCAGCTCCGGCCTGACCCCTGCCGCTCCGTAGCCCAATCAGGTGGTATTTTACAGCAGATGTTTTGAATATTGATGAGAGAACACAGAGGAAGGAGTAATAAAAGATTCACAACATGAGGAATAATATATGGGCAGCCATGCACGGAAAGCCTGGGCCGCCATGGGGCCTTAGGAGGAAACTTTGTATGATTTCACTCTCCGGACACACACGGTGAATTTCCCATTGTTACACATACATCTCCAGCGTTCCTGGAAAATGACATTTTTGCAGCTACCTGATTTACTGCGTACGGTAGCTGGAGACTACTTGTGCTGTTTGGTCAGAGCTCAGCAAATTCAACCACCACCACCACCCCCGCTCCCTACAGACCCCACCAATGAATGATTGCTCCTGAGTAATTGCTGGTGGTTCACATCATGACGGCAGCGGTGCGCTTAGACTTTGGGGCCTGGGAAGTTGCACTCAGGAAATGATTGGAGATTAGCGGGGAAGAGGCCTTGTGTTTTAGGCTGGTTCCAATAGTAAGGGAGGATGGTCATGGACTTAGTAGTAGAATGAAGACAATGGCATCTCTGTACTATGTCTTGGAGAGAGATGAAGTGGATGGGGATAAAGTAACAGTGGGCGGCCTAGCTGAGAAGCTACAAGTGGGACGGCCATATATTTATCTGTGAATTTTGCAGATCACGGCTCTTGCTGAATGAGGCCCACTTTTCCGAGACCTACTAACATTGCATTAAGCTTCCCTTTAGATAAATGAAGACCCCTCACTAACCTCACATTCTATTAATAATGCGCACATTTACTACAGTTCTCCCTCCAACTTATTAGCCCCAGATGTGACAATGACCCCACATAACATTATTAGGTACTTGTGTATTATCACGGCGCCCATCGCATACCATAAGGCATATGATGGGATGCGATGCGATGCGATACAATGTTAGCAGATTTTATACAATTTCAAATTGTATACCATCGAATTGTATGCCATTGTATGGCATATACAATGGTATAAGATTTTAAATTGCATAAGCACCCTAATGGGTGTTTTGAATGTTAAATGTGCCCCCTATAAGATAAATAATTGTATAAGCACCCCCATGCCACCCGTGCTATCAACGCCAACCCGAAGCGCGGCGAGCGGTGGCGGTACGCGTCCTCCGACCTTCTCATACCCCCACTATCCACGTCAGTGTGGAGTTGACTTTATATAGTGTGGCGAGCGCAGCGAGCCACCGAGATCGAAGCGTGGCGAGCGCACGCGGAATACATGTGAAGTAATGCGAGGCCGCTTGCCACGCTTCGGGCTCGCCACACTATGTAAAATGAACTCCACGCCGACGTGGATAGTGGGGGTATGAAAAGGTCGGAGGACGCGTACCGCCGCCCCTCGCAGGCTCGCTGCGCTCACCACGCTTCGGGTTGGCGTTGATAGTGGGGGTGGCGTGAGGGTGCATTTAACATTGTAAGCACCTATTACGGTGCTTATACAATTAAAGATTGTATATACAATTTAAAATCGCACCGCATTGCATTGTATGCCCATGTATGCCATATACAATGGTATACAATTTTAAATGGAATACAATGCCATACGACTGAATATCGTGGGCGCCGTGATAATACACAAGTACCCATTATTACACCCCCATATAATACTAAAGCGTTCTACCAGACCACACATAATATTATAATATTATATACAGTTTTTACCTATGGACTGCAGCGCCCCCCCTCCCCCCCCAGGTAATATCCGCCACCATAGTGAAGCCAGATGCAGTCTGTTAGAGACACGCCCAGCTTTTTATGGGCGTTCCCATGCTAATGAGGCCATGACACAGGTGCGGGGGGCGGAGTTCTATGGTGTGTGTGGAGGAAGGGGGGGGGGGAGTAGGGCACTATAGTATGGACATACTCTGGGCCTGATAAAACCCTGTTTGATATAACTGTACTGGGCCCTGCAGTTCCTTATGGCAGACCTGTGGGGCCCTTTCAAATGTTGCTCTGGTGCCCACACGTGGTTAATTACACCCTTAGCTAAATGTGTACATCTAAGGGTTATGGTTATTTAGGTTGACATGCATTGTGTCAACCTCTGAAGGTCGAGACCTGAAATAGCTCAACATGGCTGATGGTGACAGGGTTGGAAGCTCGGCACAGGCATTAGGGGTTTATTTCTGGTTCACTCGCAAATACAAATTCCTTCTCAAATGGACAAAACCATGTGTACTGCAGGTGGGGCAGATGTAACATGTGCAGAGACAGTTAGATTTGGGTGAGTTATTATGTTTCTGTGCAGGGTAAATACTGACTGCTCTATTTTTTACACTGCAATAAAGTTATCACTCTGTCTGCACATGTTACATCTGCCCCACCTGCATTGCACATGGTTTTGTAAATTTGAGAAGGAATTTGCCTTTGCGAGTTAACCTAGGTCAACAATGGGAAGGTTGACAGTCAAAACATAAACATGAGTTTTTCACATTTTTTTGGAGCCGACATGTACCGACAGGCGGTATTTCATGCTCTACCATCCACTAGGGCACAGGGGAGAAAATAATAGTGTTCTGAGGGTAATGAGCCACGGGGAAGCACGGATGGTGTAATGGTTACATTACTGCCTCGGCAGCACTGAGGTCCTGGGTTCTATCCCCACCATGGAGCTAACTGTGTGGAGTTTATATATTCTCCCTGTGCTTGCGTGGGTTTCCTCCGAGTACTCCGGTTTCCTCCCACAATCCAAAAATATACTGGTAGGCTAATTGGCTCCCAACAAATATTACCCCTACAATGTCTGTGTGTGCGTGTACATGTGGTAGGGAATATAGATTGTAAGCTGCACTGGGGCAGGGACTGATGTGATTGTTCTGTGCACTGCGGAATATGTGTGCGATATATATAAGAAACTGTTAATAAATAAATTAAATAAATGCGGTACATGTTGATGGTGAACGTGTCAACTATATCGTCATTTGGGAACAACGTGAAAAACTCAAGTCCACATTTTGACCGTTGACCTTTCCATTGTTGACCAAATGCTTGTGTCGACCATCCAACCATGTCGACCTATTTTAGGTGTCCACCTAAGGCATGCATGTTGACCTAAATAGGGTTGACCCCTGACCCCTGACCCACATCTAATGTTTGATGTTGAAGTTTGGTAATGTGGACAGACGGATGTAATCCTGGCACATACTGTATGTATGTGTATATATATATATATATATATATATATATATATATATATATATATATATATAAAATATAAAAAAGAGGTCAGTGTTTTTTTGTTGGGGCACTCACAGCCTTTAGGGTCGGATGTATTAATGCTCGCATTTCTGTAGTGAAGTCTTGTTCTTTTTTTCGTTTTGCGGAGATTTCCGCGTTATGTATTATTTATTTCTCCTTTCCTTAGGTCCGCGGTAACTCAGATCTCCGTCGGAATCTCTTCGGCTTTTTTTTTTTTTTTTGCGCATGCGCAATGACGTTTTATTCTGTCATGCGCAGATGTGTCCTGCTGCTGCACGGGTTTCCTGTCTTTCCCCAACGCCATTTCAGCCCTAATTTGCCTTTCAATTAACAATAACATGCCTCTCACATAACTCAACCTTTATCCTCACCCTAGCAAGCCTCACACCTCACCCTGAATGGTCAGCCCGCCCTAACAACTCACATGCCCTAATTTGCATATGACCTCACCCTAATATGCCACACTCCTCACCCCCCTTTACCCTAATCCTTATCCTATCTGGCACACACCTCACTCCAATGTGCCTCACACCTCACTGCCTCTTGCCTTGCCCTGATGATCTGTGCCTCACACCTTCCAAAAAAGCTCCAATATTGCCTCCCATACAACAAGAAAAATACATCCCACAACACAACCTAAGTTTTCCTCAGGTAAACTGCCCCTAAAATACAACAAACACCACTGAGTTTTTTTAACAAAAAGTACACAAAACTTTATTGATACATTACACGAAGACAATGCGGAAGCGAAAACGGGATGTCAGCACAGCGGTAAGCGTTGATACATCCCGCCCTTATTCTTTTACCATTCTTTTATAGCTACTATAGTATCAGAATGAGGCAGCACCAGTGACCTCCCATCAGGAATGAATACAGTGACATCTGCAGACTCATCCAGAGTGAGGAACCGGATATAACTTTGTATCATCTGTAGGACACTGTCACATTAAATCAGCAACAAACAATGTAACATGTATTATTGTGTCACGTGTTTGGGAATTCAGCACTTGATCTGTGGACAGTCACCTTGGCCAGCAGGGGCTCATCCACCGATGGGTCCTCCTATAATTTGTCTGTGTAATTAGAGAACTAGAGAAAGTGAGGCCTCTTCAGACCCAATTGCAGGGCTGCAACTTTTTGCAGTCCCGCAACCAATTAGCCCTTTCCCCTCCTAAGTGAAGGGCCGACCCTGTGCATGGATGTGGATGGCTTTGCAGCCTTGCGAAGATGGGGAAACCCACGCACCACCCCTTCTAGGCTAATCCTGTCCTAGTTTATGTACCGGTCATAGGGAAATGAAATGATAAGCTACACAGAACAAATGAATAAATAAACATCTTTTTATACTACAGTGCGGTACTGCGTGCGGTCACAATTAGCCATGCAGAAAAATCCTAACTGTGAATCAAATGTACTTCCAAGTTATGGCTGGTGTGCCAAGGTGTTCTGCTGCCATCTAGTGGGCAACCATTTTATAGCAGAGAAAAACCATTGCACATATTAGTCGCTGGTATTCTGCTGACATCTAGTGGTGCTTATGAAATATAGCTTTGTTATTTCAAATATATTATTGTGGTATTTTAATATGAACAGTTGGAGATACTAAGAAACTGAAAAAATAAACACAATTTAATTGAAATCAGTCAGACATTTGCTTGCATTGACAAACTTTCATTAAGGCTAATTACCTCCACAGTACCCTGCATGTGGCATCATAATGTTACCAAAGTTGAAGCAGCGGCTTCGGGAAGCCGGTGCTGCACAGACGAGGGGTGCCTGCAGATTCCATGCAGTCTGGCTGTTTGCATGGGATCTGCTAAAATGGCCTTTCAAAAATGGTCACCATCTGCAAGCATATAACCCCTGGCAATGAGCATTAACCCCTGACAATGAGCATAAATCCCTTGGCAACGAGGAAGAAAACCCTGGCAATAAGCATATAACCTCTGGCAATGAGCATTAAACCATTGGCAATGAGGAAGAAACCCCTGGCAATGAGCATGTAACCCCTGGCAATGAGCATGTAACCCCTGGCAATGAGCATTTAACCCCTGGCAATGAGCATGTAATCCCTGGCAATGAGCATTTAACCCCTGGCAATGAACATTTAACCCCTGGCAATGAACATTTAACCCCTGGCAACGAGGAAGAAACTCCTGGCATTGAGCAAGAAACCCTTGGCAATGAGCATGTAACTCCTGGCTTGCAGTGCAGGGGTGATTGTTGCAGTTCGTAGTGCCAGCAGCAGTGGTTGTGGCATTGGCAGCACACGCACAGCACATACTGTAATCTGTATTTTTCTAGAAAAAACTATCCCATTAAGGTTGCGGAGTTTGAGTGCACAGATTGAGCTTTATTGAAAGCTGTGTCCCTGCATCCGATAGTTGTTGCATCCTTTCTTAATAATCAATTATCACATTTTGGATTGGGCCAAAATGATCACATCTGCATTTGAGGATGAGGATGGTGGTAAATTGGCCCCTGAGCCCTTCACGTCATGGCTGTACGTCCACTGAAGAATGGTGCAGATAGTAGTCTTGTGCATTAGGGGGCGGGGCCTTGGTGGTACAAATTCCATCCTCACAATCTCTGCACTTGGCCGTTGGACCTCCCCAAGCCCGAAGCAAGCAGGGTCCGTACGGATATTATTATATTATACATTTTATTATTGCACAGGAAATATTGGACTCTGCATTATAAGATTAGCAGTAGTAATAATTATAAACAGTCTCAGTGTCAAAATCATCATCATTATAAAAACATTTATATACCACTACAGTATATATGGACTTAAGGTGCATACACACTGAGTGTTTCTGCCTAGCATGTATGGACAGCGATGATGGGGAAAATCGCTGGGCTGAAGATCACTCAGTGCATACACACTGAGCTATTTTTAACCTGTTTAAGCGATTTTCCTGGGGGTGGACGACTTTTCATAGCGGGCCGCTATGCAGCGGTTAATACCAGCAGATGATTGTCCGGGCCAGCGATGATGTGGTAGCGAGCATCAGCGCTCATCACTGGCCCATAAACATTGGGCGGCTTTTGGGCTGAAAGCAGCTCAAACGGCAAAACTTGGCTTTCCGCTCAAAGTCTCCCAGTGTGTACGGGCCTTTACAGTCTAAGGCAAGCATGTCCAAACTGTGGCCCGCCAGCTGTTGTGAAACTACACATCCCAGCATGCCTTGCCATAGTAGGATTCCCTAATAGCAAAACTGTAGCAAGGATTGATGGGATTTGTAGTTTCACAACAGCTGGAGGGCCATAGACATGCCTGGTCTAAGGGAACTGGACAGGGTATTACAATAACATCTAACATACTGTAGTAAAAAGGAATCTAGTTGAGTGTTTGGTCAAAACCGAAAAATGGGAGCATTACCTGGGAAAACTTAAATCCTGAGACTTCCCGAAGATATTACTGGGAAGATGGCGCAGACTTTATGCATAAACTTGGGAGGGGGACGAGGCCCCTCTAGCAGCCTGGGCCAGGGGTGCCAACAGCGCTGGCAGGCACTGGTAAAATGAGGGGGCATGGCTTATGGGAGAGGGTGTGACCACGCCTCCGTAAACATAAAATAACCTGGGGGAAAAGGCAGCAACCCCGTGCCAGAGGTGGCATTGTATCCCCACACTTGAAGACAGGCTGCACCTACCTCTCTCCCCAGCTCAGCACACAGCACTGCCCGACACCCTGCAATGAAGGAGGGGGTAGCGGCCATGGGGTCCCTCCATCAAACCCAGGCCCAGGTATAACATACACCCCCCCCCCCCCTCTCGATACCACTGGCCTGGGCAAAGATAATTAGTACCATTACTTGATGCCACTGGGTATGTTCACCCCCTTAGGTGCATGACTGGCTTGCTGCATTTATGATCAATGCCAGGGCATACTTGCCAATAATGATGCCCCCTTCTCACCATGGCCCCAAATAAACAGGCACCGGGGTGGTGGTATAATAATGCAATTCAGCTTCATCGGTTCCACTCTGTCTGCCAACTTCTGCTCTAAAAGTTAGCAGCCGAAGAGGTCCGGGGGGCTAGGAGACACTTGCCCACCTTTCTGGAGGAGGCGGGAAGGCCACCCAATTTTCGGGAACCTCCTGGCCATTCTGGGAGGGCAAGCAGGTATGCGCCAGTACATCTGAGTCTGTGCAGTGTCTTTACTAGACATATCATCAGTGAACCTTGCTTACATGAGAAGGGAACCCCCTGTTACAGTCCAGTTGTGCTTCTTTGGTAGTGAATGTCAACGTGATCAGAATGTGTACTTGTGCATAGCCCCATACTTGTGTATGCTCAGCCTCAGCACATGTGCAGAGCAGAAGCCCACATGATAAGCTCTGCAAACCGGTGGATGTCCAGCTCTGCATCTGCCGCTGTGAGTGGTGGATTCCTGGAGCTATTTGCGCTTTATCTGTGCGTACTCCGTGTCTGGTTGGCTGGGGGAGATCCTGGAGGGAGCAGCGGAGAAGTTTATGGTGGAGTAATGCAGCTCCACCGGGGCGGCCGCCGCGTTCTTTGTGTCCGCCTGTGCGCTTGTTGTATCATTGTTCTCCTAAGCAAAAGACCAAAACCATAAATTAATATTTTCTTACGCTCAATATGAATGACACTTTCTTATGTTTCACATCACTGATAACCTCAGACTTTGTATTTCATAGTATTTGGCCAAATAACTCATTGTTACGTCATAATGAGTTCTCCATAGAAACACCTGGACAGAAGTGCTCGGTGATATCTGCCTAGTAATTCCCCAACTGTCCCGTGTGTGGCATCTATTACAAACAGACCCCTCCTGCCGCAGCATTGACCTGAGCAATAGCCTAGGACCGGATACGGCCACTGGGTCAACAAGGGGAAGGTAGAAAAGCATTAGGTAGACCACTGAAGGTCGACATGCATGAAGGTCGACATGAATGAATGTCAACATGGGTCAACAGGGTCATTAGGTCGACACAAGCACTAGGTCAACATGGGGAAGGTCAACAGTCAAAAGGTCGACATGGGTTTTTCCACTGTTTTCTGAGCCGACATGTGCCGACAGGCGTTATTTCATGCCCTACCATCCACGAGGACATGGTGGGAGAATGAAATAGTGTGCCGAGCTTAGAGAATCACCAAGCCCAGAGCATGGCGAGCGCCGCGAGGCACCGAGCCCAGAGCATGGCGAGCGCCGCGAGGCACAGAGCCTAGAGCATGGCGAGCGCAGCGAGGCACCGAGCCAAGAGCATGGCGAGCGCCGCAAGGCACCGAGCCCAGAGCATGGCGTGCACAGCGAGGCACCGAGCCCAGAGCATGGTGAGCGCCGCGAGGCACCGAGCCCGGAGCATGGCGTGCACAGCGAGGCACCGAGCCCAGAGCATTGCGTGCACAGCGAGGCACCGAGCCCAGAGCATGGCGTGCACAGCGAGGCACAGAGCCCAGAGCATGGCGAGCGCAGCGAGGCACCGAGCCCAGAGCATGGCGAGCGCAGCGAGGCACCGACCCAAGAGCATGGCGAGCGCCGCGAGGCACCGAGCCCAGAGCATGGCGTGCACAGCGAGGCACCGAGCCCAGAGCATTGCGTGCACAGCGAGGCACCGAGCCCAGAGCATGGCGAGCGCAGCGAGGCACCGACCCAAGAGCATGGCGAGCGCCGCGAGGCACCGAGCCCAGAGCATTGCGTGCACAGCGAGGCACCGAGCCCAGAGCATTGCGTGCACAGCGAGGCACCGAGCCCAGAGCATGGCGAGCGC
Organism: Crinia signifera; assembly: GCF_055691185.1. Classification (NCBI taxonomy): domain Eukaryota; kingdom Metazoa; phylum Chordata; class Amphibia; order Anura; family Myobatrachidae; genus Crinia; species Crinia signifera. Next base: position 20,350,867 of record NC_139226.1, read on the forward strand.
AGCGAGGCACCGACCCAAGAGCATGGCGAGCGCCGCGAGGCACCGAGCCCAGAGCATTGCGTGCACAGCGAGGCACCGAGCCCAGAGCATTGCGTGCACAGCGAGGCACCGAGCCCAGAGCATGGCGTGCACAGTGAGGCACATAGCCCAGAGCATGGCGAGCGCCGCGAGGCACCGAGCCCAGAGCATGGCGAGCGCCGCGAGGCACCGAGCCCAGAGCATGGCGAGCGCCGCGAGGCACCGAGCCCAAAGCATGGCGAGCGCAGCGAGCCATGTGAGTGGACACAGGGCTTCGTTACGGTGTCCATGTCAACTGTGTCTGAAAAAAAAACATTTCGACCTTTTGACTGTTGACATTACCCATGTTGATCTAATGCTTGTGTCGACCTAATGACCATGTCGACCTTCATGCATGTCAACCTAATGACTGTCAACTTTATGCTTGTCTATACTATGATCCATACCCCCTTGGACTCAGCATCGGATCTCTGAGACCCCATTGAGAGGCGTGTGGAGTTCATGAGGTCACACAATCCACCCATCCCAGATCCATGCAAGAGTCAGGCAATCTCCATCCAAGAACAGAGATCGCCGGCCTCTTCCTCCCTGCTAAAATGTGGCGGCACACCTCAGTTTTCACAGACCGTGCCCATTGATGACTCCTTATTGCCCATACATGGCATCAGACTGCCAATTACTCCATGACTGACAATAGGCCGGGCCACAGCCAGACTGGCCCTCTGGCACTTCTGGCAAATTCCAAAAGGGCCGATGGCTTGATGGGCAGGTCCGTCTCCCTGGAACCCTGGCACAGCAGCTCCGCCTCCCGACACACTGATAGGCTAGCATGCTTAGGTGGAGAGTGGCACAAGGCCATGCCCAGTAACCGGTCACATCCCCATGACAACAAGTGGACGATGTCACACAGCCACGCCCATTTCTCCGTAAACCCCTGTCCACCCCTGTATGAAATAATCTGCCATTTGTGTCTGTACACAGAGATCTGTCAGACTCAGCACCAATGTGTGACCCATAGTGAACACTACAAATTCTATCCACTCACCTGAGAACTCTCTGGAAAACTCCGGACATTCATGTACAGCTGGCTGGGATCATCCGTCGCTTCAGGTTCCTCCCTGGGATCAGATTGTGCTCTCTGCTTCCTTCTATTAACAGAACATATCACTGATCAGTAGAATGTATTTCTGCTATTACCTTGTAAGGTAGATAACATTACAGACGGCAGGTTTAATACCCAGATACACTGCTGTACAATGACAATTTATTCTGAACCTCTTACCGGAGACAGTCATTTCCTATATGTGGCAAAATGATTTGGACCTTGGGGTTTATTCTGGTTGACTCGCAAGGCTGCACATCATTTGATGAATGATGGCAAAGGCCCACGCATATGTAAGGTTGCTTACATATGCATGTCCACTCAGGTGGAAGTAGGCGGGCATCTGACATCCAGTAATGTAAGCTGCCCCCCCCTCCTGTCCGTCATGCCCTCATTACCTCATTATATGAATACGCCTATTTTAAGTATATTTAGCTTAGTCAATTTCCTCAAAAATATCTTAAATCCCACTCTTTTCAGATTTGTAACCCTTTTATTGAATACAATATACAACATTTTCCCTGTCTACAGTATGTTCTTAAATGACCCAATTATGCGTTACACACAGTGCCGGTGCAAGGCGCTGGAGCGCCCCAGGCGGGGGGGCGCCCCGGCGCTCACCCGCTCCACGGGTGGGGGGGTGGGGAGGAATACGGCCGGCGTGCTGATCTGGGGGGGGGATACGGCTGTTCCCTCCAGTGCATATATAATTACTCACCCGGGTCTAGCTCATCGGGCGGGAGGGAGGGAGAGCTGGAGGTCTGGCTTAGCGGGCAGGAGGGAAGCCTCGCAGTTCAGTCCCGGCGCAGTGTGACTGACATCATCCTCCACCCGCACCGTGTACAGCCGCTCAGCCGGGCAGCGCTGAGCACTTGGCTCACCCTCAGACGCTGCCCGGCTGAGCGGCTGTACGCGGTGCGGGTGGAGGAAGATGTCAGTTAACATGCACCGGGACTGAACTACAGCGCAGCGAGCCCTCCCTCCTGCCCGCTAAGCCAGACCTCCAGCTCTCCCTCCTGCCCTGCTACCAACTACCGCCCCCCAGTGGCCCTGGTTACACACATACTATACAAATATAACCATGTTACAACAGACAAACACTGAATAGGAATCTTACTTTGCAAACAATTTTAATATAAGAAGTGCCACAAGAACAATGATGATTCCACATATCAATCCGATCACGATATCACGGATCTGGGGTGTAAAATCTACAAAACACAGATAACAAGTGACACATTGGTACAGTAATTGCTTGTCTCTTCAATTTCATTCCCAGTGAAGATGCAGCATTTGCATATGTTCACATATGGATTCTAGTTGCAGATTAAAAAATAATCATTATAATAAAAAAAAAAAAATAATAATAATAATATTAATGATAATAACAATAATATATTCAAGCATTGTATACTAAACACATGATAAATAAAACCATACCATTGGTGCAAGCCTTTGCAGTATATATTGAAGATCCATATGTGCCTGCAAAAAATACAAAATAACATCATGTTACACATCATATATTGGGAATAGATATTGATAAAGTTCCAGAACGAAACACGTCAAGTAACCCACATTCCAGCTCCTGTCAGTGGTTGTGTTATACAGTACTGCATCTTTCTAGAAGATGCCTGTATGAGACATACGGGTGTGGTACAGGGGTCTGACAGTCAGGATCCCGACAGTCATTAGCCCGACGTCGGGATTCCGACTGGCCGGACCCAGACAGCATGGCGAGCGCAACTAAGCCCCTTGCAGGCTCGCTGCGTTCGCCACGCTCGCCACCTATTCTATTCTCCCTCTATGGGGGTCGTGGACCCCCACGAGAGAAAATAGCAGGTGGCCGTCGGGAACCCGGCTGTCTTTGTTTTGACAGCTGGGATGCCGACGTCGGGTAAATGCCTGTAGGGATCCTGACTGTCGGGATCCCATCCGGCACCCGAGACATACTATGCATCGCATTGTACATATGACTTATACTGATATGAAACTTAATGGTCTACAATGCAATACTTACAATGGAGTACCTACGTTTAGGCCGAGTGGTGATGCCACACACCCTAAAATAGGGCATGACCTTTTGGGTTGGGGCATGATCTCAAATATGATGTGTGATCTAATAGGATGGTGGTATGACCTCACAGCCCCAAACGCCTCTTTTTGGCACTGCAGGGGTCCCCTGTTAAAGGGTGCCGTGTGTCATGATCACTGGTATTTCTTCAGGAGAGGCCGCTTGGTAAGTACATTCCGTGGGTGCAGTGTGTGCGGGATGGGACCCTCTAGATACCGGGGAGAGCACCGTTGCACAGTGGTTAGCCCTGCTTCCTCACAACACTAAGATATTGTAATCAATATTGGATTTGGTATTGGCCTGTGTTAGTATACCGTACACTATGTTTTGGTCCATGCAAAATGTCAGTGGTGGTGTTGGAAATTCTGAAATTGTATATATTTATTCTGTATATTCATTTTCAGCTTGGGCCTACAGTGTTCAATTAGTTCCTGCATCACGGCAAGGAGAATTCCTTGCAGTCGGGAGCTGTGAGGAATCCCCAGTGCACCTTCTGCGGAATTACCGTATAGGGAAACCCATAGAAGGGTTTATTGCACAGGGAAAATGCAAAATACAGTAATTGAATATGCTGTATACAGAATATATTGCATACAATAATAATAGTATAAATTGTAGCTTGCTTACTAATGATTTGGGTCCGTGTTTCAATGGTCCCATGCTTGTTCCATGCTAAGCATCTGTAAGTGTAGACCCCTGAGGGCTTTATTTTGACCACCGAGTGCGCCTTATCATCTCCACTTATTTTGTTTGAGACTACACCAGTCTCTTCCTTTATCCAGCGCACAAGAGCTTCGGGTTTGCTGTCCACAGAGCAGTTCAGAGTCAGAGATTGTTCTCCACTTGTAACTACCGACTGATTGTCCTTAAGTGTTACACCTTGAAGTATAAGAACTCAAACTTACTAAAAAAGAATAAGATCTTAATAGAGATGAGATAAACAATTTAGATCAGCTGGTAACACACATTAAAGCTTCTGATAACAGATGACAACAGAGGCGTAACTCTGGGAGGCAATGGAGTCATTTGCCGCCAGGCTCCTGCTCCCAGGGGGCACCTCTCCTTCCCTGCAAGTTTGAATCAGCTCATTGAAAGCCTTAGATTTGGCTTCTGTGGCTGACCTCTTCTCCTAGCAGGACGATAGACGTCACAGTCGCTTCATTTTAAACATAATATGCATAACATACATACATACATGCATGCATATATATATATATATATATATATATATATATATATATATATATTTATAAATTATGGTGTGGGAGGGACACAAATATATATCTTGCCTCTGGTCACATTGGACAAACTTATGCTGGATGATAATAATGGATACCACATGGTCACAGTTTCAGTATGCATATATGACAAGGGAGGAAAAAGAGGGGTAGGGTTTCACAGTAAGAGCACAGACAAAAAAAACAACACTGGTTTTCTATCAGATATTGGTACTTATGTAATATCTGGACTCCCGTTTTTCTTATGAGACCGCGTCCCCTCGCGGGGCTCGCTGCGCTCACCACGCTTTGGGCACGGTGGCTCGCTGCGCTCGCCACACTATATAAAATCAACTCCATGCGTAGTTGGATAGTAGGGGTATGAAAAAATGGGGTGCATTTAACATGGGAGTCCAGATAATACATAAGTACCCAGATATTTATGGGTACTTGGGTGGGGAGTGTTGAAACTGAAATCTAAATTGAAGTGTAAAAATAATGCAGCCAGTATTTACCCTGCACAGAAAAAAAACAAAAAAAAACAAATCTAACGCTTTCTGCGCATGTTACATCTGCCCCACCTGCAGGGCACATGGTTTTGCCCATTTTCCAAACAAATTTGTACTGCGATCAGATCTGAATAAGGGCCAATGAGGGAGAATAGGTCACAGAAATAGTGTGAGAACAACTACAATTGTTCCCCTTACCTTCAGGTGTGGAAATGATGACAACTGGTTTTCTAGGTGGGTCTGTAATAAAACAGCAATTATAAGTCTATTATGATAATTGGAGTTACTGTACATCCTTTTGAAAATTAATTGCAATGTTTTTTTGTTAGTATAAAGTAGATGACTGTTGCATAGATTTGGGACTGTGAGAGTAAACTGTCCCCCCTGTACCTCCCATATCCCTGTTTCTCTTATCTCCCTCTGTCCTTCTGTCTTCATCATGTTCTTCCACCTTACCTCGGTCTGCCATGTTCTTCCCATCAACCTTTGTCCTACCAACTCCCCTTGTTCTCTTATTCCACCTTATGCCAACAGCTCCACTCTATGTACAGGGGGGGGTCATTATGTCCCTCCGGTGAAGCAGGGGTGCTTGGGGTGGCTGGTTCCGGACACCCCCTCTCTGGTGGAGTGACACTGGACCGCAGGTGGGGAAGAGAGGTGCCAGTCATGCTAATAGGCAATAGGGGAAAGGATTGTGGAAGTGGCAAATCTTGGACCATACAGCAGGAAGCTTGGGTTGCAAGAGATATGGATTTGTACACCCACTGGTGGATATTAGCCGGGGTGTGATATGTATGTGATGGGGTGTTCATGTCACATGGGTGACCTGATTTTTCACTTTCAAATTAAGAGAGCACTACTTATATGAGGGTTTATTTCTGCTTTTTTAAGAAACAAAACTTACATTGCACAGTTAAGGTGACGGTTTTGTTCATACTCCCGGATTTATTCTCCGCTATGCAGATATATACGCCAGAGTCATTAGACTTTACATCTGGCAGACTGAGCTCCAGTCTTTGTTCGGTCACATTACTAATAACATGGTCTTTCCCTTTAATCCAGGTCACATTAGCTGCGGGGTTACTGTCTACTGAGCAGAATATTCTCGGCGAGTCTCCTTCCATCACCTCCATGGCTTCTGTTATCTTGCCCTTCTTTCCTAGGGAAAAAAAAACACAAAAACAACAACTACTACCGTAAATGTATTTACAGGATGACAAAGAGTAGCATACAGTACAGTACAGATGTGTACTAACCGGATACAGGAGACACTGAAATCAGTTCACTTTAAGGCCCTTATTCTGATCGGTGCGGCCGGATCCGATTATGCGGCCAGGACCGTGCGTGCGAAACCCCGCCTTCCATACGGATCGCCAACTCCGTCCGTATGCGGTAAGAAGCTGGCCGAACGGACTGCACGTGTATTTTTCACGGAATACGCCTCCTCCATCTAAGGGAACCTCCCCCATCATTCGATGGTCGCAGACCATCGAATGCAGGACCGAGTGCTCCACCAGCTCCCGCAACCTCATACCACACAGACATTTTTCCATGCAAAAGCAGGGATCTGGGCGGGCAGCTGACATCCGGCGATGTCATATGTCCGCCCCCTACACGTGCGTCACCGCCGCATTACCATACGTACACCCAGCGTTTTCATGGGAACGCCCATGAAACGCGGGGCGTATGCATATGGTAATGAGCCCAAATAGCCCTTCATGCCCCTCTCCACCCCCTGTTCGGAGTGTTCACATATCATGCGGGATTTGGCCGTACGCCCCGCTCGCACATGCGCAGAGACGCCTCTGCACATGCGCAGACACAAAACATCGGCGGCCCGAACGCACGCGGATATATCCGCACCGACCAGAATAAGGGCCTAAATGATAAAGACATATATTTAAAGAGAATAATAATAAACAAAGGGGGTAATTCAGCATCACAGGCAGTTGTACTAAAATCACTAATTGGTGACTTTTGCACAACTGCGCCTGAGGGACTTCTCAAACTGAGGTTGCATCCATAAAAATGTGACCGCAGTCTAAATGTGATGGGAGCTGGCAGAGACGGTGTTGTGTCGCAGCAGGACTGTGACCTGGCATTGGGTTGGTGTGGTCCAGACAAAGCAGGCATGTCTGGACCGTTTTTGCAAGCCTTGCAGTAACCTCCAGCTCCCTGTTTATCTACAGATGCAGTCTTCCCAGAGTTTTACAGTTTCTGCTGATAAAGCTGTGCCATAACATAGTGATTTTTTAGAGTTGACAAACTGTGCGGTTTTGTCCCATTGAGGACAGGAACTTGCAGGAAGTTCCTGTTGACAATCTTGTTAAGCATAGGGTCACACTTTGAGTAGCAAATGGATTACAGCAAGTCTCTGAAAATACCATGGCCTCAGAAACTTCTGGATGAAAATTAGCTGGTTTATTTAAATTCCTTCTCGTGAAGAAATTACAAGGAAGATACAAAGAAGAGTATTAATTTTGGAGGATACCCTAGTCCCAGTCTCTGTCAATCTCTGGAGCTGGGACTGGCCCAGTCATTGATTGACATCCCAGCTGTGGGGAGAGTTAGACAGTTGGTCAATCAGGGGAAGGGGTGGATCGAGCAGTGCATAGAGGCGGGGTTAATCTCTGTTCAAACTGCAGTAAGGGAAAATACCTATTGCTGACATTGAAGGCAAAACCAATGGAATGGTATGTCTTATGGGCGTGTTAGGGGAGTGTCGCACAGATGCATAATCATTCATGTTGCAGGCATTTTGTAACAGAGGATCTATACTTAACATGGAGCTGGTGACCGATTTGATGGTGCGTCCAATGGCTGCATTTTCAAGATGCACTAAGTAGTAATGTTGCTCAAAATGGCACAGCACCAGAGAGACTACTAGTGCTTAGAGCAGGGGTGGGGAACCTCAGGCCCGGGGGCCGTATGTGGCCCCTGTAGCCAGTCTGAGTGGCCCTCCCACCTGCCCGTCAGCTTATCTGGGAGTCAAGTACAGGGGAATTCTCATGAGAGGTCAGTCATTCTCATGAGATTCCTCTTAAAAAACAGCAGCCGGAGCAAAGGCGGAACTACCATTGGTGCAGCAGGTGCATTGCACCGGGGCCCCTGAAGACTAAGGGGCCCACTTCTGCCACCCACTGCTGTGTGGCATATTGTGAACTTGGGTTGGAGTGGAAGAGGAGGGCCCAAAAATGTAGATTTGCACCTGTGCCAACCACTCATAAGTTCCGACACTGAGCCGGAGACTGGAAGACCTATTCAGCGGCAGCCACCAGAGCTTGGGACGGCTGCAGCAGGACAATTTGTAAGAGAACGTTTTACATATGGCCCCCGAAGGATTTTTTCCCCATACAAACGGCCCTTGGCACAAAAAAGGTTCCCCACCTCTGGCTTAGAGCATGGAGCAGTGCTGCCGGTTAGAGGAGAGTGAAAGGTCCCCGGATGTACACGTCCTGCCCCCTTCTCTTTGATATGTCCCTTGGTGCAGGTGTGCAGCTGGCAAATGCTACAGACATGGACGCTGTTGCATGTGAATCAGAGTCAGCCCTGTTGTCTTTTTACCAAATGTTTAATATTAACAAAAACAAAACTATTCTAATTTGCACATTGAACTTAGAGGGCGAGATGTATCAAATGGAAAATGCGGTAAAACCCCGGTTTTACCGCATTTTCCAATGTGTCAAAAATGATACCGCACGATACCCTATAGAAGCCTATGGGCTTCTTTTCGCCGCCCGCCGACGCAAACCCGCCGATTCGCCGACCCCCCCTCTGGCTTACCTTCCTGAAGGGTCCTCCTGGACCCCGGTAAGCCCTGCCTCCCCCTAGTGAAGCAGCCGGACATCCTTCCGGCTGCAGGGGGGAGGAGGAAGCGCCGGGGACAGCATGCATAGCTGTCCCTGGCGTGAGGGGAGAGCATGGCGGCAGGGATCCCCCGCACACCAGTGTACAGGTATCGCGGGGGGCCTCCGTCACCGCACCGCAATGCCAGCCGCAAATGTTAGTACATATGAGGCAGCATCGCGGCGGGGGGGAGGCGAAGGGCGGCGATGTATTTTAATACATCCCGCCCAGAATCTCTTCTTTTTGTGAAATAATGATACTATTACCTTTTATCTCTCTTGTGATGGTGATGGATGGAGGTTCTGTAACACAAAGAGAAAACAAATTTTTGCAGTATACATGCTCCCACTGGGTGACATAATCAGACGTCATGGCCTGGTCTGCCACTGCTATGCAGATGATACCCAACTGTACCTTTCCTTTGCTCCAGGCACCAATAACACAATAACAAAATTAATTGGCTGCCTAGCTGAGCTCCAGGAGTGGATGAGTGCCAGTTGGCGGAGACTGAACCCAGATAAAACAGAAGACCTGATGATCAACCACAAGACAAGACAGCAGCATAGCCAACTGACAGGTCTTACGCTGGGGGGCACAGCACTAAAAAACTCTGATCATGTGCGGAATCTTGGGGCGAAATGTAATAGGGTGCGATTTTTTAGACTAAAAAAAAATATGTAATGAGATGCGAATTAGCGGCAAAAAAATGCGATTTGCCGCGATTTGCCGCGATTTTTAGTCATGAAAATGTGCGCATTTTCAGTCATGAAAATGTGCGCATTTTTATAAATGCGCTTTTGTGCAAAAAAAAAAAAGTAAAAAAAAAAACGGCGTGGGGTCCCCCCTCCTAAGCATAACCAGCCCCGGGCTCATTGAGCCGGACCTGGTTCCAAAAATACGGGGGAACAAAAAGCATAGGGGTCCCCCGTATTTTGAAACCAGCACCGGGCTCCAACAGCCCGCGGTGTCATGCCACAGCCGGGGGACACTTTTTATACAAGGTCCCCCGGCCAAAACATGAGCACCGTGGCTGGTCAGCCTTGGACGGGGTACCTGGAGGAGTGGGGACCCCCCCAATAAAGGGGTCCCCCCCCCCCAGGCTTCACCCGTCCAGGGCTGAAGCCCGGGGCTGTCACCGGCGTCCGTGGCCAGTGGACGCCGGCCTGATAGGGTTAAATCCATCATACATATCATTACATTGCTTTTTACCGGCGAACTACAAGTGCCAGCAGACCTCCCCCGCATGCTGGGACTTGGAGAACCACAAGTCCCAGCATGCAGGGCATTAATGGGCCCGCTGGGACTTGTAGTCCACCTGTAAAAAGAATGTTTATAAAAAACACACACACAGAGAAGTACAAGTTTATTACACACACACACCTCAATTTTACACCAGCGTTACTTACCATTCCTGGATCCAGCGCTGGTCTGGCTGCTTTACAGCCGGCTCCCCCCGCACTGACAGGCAGCGGGGAGAATCGTCTTTCTCCGTTGCCTGTCACCGGCTTTCTCTGTAGCTCTGTCCCAGTGCTACAGAGGCTGAGAGCGTGATTGGCTGAGCTACAGTATGCGTCTCCATGGAGACGCATAGCTCAGCCAATCAGGACTGAGCTATGCGTCTCCATGGAGACGCATACTGTAGCTCAGCCAATCACGCTCTCAGCCTCTGTAGCACTGGGACAGAGCTACAGAAGCTACGGAGAAAGCCGGTGACAGGCAACGGAGAAAGACGATTCTCCCCGCTGCCTGTCAGTGCGGGGGGAGCCGGCTGTAAAGCAGCCAGACCAGCGCTGGATCCAGGAATGGTAAGTATGCTGGTGTAAAATTGAGGTGTGTGTGTGTAATAAACTTGTACTTCTCTGTGTGTGTGTTTTTTATAAACATTCTTTTTACAGGTGGACTACAAGTCCCAGCGGGCCCATTAATGCCCTGCATGCTGGGACTTGTGGTTCTCCAAGTCCCAGCATGCGGGGGAGGTCTGCTGGCACTTGTAGTTCGCCGGTAAAAAGCAATGTAATGATATGTATGATGGATTTAACCCTATCAGGCCGGCGTCCACTGGCCACGGACGCCGGTGACAGCCCCGGGCTTCAGCCCTGGACGGGTGAAGCCTGGGGGGGGGGGACCCCTTTATTGGGGGGGTCCCCACTCCTCCAGGTACCCCGTCCAAGGCTGACCAGCCACGGTGCTCATGTTTTGGCCGGGGGACCTTGTATAAAAAGTGTCCCCCGGCTGTGGCATGACACCGCGGGCTGTTGGAGCCCGGTGCTGGTTTCAAAATACGGGGGACCCCCAGATTTTTTGTCCCCCGTATTTTTGGAACCAGGACCGGTCCAAGAGTCCGGGGCTGGTTTCAGAAATACGGGGGACCCCTATGCTTTTTGTTCCCCCGTATTTTTGGAACCAGGTCCGGCTCAATGAGCCCGGGGCTGGTTATGCTTAGGAGGGGGGACCCCACGCCGTTTTTTTTTTTATAAAAACACTTTTACACATTTTTATTAACAGAACCATGCACAGATCTCAATGATCTGTGCATGGTTCTGTCAAATTCGCCTGTCAGAACCTGGTCTATTTTTTTTGCGATTTTTGGTAACATTGACCAAAAATCGCACCCTATTACATTTGCGAGTTGTATACTTTATAATGGGAAAACATCTGGATGCGAATTGAAATGTGACTAAAAATCGCACTTCTAAAAGTGCGATTTCGCGGTAAAAAGCGCGATTTTTTACCGCGATTTTCAACCTATTAAATGTGCGATTTTCGGAAAATGTGCGATTTCGGCCGTTTTTGACCAAAAATCGCACATGTCTAAAAAATCGCACCCTATTACATTTCGCCCTTGGTGTTGTCCTGGATAGTGGCCTGACACTTAGACATCTGGGGCCAAATGTAATAGGGTGAGAGTTTCAGAAAGTGAGAGATTTTGGGAGAGTTTCCCCCCTTTTTTTAAAGCAGCAATCAATTACACTGCAAGACCAGGTTGATTTAGCCATGTAATTGATTGCTGCTTTAAAAAACATGGGAAAACTCTCCCAAAATCTCTCACTTTCTGAAACTCTCACCCTATTACATTTGGCCCCAGGTGTCAGCCACAATCAAATCCTCATTCTTTCATCTGAGAAACATAGCCAGAATCAAGCATTTAATTCCCCCAGAAGACCTGCCTAATGTCATACATGCATTTATATCATCACGCCTAGACTACTGCAATGCCCTCAGGGGCGGATTGGGAATTAAAAGCAGCCCGGGAAATAAGTAGAAGCAGCCCCGGAGGGGGGGATCGGAGGAGGGGCGACCTGTTGTGCGCCGGAGGCGCGCAAATTTTTAGGGGGCGTGGCCTAGTGGTATGGGGGTGTGGCCTATTTCAACGAGGTCACAACGAGGGACAATCCGGACAGTGCACGCCGAAGATGTGCCCAAACATTACACCATAATGCCTATTACATGTCACACACCCATATTATACCACATGCCATAATTCCCGTTAAACGTTATGCCAGGCGCAACAATAAAAAGAAAAAAGGGCCTGTTGCCAAGGTGGAGGGCAAATGCTCATTGCCAATAGGGAGGGCAAATGCTCGGTGCCAAGGGGGAGGGCAAATGCTTGTTGCCAAAGGGGAGGGCAAATGCTTGTTGCCAAAGGGGAGGGCAAATGCTTGTTGCCAAGGGGGAGGGCAAATGCAGGCAGGCACAGGCTGGCAGCTGGAGCAGGGCAGAGGAGATTGCTTTGTAACCTGGACACTGGAGGTGACCGTTGGCGACACCCCAGGCAGGGAAGAGGAACTGCGCTGGTTCGGAAAATATGCAGGGTGCTAGAATGAACACTGCTATCAATTGGCTAAATTAGGATTTTTCCAAAACAATCCCCTCTCTGTGACATGCACCACTTGCTGTTACAGAGAAGTTGCCAGGAGCCACATGCTATTGTAGATACAGATGGATGATACATGACCCTCACCTTCCTCCCCTGCTGTATCATTTGCCCACCTGATTGCATGCAGTCTCCCAGTGCAGCAAGCTATTTTCTGATGTAGGGGTAAAAAAAAGAAGGTGCTTTCCAGATGTGAATCCCTTTGAATGAATGAAATATGCATACTGTATGTGGAGGGAAAAAACTCTTTAAAAAAAAGAGTGTATAGTGGAAATAGAAAAAGGACCAACCAATCAGTTTCTGCCATTTTTCAAATCCAGTTTGTAAAACGACAGTTTGAAGGCCCCACACATCCATTATACATACATATATTACTATTACTCCCTCCCACTTCCATTATATACACATATACAGTATGACTAGCATCCTCCCACATCTAATATGTATACCTTCCTATCACTAACCCACCATATATACTCTTTATACCCCCCCCCCCCCACCTCTTATACAGTTATACTGTATATTGTAACCTACATTGTGAGGCTGCCTGAGGCTGGGAGGATCTGGTCTCAGGGGCTGGGAGGATGATAAGCTCTGTCATTGGCCGCTATGCGAGAGTAGAGCCAGCCAGGCTGATGAGGAAGACAGGGATTTCCTCCTCTTCCCTGGGACACGCAGTCACGGAGCCGCAGCCTGCTGCCTGCCGGGCGTGTGCAGGGTGGAAGTCCCCAGCTGATTGTGGCTGCCCGCACTAGGCTGAAGTTACAGCTGTCACCCTGCACTGTCAGCCGGGCCGGCCAGCGGCAGCAGGAGGTGACGTGGCAGCGGCAGATAGGCCTCTTGGTGCCTGTCAGAGAAGGTGCCTGTCAGAGAAGCCGGCGCCGCTACGCTACAAGTGCCGGCTTCTAAGTAAAGTGAGGTCCCAACTTTAAACCTCTGTAATGTTACCTCCTTGCGCATGCGCAGTGTAGGTTTTCGCGCTGGGACCTGCGGATACTACTCGAGTCACCACGCTTCCGTCGACATCCACAGTGCAGCAAAGCCCAAAACAAATATGGCCGCCGCATATGTGCATTTAATATATGCATATATGCGGCGGCCATATTTGTTTTTGGCAATGCTGCCGTTTATGACCAGCCTGGGCTGCGGCCGCTTCCAACCAAGGTAAGCGGCCCAGCCATGTGAAATCTGGTCCGGCCCACCGGGAAACGGCCCGGTTTCCCGGTGGGCCAATCCGCCTCTGAATGCCCTCTACCTGGGTCTTCCAGCAAAAGAATTTCACCGCTTGCAGCTGGTACAAAATGCAGCCGCCAGACTATTAACTAACCAGCCCCGCTCCAGCCACATAACTCCCATTCTCTACAACCTTCACTGGCTACCTGTAAAATGGCGAATCGTTTTCAAGATTGGCTTACTCACTTTCAAGGCCCTACATGACCAGGGCCCAAGGTACCTTCAGCAGCTGCTGATCCCTTACTGTCCTACTCGATTACTACAATCCACTGAAGAAGGACTACTAACAGTACCCAGAATCTCCCTGAATTCACCTGGGGGGCGAGCTTTCAACTTTGCTGCTCCAACTCTGTGGAACTCTCTTCCTCGCACAGTGCGAGAAGCCCCCACTGTAGAATCCTTGAAAAATAGACTAAAGACATACTTATTTACTCAAGCATTTCACTGACATCTACTGTTAAGCTTGTTGTGTATTTTGAGCTGTAAAGACAATGGTAAAGCACTTTGAGTCCTATTGGGAGAAAAGTGCTATATAAATATCATTATTATTATTATTATTATTATTATTAGAAGAATAGCCAGGGCCGTAACTAGGGGGGGGGGGGGGGGGCTGGGGGGCGCTGGAGGTGGGGGGCGCTGTGAGGTCCGGGGACAGCCAGTGAAGGTCCGGTGACAGGTGTAGCCGCTGTAGCCGCATCTTACTTTGACTCCGTCCGTCTCCTACCAGCGCGGCTGCAGGAAGCGCTGATGACTTCGAAAAGACTTGCCGGACGCTGATTGGCTGAATTTAGCCAATCAGCGTCCGGCAAGTCTTTTTGAAGTCATCAGCGCTTCCCGCCGCAGCGCTAGTAGGAGACGGACGGAGTCAAAGTAAGATGCCGCTACAGCGGCTACACCATTCTTGCCTCACATGCTGCGGCGTGAAAGGAGGAGAGGAGGCTGAGCGAGGAAGCCCGGAGAGCAGGCAGCTGCACAGACCGCGGTCAGCCACACCCAGCTGTCCGCCGCTGCCCCACGTGACCCAGCCCGGCCATTCACAGCAGGACGCACATGGCTGAGTCGGACGGCGGGTCACTGGTGACAGCAGCAGCATGGGATGAGGAGGAGAAGGGCAGCAGCCGTGGCGGTGAGAGGACTGTGCGCGGAGGGGGGGGTCTCCGGCGCCAGGGACAAGGCGTCATTTGGTCCGGTCCCCCCTGTCAGCTGCTAAGCAGCGGGGAATAAACGCATGCGCACAGCGTCTATTCCCACAGCCAGGGGGCTGGGGGCATGGCTAGAGGCTCACAGAGCCTCTGGGTCATGCTCCCATAGCGGCAAAATGGGGGCGTGGCATCGCGGGAGAGCCGCGCGTATAGGCCATGCCCCCAAATTAGGCCACGCCCCCTCCGGCGCGCAGCAGCAGCATCCCGACTACGAAGCTTCAAAAGTTGGGAGGTATGCTTTCAGAAAGGGGGGGGGGGCACCAAATGACTGCCTTCCCCCGGGCGCCGGAAACCCTAGTTTCGGCCCTGGAATAGCAGTCTGTATTGCTAAATAACATGCATTAGTCGCCGACAAATATTGCTTTTATAAGACCAGTTATTCATATGTAAATTGTATTTTTTTTTTAGTAAACTATGGGCATAATTCAGGTTGGTTTGCTATTTCTGGGCATACCACCAATATGAAGGTGTGCGCCAGTGGTACCTGCAGCTGTGCAACACTGGCTCATTACCTCTCCGGGCATCCCCCACAGAGTTAGCGCCCCCCTACCCTCCTGTCGCTCCCCCTCACCCTCCACTCCGGAGCTCCCTCGGAAGTTCGGGCACCCGAGTCTTCCTGAGCCGCCCCGAACATCCCCGATCCTGCCACCTTACTGTCTGCTGTGAATGGCCGCTGGGGCAGCGTCACGGGAGTTCCAGCGTACGATCACCAGAGCAGAGATGAGGAGGAGGGGGGGGGGGGGATTGACAAGGGGGTACGTTCTGTGGTGCGTTTTGCTGGGGAAGGACAAACTGGCCCTTGTAGGTTTATCCTGCCCAAGCAAAACCCACCACTCAAGGGGATAAAACAGGTTAATTATTATTATTTATTAACAGTTTCTTACATAGCGCACACATATTCCGCAGCGCTGTACAGAGTATAGTTGAACAGTCACATCAGTCCCTGCCCCAGTGGAGCTTACAATCTATATTCCCTACCACATGTACACGCACACACAGACATTCTAGGGTTCATTTGTTGGGAGCCAATTAGCCTACCAGTATATTTTTGGATTGTTGGAGGAAACCGGAGTACCCGGAGGAAACAGACGCAAGCACGGGCGACTATGCAAACTCTGCACAGTTAGAGCCATGGTGGGTATTGAACCCATGACCTCAGTGCTGTGAGGCAGTAATGCTAACCATTACACCATCCATGGTTCATTGATAAGAAAGGTGTGTCACCACAGGTGATGGTAATCATACATTACCAGGGAAATCCAGGAACAGAGTTTCTGTCTCACCTGAAGAGGGTCATGTTGGGAGGTTTGCATATACTCCAAATTGAATGCGTTTGCTTTGTCATGCGATTCGATCCCAATCGAATCAGGATCGAATAGCAAGGCAGTCACACTGTGTGTACACTCCTTTTGGCCAATCTACCACTGCATGTAATATATACTGTACTGTGCAAATAACACAGGAATTCACTTGTTATTAACAGATACAAAACATACGGTACTTCTTTACTTTCACGGCGCCAGCATGGCGCAGTGCTACTTCCGCCTTCTACGCTCGCCACAAACTATGTAAAATAAAGGAAGTTAACGCCATGCCAACATGGATAGTTCATACCTCCACTATCCATGTTGGCATGGAGTTGATTTTAAATAGCGTGGCGAGCGTGGCGAGCGTAGCGAGCCACCGAGCCCGCATCACGGGCGAGCGAAGCGAGCCCCGCAAGGGGACTCTGACACGCGGCGCCATGCTGGCGCCGTGAAAGTAAAGAAGTACCAAACATACTTGTCTACCCTCCTGGAATGGACGGAAGGCTCACGAAAATTGATTCCTCCTCCCGGCCCGCTGGGCAAGCCTCCTGCATGCTCCCCAAAGCCCCCGCCTCTCCTGGACCCACTGAAACTAATTCAGATATTCACGAATCTGCAGGAGGGGGCGGGACTAAAATTACCCTAATCGCTCAGAGTTTGTGTGGCTTGGGGATGGAGCTTTGTGACGCTAGTCTTGTCCCGACCCCCTGAAGTGCAGATTTGGTTCTCCTCTCTGAGCTTCTAACTGAGAGGCAAGTATGATACAAAATGTATAAATTCACTTTCATAGAATTTACCTCTTAATTTAGGAAATGTCTGAATATACTGTAACTTTACAATTAAACAAACAAAACTACTGTAAAACAATTACTTTCATTATATATTTTATACAGGAGAAAAAATATAAGTATTACAGGTACCTGTTCTTTTGGTGATTTGGATGCGGGTATCATTGGACCCTTGCATGTTCCTTGCTAAGCACCAGTAGACACCTGCCTCTGAGGACTTTATTTTTACCACTGACCAAATTACTCCTTCACCAATCGTAATGATTGATCCGGTGACTTCCTGCTTTATCCAGCTCAGAACAGCTGCTGGGTTACTGTCCACAGAGCAGTTTAGTGTCAGACCTCCATCTACATTTGTAATCACGGACTGGCTTGCTTCAAGCTGTCCACCTAGACACAGAGTCAAACGGTCTTTATAAGGAACGAACGAACGAACAACATAGTTTTATTCTGATGTACCCATAGAAATAGTAGGAAAAATATGTAGGGCCTGATTCTACTCAAACCACTTTGCACTGCAGGTGGGGCAGATGTAACATGTACAGAGAGCATAAAGCATACTTGCCTACTATTGAAAACTAGTTTCAGGGAGATTATAGTTGGTAGTAGAATTTTGTACAGCACCCCATTAAAGGGGTGTGTCATACTCCACCCAAAGGGTGTGTCTAGTTCCATATATGGAGAGATTGTGAAAAGAGATTGTGAACGTGGCACCTAGAAGCGTGGGTGTGTAATGCTACATCTGAGAGGGATCTTTTATAATGACTTATATCCAAATGTAGATGAGCGCAGAAGCAGTTAGTAAGAGATACTATACTTGGTAAAGTGCTGGGAAATGGTGCTGATGATTCAATGTAAATGTATCTATCTCTCATTCCTTTTTTTTCTTTTATTTCCCCAAAAATGTAACAGTGTAATGTGGGTTAGGTGAAATGAGGGAGATTGCTAAACTAATGAGGGAGAGAGGGAGATTGCTGTTATTTCAGGGCGTCTCCAGCAGAATGCAGGAGGGTAGGCAACTATGGCGTAAAGGCCCCCATACACTGGCCGACTTGTCACATCCAATTTCCCATGACCTCCCCCGACAGCTCCCAGGGAGTCCTGCCATCCAATTTGGTACTTGATGTGCTTTTTTGTACATGCGATTTATCACATGTAAAAATAGGGGATAAGGTTGGTTGGTCAATTGGATTGTATGGCCGACCTAAAGATGGTCAACAGTCATTAGGTCGACATACTGCTAGGTCCACATGGGACTAGGTCAACAGGGAACAAGGTCAACAGGTCATTAGGTCGACACAAGCATTAGGTCGACAGCCAAAAGGTCGATATGGGGGTTTTCACTGTTTTTTGAGCCGACATGTGTCCCGACAACCGGTATTTTATGGCCTGCCATCCACTAGGGCGTGGTGGGAGAATAAAATAGTGTGCCGAGCGCAGCGAGCCATGCAAGGGGACGTGGTGCACGTAATCATGTCTCCATGTCGACTGTGTCGACATTCGGGTAAAAAACAGTGAAAAAAAACCCATGTCGACATGTTGACTGTCGACCTAGACCATGTCGACCTAAAGCTTGTGTCGACCTAATGACCTTGCAATATGTCGACCTAGTGGTGTCGACCTAATGACTGTCGACCATCTTTAGGTCGGCCATACAATCCATACCCAAAAATAGCACCAAAGTTCTCCCAGGCAGCAGCTGCCGGGGGGAGATAAGGGAAATCGTATCCTACTTAAAGTTATAGCAGCTGCTTAAAAGCAGTCACGCATGCACACAGCATCTATTCCCCGCTGCCGGACACAGCCCGCCCGGGGAGGTACGCAGGGCAGTCCTCAAAAAACGGGACGGTCCCGCAAATAGCGGGACAGTTGGGAAGTACGCAGAGCATTCTCCGTCACTTTGAGGAGCTGGTAACTAGTGATTAATAAATAGTTCTGGACTAAAGGCCCCCATACATAAGGCCGAATTTTCCGAAGGACAAGTCGGACCTAATCTACTGACAACTCCCCGGGGAGGGTCACACACAATTTGTCACTTGATGTGCCAAGTTTTGCATGTGATGAGGGAGCGGGGCGTTGGCGGGGGGACTGCAAGCACAGAGCCAGAGAGTTTACTTACTGCGCGGCGAGGTGACCGGATTGCCGGGTAGCGTAGGGGAAGCCGGGCAACAGCGGGCGCACATAGTAAAAAAACACACAGAAATGAATGGACAGCCAGTGATTGGCTGAGAGCTCTCTGACTGAGAGACCTCCCAGCCAATCACTGACTGTCCATTCATTTCTATGTGCGCCCGCTGCTGCCCGGCTTCCCCCAAGCTACAGGGTCTCTGGTACCCATCACTGCGTTCACGCCCCGGACCACCGGCTCCCTGCTTGCGGCGATCACCGCCCAGGTCAGTGCGCCTCCCCTTGCATCAGCACGCTCAGCTCCCCATACGCCGCGTCCTCCGCCCGCCTCCAGGCTGCACATAAGTTTTACCAAATCTTATGCAGCCCGTCCGACCTCCCGACCCCGACCCGATGCGCACGGGACCGCGCATCGGGTCGGATGGCATGTCTGCACATACGATTTGGGCCGATTTCACTGCCCGATCCATCTGAATCGGGTGAAATCGGGCCCAAATTGCACAGTGTATGGGGGCCTTTAGGATCCATGCAATAGTCCCAGGAGCTGCACTGTAAACCTTAATTATATTTTGTAATGAATTCATTATAAGGTAGAAGTAATTAGTTTTGATGCAGAATTGCTTGTTTTTAGGCAAAGTGCAACTGTTTGAGTGTATTATACAGAGATAATGTGTCACTTCAGATGTATCAAGCTTCAAAAAGTGATAAAATGGAGAGTGATAAACTGCCAGCCAACAGCTGCTAACTACCACGTTACAGGCTCGGTTTGAAAAAATGACAGGTAGGAGGTGATTGTTTATTAAGGGCCCCATACATCAGCAATTAATTGTGACAATTTTCAGATATGGAGATGATTGCCAGAATTAATTTTAGATGTGTGGGCTCCCCCTTTTGGCAATCCCAATCAAAATCGCCAATCGATTGCTTAATCAGATTTTTAAACATGTTTAATAATCTGGTATTATCTGCAGATCTTTTTTATATGTGTGGGCATTCCCAATTCGTCTTCTTCATCTATTTACATTATGAACAGCTGAAATGACAAGCGATTGGGCAATTTCCAGATATGAAGATGCAATCTTTAGATGGAAAAATCTGCCGATCACTGAAATAAATGTGTGGGCAAAGTCAGATAGATTGTAGAATCCATCTATCTGGCCAAAAAATCCCTGTATCTGGAAATCCATAAATTGTGATTACTGATATATGGGGCCCATTACTCTCCATTTTATCACTTTTGAAGCTTTGATACATCAGGCCCTTAAACAGTTATTTCACCTACAACAGTCCATTCACCCGAGTTCCATTTGAATAAATATAAAACCACCTAGACCTCATTGATGTGATGACGGGGCAGGTTCCAAGTCAGAGTCAAATTAAAAAATTGGCGGGGGGGCTTCGGGGTTGGGGGACTCGACCATGGGAACCCCCAGCATTTCATGGGTGTTCCCATGAAATGCTGGGTGTTCCCATAGAAATTGCCCGGTGATGTGGGTGCCAGGGGCGCGTAGCTGACATCACCGGATGTCAGCTGCCCACCCACTTCTTTCAGAATGTGTACGCATATCTCCGAGCAACCTTAGAGGTGCGTGTGCCATCCGCATCATTCCATGGTCGGCGACCATCCAATGAGAATAGATGTTTGCATCAAACACCCATTCACAGCCAGTGTGTGCGAACACATGCTGCGAATGGGTGCCGGCCAGTCCAACATTCTCGATTGGGGGGACACGATTTAGGGGGGCTCGCAAGGCTGTGAATTCGCAGCCTTTCAAATCAACCAGAATAACCCCCAGTCATACCAATGACTGAATATAACACCTATTGTTCTATATTACAGGAGCAGGTCAAAAAGCTGCTGTAGCAGGATGAAACCAAATATCTCAATATACCTTTGGAGGGGGAGATGGTGACATCTGGTTTTCCAGGTGGATCTGTAATGAAATGACATTGGAATGTTTACAAATTGTTTTTGATCATTTAAAAAAGGAAGATGGTTCAATAAGTATGGTGACTAGCAGGGCTGTTTCTAGACAATTCTGCTCCCATAAACGGGACAGTTGGGAGGTATGAGAATGCTTTAACTGCACCCTAAAACAAATGGAAGGGTGAGCAGTATCCCAGGAGGAGAGACTGCTCTTACACTATTTAATGTTTGCAATATAAGATATACCCCAATCATGTAATATGTCGTTTAGCCACGTTGAACTCCTTTATGGTAGACTACCTAGAACAGACATGTCCAAACTATGGCCCTTCAGCTGTTGTGATGCTACAAGTCCCATCATGCCTTGCCACAGTTTTGCTAAGAGGGAATGCTAAAATTATGGCAAGTCATGCTGGGATGTGAAGTTTCACAACAGCTGGAGGGCCACAGTTTTGACATGCCTGACCTAGAGTAATCTTAGATCTCTTAAAGTAAGGGTGGGAACAACAATCGTCCCAAGAACCAAACTTTGTACAATTATATCTCAACTTTATGGTTGCTTAAGAAAAATTGAGCCACTTGTAAAATAACATATGAAATGGGCTCAGGAAAGCCAAAAGTGTAGTTATATCACATAGCCAGATCACAAGGTACAGACGGACCCCTCTTCATCTAGCCCAGTGGTTCCCAAACTGTGCGCCGCGGCTCCCTGGGGAGCAGCGGCGCTGTGACAGGTGTGCCGCACCAGTGGCAAGTGGGGATTTAGCGCTGGGAGGGGCAGGATTGAGCAATGGGAGGCAGTGGGTATTAAGTTCTGGGAGGGGGCAGGGTTAAGCAGCAAAAAGTGAGCGCTTGGGGGTGTGTGAGCAGCTGGAGGGGGCATGGGGTGAGCGCCCGGAGTCAGTGCCTGGCAGCTGGAGGGGGCGAGGGTGAGTGCTGAGATGCAGCAGAGATTGAGTGCTGGAAGGGGGCTGGGCTGAGCTCCGGGAGGTGGCGGCAAGTGAGCTGAGCAGCTGGAGGGAGCAGGGGGTGAGTGCTGAGATGCAGCAGAGCTGAGGCTGAGCTCCGGGAGGTGGCAGCAAGTGAGCTGAGCAGCTGGAGGGGGCAGGGTGTGAGCGCCGGGAGTCAGTGCCCAGCAGGTGCACAGAGTGAGCAGCTGGAGGGGGTGGGGTGAGCGCTGAGATGCAGCAGAGTTTGAGTGCTGGGAGGGAGCGGGAAGTGAGCTAAGCAGCTGGAAGAGGCAGGGAGTGAGCGCCGGGAGTCATTGCCCGGGGGGGTGCGCAGAGTGAGCAGCTGGAGGGGGCAGGGGTGAGCGCTGAGATGAAGCGGAGATTGAGTGCTGGGAGGGCGTGGGGCTGAGCTCCGGGAGGTGGCAGGGAGTGAGCTGAGCAGCTGGAGGGGGCAGAGGTGCGAGCGGAATAAGGCCCGCTAGGGGGCTGGGACAGGGCTCCGAAAGAGCCTGTCCCTACGATGCCCGGAGCCGGAAGCCGGGGGGGGGGGGTGTCTGCGCATGCGCGGTTACGCGCTGACCCCCCCCCCCGCTCGGGCAGAGCGATGTGTAACCATAGGCTACAATGGGCTATTGCCATATCAGAATGGCGATAGCCCAGGGCAGCTTCGCATCCCCCATAGAGACCTATGGGGGATGCGGCCGGCGGAGCTGCAGGGAGGGATCACAGCAGGGATCGGAGATTCCTGCTGCGGTCCCCTGTGATACATTAGGGGGATACTTAATATTATTTGATAAATGCGGCCCTAAGTCTATGTCAGCCTGTGGCAGGGCGGGATTCTCTTGGTGCATGCAACCCTTCTCTCCCTCCTCCGCGACTGTGGTGCCCGCAACCTCTTTCTGCAATGTGGCACCGGTGACCTCCTCCTTCAATGTGCCGAGTGTTGAGGTGAGCCAGCCAGGGAGGATGCATGCAGCACTAGGGCCAATGCTGCTGTGTACGTGCATACCCCTGACAGCCTGGAAATATCCTCTGCCTATCAGTATCAAGCTGCAGTACCCCCATATTGCTGTGTGCTGTGTCCAGCAGCGCATCTAGCATAGAAAGGGGCAGGCCATGGGTACATGTAAGAAATACCACCAGCTCACAGTTTAGGTTTGCTGCTCACTGACAGATATTCCCATGGGCTACACCTGTTATTCTCCCCCCTACTAGCAACCCCCACCACACCACAAGCTCTGGAACCGGTATGGTCACAATTATGGCCAGGCCCACAATTCAGTACAGGAGAGGGGGTGCTGAAATATACCCCTGCTTCAGGCACCATGTTACCTAGATACATCTCTGTGAGCAGGGGGCTTGCCTGTGACCGTGGCCAGACGGTGGTGGCTGCAGGAGTGTGCACAGAGGGTGTGTCCTGAAGGGGATGAATGAGCTGTGGCAAGAGGAGCTGAAACAGCAGGCCTGATACAGTAGATCGGTGCTGGCTGGCAGAAATCTACAGGCATGTGAGTTTAATGGGCCCTACACAAGTAGCAACTCGCTGAGCACGCTCAAAATTCACACCATGGGTGATTATCAGACGACTGCATATGAGCACGGTATGCTGTGTGCATGCGCAAGCTGTGTGTATGAAGACAGCCAGTGAATTGATTGACAGACAGTGAATTGATTGACACCCTCCAGCCATAACCATACCTCCCACCAGTCCCGATTACTGCGGGAATGTCCCAGTTTTCGGGGACATTCCCGCATCCCTCCCGTAGCCGGCTGTGTCCCGCGGCGAGGTGCCTTGAAAAAGTCATGGAGACCCAAAGGGGTGGACTGAAAAAGTTGGGGTACCACTGATCTAGCCCTTTAATTGGATTAAGTGAGTAATAGGATTACTCTGCTAATCTCCAACTGTTTTGTTCTATGAATTGTATTGCTGCTGAGAACAATAGGATAGCCATGGTGAGCCACGACCTAAGGAAGATAGTTGGGAGGGGCTACATCTAGGGTGACCACCTCATCCCTTTAATTCCGGAAACATATTAATTACACAGGTTCTGTGGCTGGCTCACTACAAGACTCCATTTCACCCGGATTTAAATTTCCACAGAACCTGTGTAATTAATATGTGTCCGGAATTAAAGTGATGAGGTGGTCACCCTAGTTACATCTGTATTGTGCTTTTTCCACTCCTAAAAGTAAATTGTAGTCCCTTTGGCATGGTCCTTATAAGATCACAGAGGCAGTAGGGCCAATTAATGACACAGTATGCTAAGAGGGCAGAAAGAAAGAGGTACAAATGTTTCCTTGGAAGGAAAGTGCCAGCCAAACCTCTATATTGGCCATAACAACTGGCATGTGCCTATTGAAGCCTCATTAAGGGGTAGATTTACTAAAGCTTCTAAAAATGAAAAGAGGTGATGTTGCCCATAGCAACATCACCTGGCTATCATATTCTGGCTATCATGTTCTAGGATGCAATAGATAAATGAGACAATATCTGATTAGGTTGCTATGGGCAACATCACTTTACTTTATGTTTAGAAGCTTTAGTCAATTGTGTGCCAAGAGCAGCAACCTTGTACGTGTTGATTTTTTGAGGTCGACCTAGACATTGTTGACCTCACATACCACCCATAGGCCCCTATTCACATCTGAGCTCAGTACAAGTTTGTTTGGAAAATGGGCAAAACCATGTGCACTGCAGGTGGGGCAGATGTAACCTGTGCAGAGAGAGCTAAATTTGGGTGGGGTGTGTTGAAACTGAAATCTACATTGCAGTGTAAAAATAAATTAGACAGTATTTACCCTGCACAGAAACAAAATAACTCACACAAATCTAACTCTCTCTGCACATGTTACATCTGCCCCACCTGCAGTGAACATGGTTTTGTCCATTTTCCAAACAAACTTCTACTGCGATCAGATCTGAATAGGGGCCTATGGGTGGTATGTGAGGTCAACAATGTCTAGGTCGACCTAGGGGTTAGGGTTATAGGCTGCGGGTGTGAGTGTATGGTTAGGGTTATAGGCTGCGGGGTGTGTGTATGGTTAGGGTTATAGGCTGCGGGGGGGGGGGGGGGGGGTTGTATGGTTAGGGTTATAGGCTGCATGGTGTGTGTATGGTTAGGGTTATAGGCTGCGGGGTGTCTGTATGGTTAGGGTTATAGACTGCAGGGTGTGTGTGTATGGTTAGGGTTATAGGCTGCGGGGTGTGTGCATGGTTAGGGTTATAGGCTGCAGGGTGTGTGTGCATGGTTAGGGTTATAGGCTGCGGGGTGTGTGCATGGTTAGGGTTATAGGCTGCGGTGTGTGTGCATGGTTAGGGTTATAGGCTGCAGGGTGTGTGTGGTTAGGGTTACAGGCTGCGGTGTGTGTATGGTTAGGGTTACAGGCTGCGGTGTGTGTATGGTTAGGGTTACAGGCTGCGGTGTGTGTATGGTTAGTGTTATAGGCTGCGGGATGTGTGTGTGTGGTTAGGGTTATAGGCTGCGGGGTGTATGTGTGTATGGTTAGTGTTATAGGCTGCAGTATGTGTGTATGGTTAGGGTTATAGGCTGCGGGGTGTGTGTATGGTTAGGGTTATAGGCTTCAGGGTGTGTGTATGGTTAGGGTTATAGGCTGCGGGGTATGTGTATGGTTAGGGTTATAGGCTGCAGGGTGTGTGTGTGTGGTTAGTGTAATAGGCTGCGGGGTATGTGTGTATGGTTCGGGTTACAGGCTGCAGTGTGTGTATGGTTAGGATTATAGGCTGCGGGGTATGTGTGTATGGTTAGGGTTACAGGCTGCAGTTTGTGTATGGTTAGTGTTATAGGCTGCGGAATGTGTGTATGGTTAGGGTTATAGACTGCGGGATGTGTGTTTATGGTTAGGGTTATAGGCTGCGGTATGTGTGTGTACGGTTAGGGTTATAGGCTGCGGGGTGTGTGTATGGTTAGGGCTATAGACTGCGGTGTGTGTATGGTTAGGGTTATAGATGGCGGGGTGTGTGTGTGTGTATGGTTAGGGTTATAGGCTGCAGGGTGTGTGTATGGTTAGGGTTATAGGCTGCGGTGTGTGTATGGTTAGGGTTATAGGCTGCGGTGTGTGTATGGTTAGGGTTATAGGCTGCGGTGTGTGTGTATGGTTAGGGTTACAGGCTGCAGGATCTTTGTGTATGGTTAGGGTTATAGGCTGCGGTGTGTGTGTATGGTTAGGGTTATAGGCTGCGGTGTGTGTGTATGGTTAGGGTTATAGGCTGCGGTGTGTGTATGGTTAGGGTTATAGGCTGCGGTGTGTGTGTATGGTTAGGGTTACAGGCGTGGGGTGTGTATGGTTAGGGTTATAGGCTGCGGGGTGTGTGTATGGTTTGGGTTATAGACTGCGGGATGTGTGTGTATGGTTAGGGTTATAGGCTGCGGGGATTGCGTGTGTGTATGGTTAGGGTTATAGGCTGTGGGGTGTGTGTTTGTAGGGTTAGGGTTATAGGCTGCGGGGGGGGGGGTGTATATGGTCAGGGTAATAGACTGCGGGGGGGTGTATATGGTTAGGGTTATAGGCTGCGGGGTGTGTGTATGGTTTGGGTTATAGGCTGCGGGGTGTGTGTGTATGGTTAGGGTTATAGGCTGTGGGGTGTGTGTATGGTTAGGGTTATAGGCTGCGGGGTGTGTGTATGGTTAGGGTTATAGGCTGCGGTGTGTGTGTGTATGGTTAGGGTTATAGGCTGCAGGGTGTGTGTGTGTGTGTGTGTATGGTTAGGGTTATAGGCTGCAGGGTGTGTGTATGGTTAGGGTTATAGGCTGCGGGGTGTGTGTATGTTTACGGTTATAGGCTGCAGGCTGTGTGTGTGTATGGTTAGGGTTATATGCTGTGGGGTGTGTGTATGGTTAGGGTTATAGGCTGCAGGGTGTGTGTATGGTTAGGGTTATAGGCTGCGGGGTGTGTGTGTGGTTAGGGTTATAGGCTGTGGTGTGTGTGTGTGTATGGTTAGGGTTATAGGCTGCGGTGTATGCATGTATGGTTAGGGTTATAGGCTGTGGGGTGTGTGTGTATGGTTAGGGTTATAGGCTGAGGGGTGTGTGTGTATGGTTAGGGTTATAGGCTGCCGGGTGTGTGTGTGTGTGTATGGTTAGGGTTATAGGCTGTGGGGTGTGTGTTTGTAGGGTTAGGGTTATAGGCTGTGGGGTGTGTGTGCGTGTGTATGGTTAGGGTTATAGGCTGCGGGGTGTGTGTGTGTGGTTAGCGGGATGTATGTATGTGGTTAGGGTTATGGGCTAGAGTTAGGCTGAGGGGGTGGGGGTGTAGTTAGTTAGGTTGTGGGGGTGGCGGGTGTATAGTCAGAGCTAGGCTGTGGGAGTGGGGGGGGGGGTGTATTGTTATAGCTAGGCTGTGGGAGTGGGGGTGTATAGTTAGAGCTAGGCTGTGGGGGTGGGGGTGTATAGTTAGAGCTAGGCTGTGGGGGTGGGGGTGTATAGTTAGAGCTAGGCTGTGGGAGTGTGGGGTGTATAATTAGAGCTAGGCTATGGGAGTGGGGTGTGTATAGTTAGAGCTAGGCTGTGGGGTGCGGGGTGTATAATTAGAGCTAGGCTGTGCGGGTGGGGGTGTATAGTTAGAGCTAGACTGTGGGGATGTGGGGTGTATAATTAGTGCTAGGCTGTGGGAGTGGGGGTGTATAATTAGATCTAGGCTGTGGGACTGGGGGGTGTATAGTTAGAGCTAGGCTGTGGGGGTGTGGGCTGTATAATTAGAGCTAGGCTGTGGGAGTGGGGGTGTATAGTTAGAGCTAGGCTGTGGGGGTGTGGGGTGTATAGTTAGAGCTAGGCTGTGGGGGTGTGGGGTGTATAATTAGAGCTAGGCTGTGAGAGTGGGGGTGTATAGTTAGAGCTAGGCTGTGGGGGTGTGGGATGTATAATTAGAGCTAGGCTGTGGGAGTGGGGGTGTATAGTTAGAGCTAGGCTGTGGGGGTGCGGGGTGTATAATTAGAGCTAGGCTGTGGGAGTGGGGGTGTATAGTTAGAGCTAGGCTGTGGGGGTGGGGTTGTATAGTTAGGGTTAGGCTAGGGGGGTGTATGCACAATGGAAAACCCAGAGGGAGGCAAAGAGACCAGTAGACTGCTGCTGCTGCTTCCCCTCCAGCCTGCCTGGCCATCCTGTACACAGTGTCCAATAGGAAAAGACATTACAGGTATTACCTTCCCCCCCCCCCCCCCGACACACACACACACACACACACACAATGGACAGACAGTACAGGCATCAGAATACCACCCCCACCTCCCCAAATAGACAGACAGCACAGGTATCATCATACCCCCCCTCCCCAAATAGACAGCACACGCATTATCATACCCCCCCCTCCCCAAATAGACAGCACAGGCATCATCATACCCCCTCCCCAAATAGACAGACAACACAGGCATCATCATACCCCCCCTCCCCAAATAGACAGCACACGCATCATCATATCCCCTCCCCAAATAGACAGCACACGCATCATCATATCCCCTCCCCAAATAGACAGCACAGGCATCATCATACCCCCTCCACAAATAGACAGACAGCACAGGCATTATCATACCCCCTCCCCAAATAGACAGACAGCACAGGCATCATCATACCCCCTCCACAAATAGACAGACAGCACAGGCATTATCATACCCCCTCCCCAAATAGACAGACAGAAAACCGATGGCTGAATAAGCTGGAGGTGACATAAACTACCGAAGGAGTCTGAGATGCCTGCACTTTGGTTGTGGTTTAGGTTTAGGCTATGAGGCTGCAGCTATAGCCAATTAGGGAGTAGGGAGGAGTTTCCTGTTGTAGGAATAGCCAGAGGTCAGGTGATCTGCACTCTGGTCCGGTTTTCCAAGGAGCAGGTTGGTTTCAGACTCTCTCCTGTACTTATTCCTCTGTCATCCTCACTTATTCCTTCTACTGTCGAAGCTACTTCTCTCCCTTTGCCTTCCACATACCTCTTTCTCTTCTGTCAGGCTGCTTTTTGGGGGATTTGGTGCCAGATAGTGTAACGCTGCTGCTGCCAGGCCTAGCCATGCCGCGCCCGCGGAGAAACATCCACCCTCCCTCCCGTTTTGCACAGCCCGGCTCCCCCTCTGATCCCCCAACGGCTAGCGTCACGCAGGCCGGGCGGGGAGGCAGAGCGGCGGCGAGAGCGGGTCCACAGCGGCGGGGCGCGAGATCCGCGTCATCGGCTGATGACGCGGCGGCGCGCGGTGCTAGGCCGCAAGCTAATAGAGCGAGTAGCGCTCCCGCCCGGGGTAGCGGAGGCACCCCTGGCGGAGGCAGTCAGCGGGGCAGGCGCACGCGGTCTCAGGGTCCCGCAGCAGCAGTCACAGGTGCATCCGCGCCCATCCAAGATGGCCGCCGGACGCGAGCTGCGGGTCCTGGGACACAGCACAGGGGCTCTCCCGCTCAGTCAGCCCGTCCTACATTGCCCACACAGGGCCACCCCTCCACGGGGTCCCCCATGACTCCCTTAAGGAGGGCAAGGAGCGGGTGGCTCTCTAGGGCGCGCTTGCTATCCCAGCGCGTCAGGCTATCACAGGCAGCGCAGGCTATTTCAGCCACGGCTGCAGAGGCAGTGTCCCCTGGAGTTGCGCAAGCACCCTCCACAGAGGTAGATATGGCAGTGGTGCGGCAGCTGGTAGCGATGCTGACGCCGAGGGCGGGTCAGCAACCGATACAGTCAGGGCCTGGGACTCTAGCTACTACTGTCCTCCCTTCTGTTCCTTCTATCCGGGACCCTGCGGCACACGTGCTGGCAGCTCTGGGCACGCCTTTCGCGAATATGGCTTCCACACCGCCAAGGGACGCAGTCGTGCCGACACCATCGCAGCACCAGGCAGAGGAGGCCATTGCCGGGCCGTCAGAGGTGGCTGGTCCCTCCGGAACAGCAGGTGCGGCTACAGCGGGAGCTGTGTCAGGTGGGTCAGCCAGAGCACGCAAGAAGCGCAGGCGCAGGTATTCCCGTACATCCTCCTCCTCGGGGTCAGAGTCCGTGACCTCCGGCGAGGAGGGGGGACGCAGATCCAGGCACAGGCACAGACGCTCTAGGAGACACCGGAGGCGCTCGCAGTCCTCCAGTGGCGACTCGGGCTCCCCGTTGTTTCCTAGGGGGCAGGTGGTCCACTGCGAGAATACGGCAGTACTAAGAGGCCTCAGGCGCAGCGTAAGGGATAGGATAAGGGAGGGCAGATACGTCAGCTTCTTTACTATGACTGCGCAGGATGAGAAAGATTACCGCGAGGCAAAGCGTAAAGGGGGGATTGGAGAGGCAGCCTACTGCACGTATCAGAGGTGGCAAGTGGGGCTGTTTATGTTTGCTGCATGCTACTTGGAGACCAGACCCCAGGAGCATATGAATGTTATTAGATACATCCATATGATGCACGCCATGTATATGGACGACGGCGAGAACGTCTGGCGGGCTTATGACGAGCAATTCCGGCGGAAACAGTCGGGTTGTGAGATCATGGCCCTTGGCGCTAAGGATGTCGAGGTGTGGATGGGTAAGAAACCGTCGGTTTCTACCTCCGCCGCCCCGGCTCCGGTGGTTTCAACACCCGCGTCAGCCCCACGCAGGGCCCCCTCGTCCTTTCGCGGGGGCTCTGGAGGGGGGCAGTCAGCGGGCAGATGCTTTGCTTACAACGGGGCAGGATGCGCAGCGGGTTCCCGCTGTAAGTTTCGTCACCAATGCTCAAAGTGCTGGGGAGGACACCCGGTTAAGGAGTGCACGCGTGGCAAGCAGGCTGGGGGGGCTCCCAGGCAAAATGCCGGGGCCAACCCAGCCCCTGCTCCTCCTCAGTAAGGCCCCATCTCCCGTGAGGGGCGACCGCCTAGCCAGTTGGCTAGGGCGTTACCCCCTCCGGGATGAAGCGCAGTTTCTGGCCGCGGGTTTCTCGCAAGGATTCCTCCTCCCCATTCAAGGGGAGGTGGCGTCCGGGTCCCCGAGAAACCTGAAGTCAGCAATCGACATGCCTCAAGTCGTCCTGGAGAAGGTCGAGAAGGAGGTAAAATTGGGTAGGATGGTGGGCCCATTTCCTGAACCTCCGGTTCAGGGTTTAGTACTGTCACCTATTGGAGTAGTCCCCAAGAAAGAGACAGGCAAGTTTCGCCTGATACAGCATCTGTCCCACCCACCGGGATTGTCAGTAAATGATGCAATTCCTATGGAGTTGTGTCATGTACGGTACCAATCCTTCGAGGAGGCTTTAGCTATTGTGCGCGGCTTCGGGGGGCGGGCCCTGCTAGGCAAGGTTGACATCGAGTCGGCATTCCGACTGCTGCCCCTGCACCCGGACTCCTTTAGGTTCATGGGTTTTAAGCTGCCTTCAGGTTATTATGTAGACCGTTGCCTGCCTATGGGCTGCTCGGTGTCCTGCGCCTACTTCGAGTGTTTTAGCAGCTTCCTGCATTGGTGCGTCACAGAGTATACGGGGGAGCCGGGGGTCGCCCATTATTTGGACGACTTCCTGTGCGTAGGCCCGGCTGATGCCCCGCGTTGCGGGGCTCTCCTGAGCGCAATGCAGCAGCTGTTCTTACATTTCGGAGTCCCTGTCGCGGAGGACAAGACAGAGGGGCCTACTGAATGCCTTTCATTCTTGGGCATCGAGATTGACACGCGGGCCGGGTGCTGCAGGTTGCCCCTTGATAAGCTTGCACGGCTACAAGGGGCGATCTCCCAGTCCCTGGCCTCCGGCAAACTCCGGGTACGCCAGTTACAGTCCCTACTGGGCCTGTTTCACTTCGCCTGCCGGGTTATCCCCATGGGGAGGGTTTTCTGTCGAAAACTGGAACTGGCCATGGCGGGTCCAAATAGGCCCCAATTCTTTGTCCGCCTGAATGCTGAGCTTAAAAGGGATCTTAGAGTTTGGGATGTTTTCCTCCGCGACTTCAACGGTGTTTTGCTGTGGCCTAGCCCTCCGCGGTACAGCGAGGAATTGCAGCTATACACCGATGCGGCCGGGGGAATAGGCTTTGGAGCCTTCCTGCACGGCTCTTGGTGCGCGGAGACCTGGCCGGAGGAATGGGCGCAAGAGGGGCTCACCAGGAACATGCTTCTCCTGGAGCTGTTCCCTATTGTGGTGGCCCTGGAACTGTGGGGCGACCGCCTACGTGATGCCTGCATCACCTTCTGGTGTGATAACCTGGGGGTGGTGCAGGCCATCAACAGACAGAGCTCTTCTTCTCTCCCTGTGGTGCGCCTGCTCTCTCGCCTTGTATTGGTATGTCTACGGCTTAACCTGCATTTTGTGGCCAGGCACGTTCCCGGGGTGGACAACTCGGTGGCCGACGCCCTGTCCAGGCGTGACTGGGCTAGGTTCCGGTCCCTAGCTCCGGGAGCGGATTTGGTTGGTGAGCCGTGTCCTCCTTATGTTTGGCAGGTCATCAGGCCGGCATGGAGGAACTAGCCATGCGGGCTATTGCTCCCAGGACGCTGCGTTGTTACCAAGCTGGCTGGCTGGAATGGGAACAATTCAGAATGTCCGCGTCACAGCAAGGTAAGGCCCCGGGCGAAGCCATGCTGGCGTTTGTGTGGAGTTTGTACTCCGGAGGGCGGACTGTGTCGGCCGTGAGACGGCTGTTGGCCGGCGTGTCGTTCTTCTCATCGCTGTATGGGAGATCGGACCCCGGCCGGTCTTTTCTGGTGTCTCGGGCCCTGAGGGGCTGGCGGCGCGCTTCCCCTGTGGCTCCAGATAGCAGAAGGCCCATTGACGTGTCCCTGCTGCCTCCCTTATTGGGGGCGGTTTGGGATGTATGTCACTCTGAATATGAGGTCCGACTGTTTCGCTTGGCATATGCCATGGCATTCCATGGAGCTTTCAGGGTCGGCGAGCTGGTAGCCCCGTCGAGGCATCGACCTTCTCCTCTGTTGTTAGAGGATGTATTGATACAGGGCGATTTGGTTTGGTGCCGGGTAAGGCGTTCCAAGACGGATCAGACTGGGAGAGGCCAATGGCTGTCACTGCAACCGTGCCCGGTGGAAGGGATTTGCCCAGTGGTGATGGCAAGCGCCTACGCCCTGCTGCGTCCTGACCGCCCTGGGGCATGGTTAATGCATGAAGACGGCTCTTCCTTGACAAAATACCAGTTCTGCCATGTTTTGCAACGTGCCCTGGGATCTCTTGGCCTGGATCCGCGGGAGTTTGGTACACACTCCTTTCGGATCGGGGCGGCCACATCTGCTGCTGCTGGGGGTCAATCCGACGCAGAGATACAGTCTCTGGGTCGATGGCGCTCGGCAGCGTTCCGCAAATACATTCGGCCTGGCCTGTCTCTCCATCTGCAAGACTGTAACCGACTGGACGCATAAGTACTCGTCTCACTTTAGCGGGAGTCTTGAGGTGGTCTACTTTCCCCCGGGGGCACAATTCGGCTTAATTCCAATCTGACATGGCGTCCTGGTTAGTTTACTCCGGGGGTTTTCTGTGCAGTGTGCCTCAAGGTCTGGTCGGTTACGGTTTCTTTATCTTTGCCTTCTCCGGTGTGGTTGGTCTGTTAAGTGAGGTGTGATTTGGATGGCATGTGTCCTAACCTGTTTCCATCTTTCAGGTCGCAGGGACTCCAAGACGGTGTGGGTGATGGGACACTCTTTTGTCCACTGGGCAGCAATGGCGTGTGGCAGTTTGAATGAGAGTATGCGAGTGAAAGCTCAGAAAGTGCGATGGTTGGGTGTGCGAGGCATGCGTTGGGGAGCGCTACGGGGCCTTTTGCTGAGGTCGGTGCGGGACTTCGGAGTCCCTGAGGTGCTAATTTTGCACCTGGGCGGAAACGATCTAGGCCAATGCACCGCCTTAGAACTTAGGTCGATCATCATCAGGGACCTGCATATTGTGGCTCAAGCGCTCCCTTGCTGCCAACTGATTTGGTCCTCAATGATTCCTAGACGAGTCTGGAGGAATGCTAGGTCAGGGCCCCGCTTGGATAGCGCACGGAGGAAGGTCAATGCTGCGGTGCAGCGATACCTGTTGGCTAATAGGGGTGGAGTCATCAGGCATGACTCCATCACCTATAAGCGGGGTTCCCTGTATAGGCCGGACGGTGTCCATCTGAGTCCTGAGGGAATGGCCATATTCCTGGACGATTTGTTTAGAGGTTTTAGTTGATGTGTTGTTGTTTAGTAAGTGCTGAGCGTTTAGGGTGGCGGTGCTGCAGCCTAAGGCTTGGCTTGTGGCGGTAAAGAACGGTCCTTGTTCAAATGAAGTGTTATGAGGATAGTGGGGTGCGCTCTCCCGTCAATGATACGCTTGTAGCCCATGCCCCTTGGACAGGGGTGGGATGCACCACTTGCCCGAGTGGGTAGCGTGGGAGAGTTGAACACCAATGATGTATGAATGGTGTGATGTCATCTTACCCCTCCTTTTCTCTATGACCGTTCTTTAGGGCCGCCACCCTCTTCTATAGATTAATATATATAGTTGTCAATTAATAAATTTGACATTCATTATTTGAAACGCCAGCACTTGTGTCTGTCTCTTTATTTGTAGTGTTAAGTTAGATAAGTTTAGATAAGTTATTAAAGTGTTATGGCATAAAGATTGCCGATGGTACGTTTAAGAAAACCGATGGCTGAATAAGCTGGAGGTGACATAAACTACCGAAGGAGTCTGAGATGCCTGCACTTTGGTTGTGGTTTAGGTTTAGGCTATGAGGCTGCAGCTATAGCCAATTAGGGAGTAGGGAGGAGTTTCCTGTTGTAGGAATAGCCAGAGGTCAGGTGATCTGCACTCTGGTCCGGTTTTCCCCACCCTCCCTCCCTATTTTTCTATCCTTTCTTGGCGGCGGTAAAGAACGGTCCTTGTTCAAATGAAGTGTTATGAGGATAGTGGGGTGCGCTCTCCCGTCAATGATACGCTTGTAGCCCATGCCCCTTGGACAGGGGTGGGATGCACCACTTGCCCGAGTGGGTAGCGTGGGAGAGTTGAACACCAATGATGTATGAATGGTGTGATGTCATCTTACCCCTCCTTTTCTCTATGACCGTTCTTTAGGGCCGCCACCCTCTTCTATAGATTAATATATATAGTTGTCAATTAATAAATTTGACATTCATTATTTGAAACGCCAGCACTTGTGTCTGTCTCTTTATTTGTAGTGTTAAGTTAGATAAGTTTAGATAAGTTATTAAAGTGTTATGGCATAAAGATTGCCGATGGTACGTTTAAGTACAGGCATCATCATACCCCCTCCCCAAATAGACAGACAACACAGGCATCATCATACCCCCCCTCCCCAAATAGACAGACAACACAGGCATCATCATACCCCCCCTCCCCAAATAGACAGCACAGGCATTATCATACCCCCTCCCCAAATAGACAGCACAGGCATCATCATACCCCCTCCCCACCAGGAGACAGCATTGTCACTGTGATGATCATTCTGCTCCCGTCAACTTGCTGCTGCACAGTAGTGTGCCAGTTTAGAGGGGATTAACACTGCTCTAGGGATGGCCATAATCCATCGATAATTCAAAATAATCGATGGTTCATGGCAGATGTTGAATACTTTTGCCATTGATGGGGGAGAACCAGATGGTTTCCCTCCATC
Source organism: Crinia signifera (assembly GCF_055691185.1). Lineage (NCBI taxonomy): Eukaryota > Metazoa > Chordata > Amphibia > Anura > Myobatrachidae > Crinia > Crinia signifera. The sequence continues at coordinate 20,386,576 of NC_139226.1, forward strand.
GATGGAATAGCTTTTTTTTTTTCAAAGTGCCGGGACATGGAGCATAGCTCCGCAACCCAACATCCGTGAAGCCCCACCCCCCATGTTTTGATTGGCCCACAAGCCAATCAATCAAAACATGGGATGACTATCGATATGTAAAAATGACGATGGACATCCATTGCATAGTTAAGCACTATCGATGGCCAGTTGCTGAATTGCCATTGATGGCAATGGCAACGATGGCCATCCCTACACTGCTCTCCTCTGAAGTCCAGCTCCTGCTCCACCACGTGTAAGGCCATGAGCAGCCTGAGAGCTGCTCCCTCTACAGGCCCAGCCTATTAGTACGCTGCAGCTGCGCAGGAAGTTCACACTGCTGCTGAACTCTCCTCCTGTGTCCACTCAGCCTAATGTCACTGTGGGAATATGCCCCGGTGCAGCAGCACCGGGGAGGGAGGAGTGGTGCCCCCGCCAGGTGGCGCCACCCCCTGCGGCCCGGGCCAGTGTACTCGTGTGGTCACTGGCCCTGCTGCTAGTGGGCGCCTGCCTCCTTACCTGGGGTGGCCTGGTGCCCACCCCACACAGCGGCAACCATGGAGGCAGCGGTGAATCCTCACTGCTGCTCCACGAGAACAATGGAGGCGGCCCTGCGTCCTTTAGGAGGCGGCCCTGCGTCCTTTAGGATGCAGGCCCCGCCAATCACATTGCAGCAATTTGTATCTGGCGCCAAAGGGGAGCCAGTCACGGCTCCCGCTATGGCGACCAATGGGAAGTGGCGGTGGTGAGCCAATCCCGGCTCACCATGTCATAGCTCCGCCCCCGGGCGCTGGTTTGAACTAACCAGCGCCGGGAATGGAGAGGGAGTTCAGCGGCGGAGAGAGAAAAGGAAGGGGAGCCCAGGAGAGGAGAGGAGCAGCCGCCAGATGCCCCGGGAGGCGGAAGCGGTGTGCGCAGGAATGCTACAGGCTGCCTCCCGCTGGGCGAATTACAGAGTGCTGGGGACCGTCGGTGAAGACTGCAGGAAGTCCGGAGGTGGTGGGAGGCATCCCACCTCCGGTGAAGATGGCACAGCACATGTAGCTGGACCAGGCTTGTTCCAGCAGCTGCCCCAGGACAGGTAAGTACACACATGTGGCCCTCCCTAGACCACCAGGTGTTCGGGCAGTAGGCCAGTGGGCCCAATCCAGGCACTAGGCCTGTGGCACTGTAGTCGGGCAGTAGGCCGTGGGGTATTAAGGGTTGTTATAGTTGGGCACTAGGCCCCTTTTTTGTGTTGCTGAGCATTAGGCCCTAAGGTTGGTGTTGCTGGGCATTAGGCCTGCATAACTGGGCACTAGGCCCATGGGTAGTGTCTGGGGCCCTCATCTAGTAAGTTAGGCCTTCAGGCCCATATTGTGTACTAGGCCCAGACCCTCCTAGGTCTGAGGCCTCTCAGCAGGGGTAACAGGTCCGCAGCAGCAGGCTGTGGATTCAGGTATCACCACAGTGGCTACTGTGCTATGCCTCGGAGTAACCAGAGGGAGGTAGGCCCTCCCTAGTGTGCTGGTGCAGTGTTGTCTTGTTGCATTGTACTGTTTTATTTGGCACTGTGTATTGTATGCTGTATGTTGGTTCATGCAATTGAGTCACTGTGCAGATTGTGTTCTCCGCAGGTTGTGTGACGCCAGGTCGCAGTTTAGGCGACGCTAGGTCGCAGGTTGCACAGGCGTTAGGCGCCAGGTTGCGCGACGCTAGGCTGGGGCATCTAAGGATCCAGCGCTAGGTTGCAGGTTGCGTGGGCATTAGGCGTCAGGTTGCGCGACGCTAGGCCGTGGCATCAGAAGATCCGGTGCTAGGTCGCAGGTTACATAACACGGCTTAAGGCCGCAAGTTTCGCGGGCGTTAAGGCACAGGCACGTTGGCGTATTGCCCTGCCCTAGAGAGCAGGAGGTTACGTGTGTTAATTTTCAGGTTCCGGGACCAGCATCCGAAGCGATAGGAAGACTGGTAGGCGGCAGGTGAGTATCACCCATGTTGCATCTGTTGTTGTGTTGTTTGTGCTTCTTCCCCTTCCCGGAGCGTTCCCCCACCCGCCGTGTTCCACAAGTGGGTGTAACCAGTCTGTGGCCATTAGTGATGACCATCCCATCCCCCCATAGTGGGATTCTCCTCCCCCATTTCCCCTACAGGTGCCGTAGCATCGAAAGCCAGTGGAGCCAGAGGGAAGTACCGGGACCAGCATCGGCCCGAAGGTGAGAGACGGTGCGCCGCAAAGCGAGTACGCGCAACGAGTGGTGCAGGCCATGCCTCCGTGCCTCTGTTACATTAGTGTGCCAGGCGGGTGCCAGCGCCCACACAGACCCCACTGGCGCTTGCTCCCCCAAGCGGCAGCAGGGGCTGCCTTATAGTAGCTACGACACTGTCCATTAGCCAAAATCTCCCAGTGTGTACACCCCTTTAGTCCTGCGCTACACACAGACTGCACAAAAAATAAAAAAAATCATTTACATGAGCGACTTGCGTATGATTTGCTGTTACTCGCAGGGACATTTTCACAAGCTGTTCACAATTCTTGCACATCTATGAGACTGCTTGCATGGGGTGGGATTTCACTCTGAATAACCCCCTATGGGCGGTTTCACATGCCCTTTGCCCACACATCATAGGCTGGTTATTCTATGGTCCCAGTGTCTGGTAAAGACTGGCTGCTCTTCATAACCTTTATGTCACATGTCAGCACCAGTAAGATTTTGAAGATTAGATTTTGCAGAGAATTATACGCAAACAAAATACAGTATGAGACATTCATTTGACGAGGCGGAACAGCATGTGTAAGGGAAATTATATACTCACATAGAACATTCAACTTAGACTTCTGTGTAGATGAGCCAACAATTGGTAGGGTCACCCTACAGGTTATAGATTTGTTGTGATCACTCGGAGATGCGATAAATGTCAGAGTGGAGCCTTTACACGTTTTCTGATCACACTTTATCCATTGGAAAGTTGGTGAAAGTCCAGGGCAGGTAACAGGAAAGGAACAGGTTAGTGTCACCTCCTGACCTGCAACTATCTCCACAGGAAAGGAGATATTTGGCTTTTGGGAAAGATCTAAAATAGGAAATTGGAACAGAGAGAACTCATTATTTACTATGTTGGTTAGAAGGGGTGTAGGGAGGGTGGAGCACGAGCTTTGGGCGTCGAGACATCAAAGGGCGCCAGAGCTGCGCAGCCAGCTCCCCCCGCTCCCTCCCCCACCCGCTCCCTGCTCTGCTTGGCTGAGCTCAGCTGCCACCCTGTCCGCCGCTATTAACCCTGTCCACCGCCCAATAGGCGCTTGTGGTCCAGCAGCCAATAAGAAGCAGCATTGATGGCTGATGGACCGCAAGCGCCTATTAGCTGGCGGTACGGTGGGAGACTTAATGGAAAATAGCTGCAGACGGAATGGGATCATTCGTCAGACTGCATTTAGGTCTACAGTCATTAGGTCGACCCCACTAGGTCGACTGGCAGGAAGGTCGACCTGACTTAAGGTCGACATGGGCCAAGGTCGACATGACTTAAGGTCAAATTTGCATAAAGGTCGACATGAGGAAGGTCGACTGGTCATAAGGTCGACATGGGTTTTTCACTGTATTTTTTATCCGAATGTCGACACAGTCGACATGGACACAGTTGGCAATAAGAATCGGACCCTCGCATCGCTCGCTTCGCTCGCAATGCTTCGGGCACACTATTTTATTCTCCCACCACGCCCTAGTGGATGGTAGGGCATGAAATGCCGCCTGTCGGCACATGTCGGCTCAAAAAACAGTGAAAAACCCATGTCGACCTTATGACCAGTCGACCTTCCTCATGTCGACCTTTATGCAAATTCTACCTTAAGTCATGTCGACCTTGGCCCATGTCGACCTTAAGTCAGGTCGACCTTCCTGCCAGTCGACCTAGTGGGGTCGACCTAATGACTGTAGACCTAAGTTCATTCTAATAGATGACCGCATCCCCTGCAGACAGGGGCAGCTTAGCCGAGTAGAGCAGGGAGCGGGCAGGGAGGCGGGAGGGGGTCCCCATGGCAATGAGAAAATTAAGTCCCCCTTGGCAACAAGCACATTAAGTACCCCTTGGCAACGAGCAGATTAAGTCCCCCTTGGCAATGAGCACATTACTTTCCCCTTTGCAACAAGCAAATAAAGTCCCCCTTGGCAAAGAGCAAATTAGGTCCCCCTTGGCAACGAGCATATTACTTTCCCCTTTGCAACAAGCAAATAAAGTCCCCCTTGGTAAAGAGCAAATTAGGTCCCCCTTGGCAACGAGCAAATTTAGTCCCCCTTGGCAACAAGCAAATTTAGTCCCCCATGGAGACAAGTAATTTTAGTCCCCCTTCGCAACAAGCAATTTTAGTCCCCCTTGGCAACAAGCTATTTAAGTCCCCTTGGCAATGAGCATGAAGCCCTTGGCATCGAGCATAAGTTCCTAGCAATGAGCATGTACTGTAGGTACAGTAAGTGGCACTTATGTGTCAGATGTGTAATGGGCATTACGGTTTGTTATATAGTATGTAATTATATATATTATACATGTGTGTGTGTGTATATATATATATATTATACATGCATATACATATCACCCATGTTTGGTCACATTACCTGTTAATATTACATTGGTGGCCAGGCTGGCACAGTGTGGCTGGGCAGGGCATCTGGTAGGCAGCAGGGCAGCGGCGGCAGGTCGGGAAGGAGGAGGGTCAGGCAGAAGATCGGGCAGTTGGCAGGCGGCAGGGCAGGCAGGAGGAGTTTCGGGCAGGAGGTCATGCTGCTAGATGTAAGTGCCGGCGGGTGCGTCTGACGGTGGCACGCACAGGGGGGGGGGGTGGTGTTTGAGCAGAGAGGCTGCAGCGGTAGGGGGAGCGGAGAAGCAGCGACGTCGGTGGTGGGGGGTGGCAACCCTACTCATTAGTCTAGCTATCTCCCTCATGTCACCTAGCCCCAGGGCTGCCAAGAGAAATCCTGGGCCCCGGTACATCAACTTCCAGGGGCCCCCATGGGGGGGGGGGGGGTTGTGACCACGGCATGTTAAGGGCGTGTTTAGCACATGAGAAGAACCCACTCACAGAAGTGTGGCATGCATGCCTCCCAGCAGCTGGGTCATAAGTATTATATATATATATATATATCTATCTATCTTAAGGCTGGGGTAGCCAACTCCAGTCCTCGAGAGCTACCAACAGTTAATGTTTTCCAGCTCTCCTCACAGAATCACAAGTGAAGTACTTACTTACCTCCACCTGTGGATCTTTTAAAATGTTTCAGCTAGTAATGAGTGCACCTTTGCAGCAGCTAGGTTGTCTGGAAAATGGGCACTGTTGGTAGCTCTCGAGGACCGTGGTTGGCTACCACTGGCTTAAGGGGATGCGGCGGCACTCAGAATGAAGACACAGCAGGCCACCAACAGTTTCAAAGCCACAAGGCTCCTTTATCAAGGTGCTTTAGAGAACACACACACACATATATATATATATATATATATATATATAAAATCCTCCAAAGATGGCAGCACTCGGTCAGACTTCTTTAAAAATGTCCCTTATTGCTGCTGTCTTTGGATGAAAATATTTTATATTTGTATATACAGCATATATACATACAGATCCTTTTTACTGTAGATTTTTGTGCAGCCTACAAAACTATACAAAATGCCTTTGCCTTTGCTTTATATCATATACTGGATATATATATATATATATATATATATATTTATAGATATATATATATATATATATCTATATATATATATAGTGTGTGGGTGGCCCGGCACTCCCAACAAAATTAACAGCGATTCCGGTGCCCTCACTAAAACAATTTGCATACGCTGTAGGACGCTGTTTGCACTCAGGACAAAATATGCGCTGACACTTGGAGACGTATTCTCGTAGTCTCCAAGTGTCAGCGCATATTTTGTCCTGAGTGAGTCCACTATTATGTCGGCACTCCACCTTTCCAAGGTAGTGGAACAGGTGTACTACAGAAGTCTGTACAGGTAATCCAATGAAGGAGGCACTGGCACACAAGGAATTATGCAGAAATTACTGTATTAGCGCCTAGCCAGCGCCTTTCAGGGTCTCTCTTGTCCTCAGGGCGATACAGAATAAATATACACACAAAAAGATATTCACTTACCCCTATAAATACCCCCACTGTAGTCCCATCTCTCCATCCCCGCCAGGCTCCCGGGTCCGACCTACCGGAAGTGCTTTGCACCGTACTTCCAATAGGAAGTAAGTACACACTCACCTGCATTCCACTGATCACCCTCCGCGTTCCACAGACCGGCAGTACCAAGCTACATCATAAAAGTGGATCCACGGCACTCATTCACTGGGGTTTAAAATCGCCTCTTCTGTTACAGCTGGGTGCCGTGGATCCGCCTGTCATGAGCTGGGTACTGCCAGCCAGTGGAACGCGGAGGGGGAGCAGTGGAATGAATGCGAGTGTGCCCTGACTTCCTACTGTGCGCGATACGGGAAGTATGGTGCCAAGCACTTTTAGTATGATGGACCCAGGTGCCCAGCGGAGACTACAGTGCGGGTATTTATATGGGAAATGTAATGTCTTTTTGAGTGTATACAGTATTTATGCTGTATCGCCCTGAGGACGTGGGAGACCCTGCAAGTGCTAGGTGCTAATACAGTCATTTCTGCATAATTGCTAGTGTGCTTTCTTCATTGGATTATCAATATATAGATATATATCTATAGATATATATAATTTGAGATATATTGATATATATAGATATACTGTATATCTATATATATATAGATATATATCTATAGATATATATCTATATATTGATGATCCAATGATGAAGGCACATATATATATATGGAGAACAATTTAGTATTGACAGGCAGGGCAGAAAAGAATTGCACTTACAGGGCAGGACTCCAGTCAGACAGTAGATTCAGGATCTCCTCCGGCTCCAGCCTCCCTGACACATGCCGCGCTTCGTGCACCTGACCTTTGACCTTCCCCTCGCTCTCACATCAAGTGTTGTGAAAGCAGCTGCAGTCTGCAGACACACAGAGTTTCTCTGCAGACGCTCCGCAGCAGTGGATGGGGCCTCTGTCACTGTCTGCAGACTGCAGCACACTCCACACACAGTGAGTGAAAGTGAGTGACACAGGCTGCCGCTGCTGATCCGCTCTCACCGTCCAGCAGCCACCAACCCTTCTCCCGCCCACGCTGCTGCTACAACGCTGCCATTAAAAAAAATTGTAAGTGTGACTATCCCCTGGCCCGGGCCCCCCTGACAGGCCCGGGCCCAGGTAAAATGTACCCGCCCCCCCTGCCTCTCGGCGGCCCTGCCTAGCCCAGCCCATATTACACTGTTACACCATAGTTACCTCCCCACCAGCTTTCTGCAGGAGACTCCCTGGCATAGCAGCAATCTCCCTCTCTCCCTCATTAGTCTAGCAATCTCCCTCATGTCACCTAGCCCAGTCCATATTACACTGTTACATCATAGTTACCTCCCCACCTGCATTCTGCAGGAGACTCCCTGACATAGCAGCAATCTCCCTCTCTCCCTCATTAGTCTAACAATCTCCCTCATGTCACCTAGCCCACAATACACTGTTACATCATAGTTATCTTCCCTCCTGCATTCTGCAGGAGACTCCCTGACATAGCATCAATCTTCCTCGCTCCCAGATTAGTTAAGCAATCTCCCTCATGTCACCTAGCCCACAATACACTGTTACATCATAGTGATCTCCCCTCCTGCATTCTGCAGGAGTCTCCCTGACATAGCAGCAATCTGCCTCTTTCCCTCATTAGTCTAACAATCTCCCTCATGTCACCTAGCCCACAATACACTGTTACATCATAGTGATCTCCCCTCCGGCATTCTGCAGGAGACTCCCTGAAATAGCATCAATCTTCCTCTCTCCCAGATTAGTTTAGCAATCTCCCTCATGTCACCCAGCCCACATTACACTATTACATTTTTTGGGGAAAAAGGAAAGAGAGACTTATACATTTACATTGAATCATCAGTACCATTGTCCAGCACTTTAGCAAGTGAAGTAGCTCTTACTAACTGCTTTGGGGCTCATCTACATTTGGATAGAATGTTTTTTTTATGTTTTTGTTGTTAGTATCCTCATACATACCCTCCAACATGACCCATTCCATTAGGTACAAAATGCTCTGTTCCTGGACTTCCCTGCCAGTGGCAGTTACAGAGGTGGGACTCCAGCACAGTTTAAAATGCAAAGAGGGGGGTCACATCAACTCCCAGTGAGTCCAGGACAGTGATGTTTGGAGTGGCTCTCCATTTTAATATTGGACTGTGCTACATCCTCACCTCTGCAACTGCCACTGGCCTGGAAGTCCAGGAACAAAGCATTTTGTACCTAATGGAACGGGCCCAGGTCTCTCTGCAGCTCCCCTTTCCCCCATTCCTGGTTTCACTTTCCCCTACAGGGACTACACACTAGGGATGGCTATCAACCATCGATAATTAGAAATCATTGATGGTTTATGGCTGATTTCCAATAGTTTTGCCATCGATGGGGGAGAACCAGATGGTTTCCCACCATCGATGTCAAGCTTAAACAGTTTTGTTTCTGCTTTTTTCCCAAGCAGCCGGGACATGGAGCAAAGCTCCGCCCAACACCCGTGAAGCCCTGCCCCCAAATTTCGATTGGCACACAGGCCAATCAATCAAAGAAAATGGATGAATGGATGACCATCGATATATGTAAAAACATCGATGGTCATCCATTAAATAGTAATACACTATCAATGGCCAGTTACACTTTTGCCACCCATGGCAACTATCGATGGCAAAGTCAACGATGGCCATCTGCAATACATCTGGGCAGTGAGTGATGCATTAAACCCCTGAAGTCCCTGAAGCAGCCTCAGATAGAGTTACCACCAGTGGCGTAACTATAAAATTCGCACCCCCAAGACAAAAAAGTTTTGTGCGCCCCCCCCCCCACCACCACCACCACAACCACCATGCAGGCTGCTGTGTCTGATACGATTGGACAGCTGAGCCGTCGCTCAGCTGTCTTGTCCTTCAATAGGCACCAGCAAGGGTAGATCCAGAAGTAAATGAGGGCACCATTATAGGGGATGAGAGTGTTAGTGCACATTTTGTGAGAGAGTGGAGAGGCAGGAAAGAGAAGGAGAGCAGAGAGAAAGAAGGAGAGTGGGAAGAGAGAAGGGGAGGCAGAGAGAGAGAGAAGGGGAGGCAGAGGGAGGGGAGAGACAGAGAGGGGTATGCTGAGAAAGAGAGAGGCAAAGCGAGAGATAAGGGAAGGCAGAGAGAGAGAAAGGAAAGGCAGAGAGAGAAGGGTAGGCAGATAAAGAGAGAATGGTAGGCAGAGAGATAGATAGAGAGAGAGAAAGAGAGAGAGGGAGAGGGGGGACTCATAGGGGGAGGAGGAGAAGATGAGAGGCATTCCACTTCTTAATTTTAAATATACATGAGGTGTAAATTACCTAAGATAGCAGGCAGCAGCAGGTGTTCTGATGTTCAGCTCCTGGCAGCAGCGGGTCCCGTGGAGGAGGTTGAGGAGGGTCCAGTGGAGGAGGATGAGGCGACAGGTTGCATGATGATTATTATCACAGCTACTGCTATTAGTATTGCCCACATCTTGCAGTTCTTCCACCAGTACTTCCTCTTCAGCTTGGCAGCACTGGTCTCAAACTCGGCCAGTTTCTGATCCCTCTCCAGGACTTTGTCCACGTTGACTCTCATGATGTCCACCACCTCGTTGACCTAAGCTTGCATCTGCTGGAGGCATCGGTTACTGTTGGCGCCATTGCCGGGTGCAGCGGGTGACGACATGACTCCAGGAGGGCTGTGGCAGCGGAATACAGCGGGATCCCGGGAACCGTCACGGGACAGGCGACGGCGATATCACGGCAAGCAGTTTGGCACTGAGATTGGTCCCCATGGAGGAGTCTGAGTCAGGGGGTTGCATGGAGGCTGCGACTGCAGGACTCCTGGAGGAGGATGGTTAGGGAGCACCGGGCAGCAGGAAAGGGAGTGCCGGGCAGCAGCGGCCATAATTACATGGAAGGGAGTTCCAGGATAGACACTAGATAATGACTTAAAGTCGGCAGCAGTATTCAGAGAGGGGGGGCAAAACGGGCTAAGCTGTGTAGCAGACGTCGGCGCCCACCACAGACCCCGCTGGCCAGGGCCGGATTAACAATGGGGCTGATGGAGCTACAGCTCCAGGCCCACTCTCTAAATAGGGCCAGAGCTTTCCAATGAGCCTGGCCCCGCATTGTTAGCCCTCCGGGAACCGGAGATACTGCTAGGTAAACCTGGAACGTTTTCCCCTCTTAGGATAACATGGACCCGCTAATTCTGACCCCCACCCGGTTCCAACGGCTGCCAGTTCCCCCTCTGGCATCACAGAAGCTCGAGGTTGATCTCAATCCCAAATCGCTGGGTCTTCAATCTGATACCAGGCTGGTCCATATGGGTTCATTGTTTCATTGGTTCTAGAGATATTGCGGGTAAACTGATTTCATTTCATTTTTTTTTCATTTCTGAAATGTCATTTCATGGCTGTTCATGTTGTTTGAGGACAGATTTTTTGGAACCAAATGGCACAGTTTCACGGGACCAAAATCATTCGAAGCCCACATGTAAAAGGCTCAGTTGGTTCTGAGGATATAGATGGTTGTTTTAGGAGGGGGGTTCTCTCCCCATCACACCAGAAAATGCAGGGACTGGGCTGGTGTAAAATGGGCCAGCCCGGGAATGTCCCTGCAAGACCCTGGGACCATATTCCCAGGTAAATCCCTGAATTTTTACTCAATCTGTGTGCCATTGTGTGAATTTTGGCTCAGTCGGTGTGAATTTTGGCTCATTCCATATGGCATTATGGGGGGAAATTTACTAAAGGAAATTTGTAAAAAAATAGGTGTATTTGTATCCAGAAATACACTTATTTTTTAACATTTACTATCCCGAAAATATGGCAATTCGTAGTCGTATTGATGTGCTATCAATACGAATACGAATTGCCGTATTTTCGGGATAGTAAATGTCAAAAATAAGTTTATTTCTGGATACAAATACACCTATTTTTTTTACAAATGTCCTTTAGTAAATTTCCCCCTATGTGTAAGAGACAAGTACAGTATAAGGGGTTACTATTGTGTTGCATGATTTGTATAAGGGGTATATGGTGTGGTAAACTTAGGTGACCACATAAAAGGTGCTGAAATGTTGTCCAAGTTTCGGCTTTCAGTATTTTTTTATGGATGACCCCACAAGTATCTTAGGATATCGGCATCCTGCGGGTGCAGCTTTGGAGGGCATCCGCCAAAATATCTCCCTGCATTTTTCCTATGCCAGCCCCCTTCCTTTTCCAGGCATATATAATTAGTTGACAGTATTTACACAAATAGAGACACACCCATGAGCAGACCACCCAACCAGAACACTGGTCACGCCTCCCACATTATTAGGTGCTGGCCACAAACCCTTTGTTGTTTGCATTATTGCGCATAATAGGCCCTTGATAATTTTCAGCTCCAGGCCCATTTAGACCTTAATCTGGCTCTGCCGCTGGCGGTCGCTCCTCCAAGCCGTCGTGGGGTCTGCCACATGGTGGCTACGCCACTGGTTACCACCTGTCTGAGATTACTCCAGACAGTTCAATTAAGACCATCTTCTGGAGTTTGGAGTGGTGGTGTTCCTGGACTATACAGCTACAGTACCTTTCAAGATATGACCGTCATCATCCTTCCTCTCTGCTTTCTGTTCTTCTGACTTCCGCGACATGCCCATTTCCGGATTACACACACTGGAGATTGCTGCTACGGTGCGTGCTGGGAGTGTGTGTGAGGTGACAGATGCAGCCTGACCGCGCCAAATTCCAGTTGGATTAAATTTGCAAGGGATGGAAGAACTAGAAGGTTTGTGGCACCGCCAGCACCACTTCACTTCAGGGAGTGACTGTGAGGGGTACATTCCCTAAGATCAAATGAGTACGAATGGTCATATTCGTACACATTCATTGTGAAATATGTACGTATTTCACACATCAAATAAGTAAAGTTGAAATGGATACGATTCATATTTTTTACGGTCATTTTTTTTATATTTCTAAAAAATACATGAATACACCATCTATAGAATACATCCGTAAAACCCCATTCATTTCAATGGTATTGTCAAATTTACTATCATTATACGAATACAAATTCACCAGTAAACACAAATGACAAACAGAACATGTCTTTCCCTCGTATTTGACTGAAGCCTGCATGGATTAGTCAGATGTGTGCAGGGTTCTCAGTGTAAAAAAAAGAGGCTCTTGGGCCAGTCTTGGTTCCCAAAATACAGGGGACAAAATGACCAGTCAGGGGGTTTAAAGCTTTGGCCGGGGGAACTTGTATAAAAAGTTTTCCCGGCTTTGGCATTGCCCTGCTGACTGTTTAGACTCGGTGCTGGTTGTCAAAATATGGGGGACCGCTATTCATTTTGTCACCTGTAGTTTGGGGACCAGGACCGGCCCTTAAGCTTGGTGCTGGTTTCAGAAATCCTGAGGACCCCCAACTTCTTTGGCTCCTGTGTCAGCACATGGAGACTTACCTCCAGCATGGTTTTCGGCATAGTCCCCGCTGGCTACCGTGTATGGTCAGGGTACCAGGGAGCAGGGTCCAGGCTGCTGCAGTCGCCATTGCGGTGACACACCGAGTGGGAGTAGGTCTGGCGTTGGGCCTAGGCTGGTGGAGGTATGCCTGGTTCTCTTAGGTGTCTCCTGCGTGGGGCAGCCATGTTGGAGACCAAGATTGCGCAAATCCCTCTCCAGGGATTCTGACACGTCACATGTGTAGTCAGGAGACAGCACATACATGGCAGCATTGTGGAGGCACAGAGAGATGGGAGGAGAATATACCATAACCCATCACATCACATGTGTAGTCAGCAGACAGCACATACATGGCAGCATTGTGGAGGCACAGAGTGATGGGAGGAGTCTAATATACCATAACCCATTACATCACACGTGTAGTCAGCAGACAGCACATACATGGCAGCATTGTGGGGGCACAGAGAGATGGGAGGAGAATATACCATAACCCATCACATCACATGTGTAGTCAGCAGACAGCACATACATGGCAGCATTGTGGAGGCACAGAGTGATGGGAGGAGTCTAATATACCATAACCCATTACATCACACGTGTAGTCAGCAGACAGCACATACATGGCAGCATTGTGTAGGCACAGAGTGATGGGAGGAGTCTAATATACCATAACCCATCACATCACATGTGTAGTCAGCAGACAGCACATACATGGCAGCATTGTGGAGGCACAGAGTGATGGGAGGAGTCTAATATACCATAACCCATCACATCACACGTGTAGTCAGCAGACAGCACATACATGGCAGCATTGTGGGGGCACAGAGAGATGGGAGGAGAATATACCATAACCTATCACATCACATGTGTAGTCAGCAGACAGCACATACATGGCAGCATTGTGGAGGCACAGAGTGATGGGAGGAGTCTAATATACCATAACCCATCACACGTGTAGTCAGCAGACAGCACATACATGGCAGCATTGTGGAGGCACAGAGTGATGGGAGGAGTCTGATATACCATAACCCATCACATCACATGTGTAGTCAGCAGACAGCACAGACATGGCAGCATTGTGGAGGCACAGAGTGATGGGAGGAGTCTGATATACCATAACCCATCACATCACACGTGTAGTCAGCAGACAGCACATACATGGCAGCATTGTGGAGGCACAGAGTGATGGGAGGAGTCTGATATAGCATAACCCATCACATGTGTAGTCAGCAGACAGCACAGATATGGCAGCATTGTGGAGGCACAGAGTGATGGGAGGAGAATATACCATAACCTATCACATCACATGTGTAGTCAGCAGACAGCACATACATGGCAGCATTGTGGAGGCACAGAGTGATGGGAGGAGTCTGATATACCATAACCCATCACATCACATGTGTAGTCAGCAGACAGCACAGACATGGCAGCATTGTGGAGGCACAGAGTGATGGGAGGAGTCTGATATACCATAACCCATCACATGTGTAGTCAGCAGACAGCACAGACATGGCAGCATTGTGGAGGCACAGAGTGATGGGAGGAGTCTAAACTAACAGATAATGCAACAGATCTATCAGACTCCGTGGGCCAAATGTAATAGGGTGAGAGTTTCAGAAAGCAAGAGATTTTGGGAGAGTTTTCCCCTTTTTTTTAAAGCAGCAATCAATTACACTGCAAAACCAAGTTGATTTTGCCATGTAATTGATTGCTACTTTAAAAAAACATGGGAAACTCTCCCAAAATCTCTCACTTTCTGAAACTCTCACCCTATTACATTTGGCCTCTTGTATCATTGACTGAAATGAGAAAAGTCATCAGCTTGATGGTCAGCAACATGGAGTCGCGACCCCATGCTGAGAAGGTCGGGACCCACTTTGGGGTCAGAACCCACAGTTTGAGAACCGCTGGTCTAGAAACAGCCCTGGTAATAATAGTGTACGGCCAAAAAAAAAAAAAAACTTTGATCTTAGCAGTTCTGTTTTTTTCTTAATTTAAATACATATCCAAAACCAATCCAGATCCAAAACACGACAGAGATCCAGATCCAAAACCAAAACACAAAACCAGACAAGTGCCCGGTGCACAACGTTCATTTTTATAAATTCATGAAAAATAAGTAAAAGCAAAACGTACCTGTTACTGTCACTCTTGTTATGGATTGTTTATATCTATGTCTAATACCACTGTCTGACATTTCTTCAAACTGGAAATAATATATCCCACTGTCCTCTCTCCTGGCTTTGGATATTGTGAGAGTACAGTCTCCAGTTTCTGGTTTTCCTGCCAGCTGGAAGTTGGATTTTCCTATATTGGAGTCTTTAAAAGTAGAGGCTACAATCTCATTGGACACAATGTTCTTCCAGTATCCTTTGAAATTTGTTATTGTCCTCTGACGGTCATCAATAATATTACAAGGGATGGTGACACACAGACCCTCCTCTACAGTGACATCATTAGTCTGCTGGAGTGAATAACTAGGCACGTGACATGTGAAATCTGTGGGGAGAAGCATAATAAGAGACTTCATAAAAAACAGAGTTTTATCTTGCATTATCTAACATATCGCCATTTTTTTGCCAAAACAATACCTCCATATGTGGGACCCCCAGAGCTGCTTTGACTGCACTGCTTACAATAAAACACTTACAGTATTTTAACACTTTATTGCACTTAATGCAGGGCCGTTACTTGCCCACAGTCAGCAGAGTGGGGAGGCGCTGGGCAGGAGAGTCGCTCTCCCCACTCTGCATCCTGCTGCAGGCAGATTCACAGGGACCCCACTGCCGAAGGGTGGTTCGCGGCAGATGGGTGGCTCTGGTGGAGGGAGGTGGAGCTAAGTGGACACAGGCTATTGCTGAGGAAACAAAAGGGTGCAGAGAGGCTGCTGCAGTTCCAAGGCCCACCCAGCCAATGACACTGCCAGTGAGTGGTGTGTCTGTGTGTGCATGTGATTTATGAATCTCTGTGTGTATGTAACTTGTGTGTGTGTGTGCTTGTGTCAAGAGACCTTAGGGGGAGGTTAGGATTAGGCTGTGGGGCGGGGGAATAGGGTTAGGTGGCAGGGTACTGGGGTTAAGCCTTCGAGAGGCCTGGGTCACTTTAGACAGAGCGACCATATTGCCAGTGATTGGAGTGTGCACTGGCGATAAATCGGCGGGTGCGCGCTCCCGTTTACAGCCCCCTAGTGGTCGCTGGCCGGAGGAGCATGCTCCTCTGACCAGCGACTTCCCCTGCCTCTTCTCCCGGCAGTGTGTCCTTTTCATCAGCGACCATCTCTGGTCGCTGTTGAAAACAGGACACTGAGCAATAGGATTGCTGAGATAGTATTACAATACATAATATTTATTAACTCTACTAAAGATAAATGTAATAATCAGTAAAATAACTTGTGTTCAGGAGATAGGCTTGTTGGCAAATAAAGTGGGTCCCAAATAAAAGTGCTCAATGTGCTCAACGCGTTTCCCCGGATCAGTAAGTTTCCGGCTTCATGAGCAAATATTTTTTTAAATACATGCCTACCACAAAGTAGAGGGGGGCCCAGGGGTACTGACCCCCTTTGACCCCCCTTAATGCGGCCTTGGGGTTAGAGTTAGGCACAAGCGGGGATAGTCAGAATTAGGCTGTGGGAGGAGGGTGAGGATGTGAGGAGGGATGGAAAGGGAGCGCGTCAGTCTGATAGAGCACAGGCAGCAGGGGAGGGAGCGCGTCAGTCTGATAGAGCACAGGCAGCATGGGAGGGAGCGCGTCAGTCTGATAGAGCACAGGCAGCATGGGAGGGAGCGTGTCAGTCTGATAGAGCACAGGCAGCATGGGAGGGAGCGCGTCAGTCTGATAGAGCACAGGCAGCATGGGAGGGAGCGCGTCAGTCTGATAGAGCACAGGCAGCATGGGAGGGAGCGCGTCAGTCTGATAGAGCACAGGCAGCGGGGGAGGAAGCGCGTCAGTCTGATAGAGCACAGGCAGCAGGGGAGGGAGCGCGTCAGTCTGATAGAGCACAGGCAGCGGGGGAGGGAGCGCGTCAGTCTGATAGAGCACAGGCAGCGGGGGAGGAAGCGCGTCAGTGTGATAGAGCACAGGCAGCATGGGAGGGAGCGCGTCAGTCTGATAGAGCACAGGCAGCATGGGAGGGAGCGCGTCAGTGTGATAGAGCACAGGCAGCGGGGGAGGAAGCGCGTCAGTCTGATAGAGCACAGGCAGCATGGGAGGGAGCGCGTCAGTCTGATAGAGCACAGGCAGCATGGGAGGGAGCGTGTCAGTCTGATAGAGCACAGGCAGCATGGGAGGGAGCGTGTCAGTCTGATAGAGCACAGGCAGCATGGGAGGGAGCGCGTCAGTCTGATAGAGCACAGGCAGCATGGGAGGGAGCGCCTCAGTCTGATAGAGCACAGGCAGCGGGGGAAAGGGAGCGCGTCAGTCTGATAGAGCACAGGCAGCATGGGAGGGAGCGCGTCAGTCTGATAGAGCACAGGCAGCATGGGAGGGAGCGCGTCAGTCTGATAGAGCACAGGCAGCATGGGAGGGAGCGCGTCAGTCTGATAGAGCACAGGCAGCAGGGGAGGGAGCATGTCAGTGTGATAGAGCACAGGCAGCAGGGGAGGGAGCACATCAGTCTGATAGAGCACAGGCAGCAGGGGAGGGAGCGCGTCAGTCTGATAGAGCACAGGCAGCGGGGGAGGAAGCGCGTCAGTCTGATAGAGCACAGGCAGCGGGGGAGGGAGCATGTCAGTGTGATAGAGCACAGGCAGCGGGGGAGGGAGCATGTCAGTGTGATAGAGCACAGGCAGCAGGGGAGGGAGCATGTCAGTCTGATAGAGCACAGGCAGCAGGGGAGGGAGCATGTCAGTGTGATAGGTTTTCCATCCGTATTTGCTGAAACCTGTGTGGATTAGTCAGTCCCGTGCATGCTTCTCTGTGTAAAAATAAGAAAAATAACTAAATAAATAACTAAAATTGCCTGGGGTTCCCCCATGAGTATAACAAGCCCTAGGATACAAAATGCACCGGGCTCTTGGACCAGTCCTGTTTAAAAATTTGGAGCCAAAAAGACTAGGGGGGAAATTGACTAAGAATACGAATACAACAAATTGTATTCGTATTCTTGATACGAATGAATACGACTGCATACGTCGTATGCAAAGTCGTGTTCCGGATGGGAATTTACAAAGCAGTAATATTTGACTGCTTTGTAACCCTCCGATGTCGTAGTAATTCGTGTTAACGGCTGTATATACGGCTGCTAATACGAATTCCTACAGGCAGTCTGCACGGATCAGTCAGATCCGTGCAGGCTGCAGAGTGTAAAAAAAAGTAGAAAAATAAATAAAAAAATGGTGTGGGGTCCCCCCCCACAGCCGTAACCAGCACAAGGCTGAAAGAGCCGGGGCAGGTATAAAAAAAAATCAGGAAACCCGACAAATAGGGCTTCACTGATTTTTTAAACCCAGCCCCAGGCTCCAGGTCCGGGGCTGGTTCCCAAAATACGGGGGACAAAATGACTAGGCGTCCCCCGTATTTTAAGAACCAGCCCCAGGCCAAACCAGCCAGCAGGGTAATGCCACAGCCGGGGGGAGACTTTTTATACAAGTCCCCCCAGCCAAAGCATTCAGCCCTCTGACCGGTCAGCCTGGCCTGGGGGAGTGGGGACCCCCCCTCCAATTAAGGGGTCCCCCCTCCAGGACTTACCTGACCAGGCTGAAGCCTGGTGCTGTCCCCGGTGACCCTGTGCGGTGGTCACCGGGCTGATTGAAGTGTAAAAAAATAAAATAAAAACTATTGTCTTTTACTGTGGAACTATGAGTCCCAGCAAGCCTCCCCCGCATGCTGGGACTTGGAGAACCACAAGTCCCAGCATACGGAGCATTAAAGGGCCTGCTGGCACTTGTAGTTCCACAGTAATAAAAATTGTTAAATAAACACACTGACACATTAAAAATAAAACTTTATTACATCCAAAGCCCATACATACTGATACTTACCTATCTTGAGCCCGTCGGTAGGTCCCTGGGTCCGGGTCCGGTGCCTTGGGTCCGGGTCCGGTGCCTTGGTTCTGGGGCTGGTCCGGGGTCCGCGGCTCCAGGGCTGAAGAGTCCGGGGTCCTGGATCTGAAGAAATCCATGGGGGATCTGTGGAAGGAAATCCTACTCACCAGGTCCTCTGGCGAAGATCCCGTCATCTTCTCCGTCTCCGCCGTAGTCCACCGCATCAGCCGTCGGTACCCGATTGGACTGAGAGGCGCAGAGATGTTTAATCTTCCACGCCTCTCATCCGAATGATTCTATTGGACGCCTAGCGGCCAATCAGGAGCTGAGAAAGTTGGCTCATTCGGATGAGAGGCGCGGAAGATGAAACATCTCTGTGTGATTGGGTACTGGCGGCTAATGTCGTGGACTGCTGATCACACCGCCCGGCCAGGTCAGCACTCGCCGGCGCCGCCAGCTATTTAAAGCGTCAGGCGTCCCCCTGATGAGCGCTGCTGAACCCACCGCTCCCCCTTTCAGTCTGTATGCATATGCCTGTCAGGCGGGCAGGCATATGCATACAGGGAGGTCGGACGTGATCTTATGTGCTGGGACCGCACATCGGATCGGATCAGATGTCACACACCTGCGATTTTGGGCCGATTTCACCCGGTTATCGGCCCAAAGTGCCGAAATCGGATGAAATTGTCCCAAAATCACATAGTGTACGGGGCCTTTAGACCCAATACATGACAACCTAAATAGGATGGACCCAATGACCGTATACCCACACCTATAGCATCTATGTTTTTTACCAAATAATGTCAATGATTGGGGGCCATTTATTCCTGTGATGTCATATTTATGTCTGTCCTGTAGATTACTATTACTAGTATAACTTACATAGTAACATACTGTAGTACGTAAGGTTGAATAAAAACTTTCATCTATCAAGTTCTCTGGGAGAGGGCAGACAGCTCAGTGAAGCAGAGGGCGGAGCCGACCCTGGAAACGAAAAGGGGCGGTGCTGTGGTGGAGCTGCGGAGAGCTGACTTGTTTGGGGGCATGGCGAGAGCGATTTTAGCCACGTCTCTGCCTTGCAATGCCACTATTTCAGGCATTGCACTGCTGGGAGCAGAGCTAAAATGACACAATTCATCCACGGATCCCACCGCCGTGGGACGGTGCACAGGAGATGGGCGGCTCTGGTGAAGGGTTGGGAGGGGACATGATTTCGGGGACCCTCCCAGCCATTCCAGGAGGGTAGGCAACCCTGAGTTCAATCTGTTTGAACTAAAATTGAGAATTGTATATACAGTAGATGACAGACTTTGGTCAGCATTGACTACTTGTCACCAGTGATGTGTGGTGGTGGCTGTGAACACTTACCAGGCAGGGGAAAGGGAAGCATGCACATGGGGACATGGAACCGGGAGGAGGGTACAGAGGAGCCGGGTCACAGGGGAGGTCAGAGCCACAGCAGCACTGCCAGAAACTTAGATTAAGCGAGGGCTGCCAAAGCCAGAGAGTAGTTTGGAGGCTTACATTTTTGGGTTTGCAGGAAGGAGTTAATGACTGCTAGTTGTGTAAAGTTTGGTTTCAGTTCATTGGTAGCCTATGGGTGAGCATAGGGGCGTGAGCTTGGGAGAGGGGTATATAAACCGATCTTGACAGGAAGTACTTCCTCTTGCAGAAGTTTTTCAGCCTTGCTATAGTGCAGCCAGCTTCCTGAAGTTTTTCAACTGCAGCTAAGTTGCCAGTCTGTACTCCTTGTACTCCATCCCTGCCGCTCTGCTCCCCCTCCCCACTGCCTTATGGATGGCTTCCTACCTCCTCCAGTTCCTAAGTGCTGGACGTCCCCAGCCTTCTGTGCCCACCTGACCCTTGGTTCCCCCCACCCATGACACTCAGGTGCCTCCTCTGCCTCCCTGGCCCTGGAGCTGGCCTCCGGTATCCCCCTCACCCCTCACTTACCTGGGAGGGCACACTAGGGTTACCAACTCACCCCTATAATCTGGGACACATTTTAATTACACAGGTTCTGTGGCTGGCTTTCACATGGTTTTAAACTGCCACACCTCTAGTCTCCATTTCACCTGGTTTTAAACTGCCACAGAAACTGTGTAATTAATATGTGTCCCGGATAAAAGGGATGAGTTGGTAACCCTAGGGCACACCTCCCTCCGCAGCTGGACCCACACTGGGCACCCCCAGGTCTGGCCCAGCTCCAGGCAGCTCTGGGGTGTCCATCTGCCCCCGTCACCCAGTGATGATGAGCCACCTGGCGGGTCCCATGATGCGGGCAAGCACCAGGCGGGCTCCGCCGTGCTCCAGCGACTGACTGCAGCCTAGTTACTGCAATCGCTGCCTCCGGCGTGCAGTGATGACGCAGGCAGCGCCTCTTCCGGTGCCATGGCTAGGCCTGATCCCGGAACAGCCGGGTCGGGTTCTGGATCCCAGCCCCCACACCCCCAGCGCCTCAGACACCAGCCACCCTTGGGTGCCCTCAGACCTCCGGCGCAGGTCCAGCCCCTCCCCCCAGTATACAGTATCGGGGGTCCCACCCAGCCCTGGCATGGGCTAAGCTCTCCAGGGTCGGCCTTGCAGCAACCCCCCTTCCCCAGTGGTTCATTCCCCCATCTGGGTCTGAGGATTGGCATCTCCCCCTCGGCTGCCCCCCACGTGGGGCTGGCCACTTCTCTGCTGCAGTCACAAGCAGTGGCATTGGCCATGGCGCCAGCACCCACGCCCTTCACAGCCACTCCCATTTGGGGACAGGGGGCGGCAGGTTTGGGGTTCCCTCCCCCACCTCCCTTGGCATTTCTGGCCCAATGCAGGCCCCCGCAGGGTATGGTGGCCTTCAGCAGCAGGCTATGGGGTCGCAGGTAGCTAACAGATCAGAGTGGGGTAGCACGGCGGGAGCGCCTTTGCTGTCCCCTGCTGGGGTGGTACAGCTGCTCTCGTCCCAATACACGGTATCGCAACATCTACTATACCAGTGCGGCCATCTCTAGCCTTGACCCAGGGCTATGGTCAGGGCGACTGGTACCACCCCAGCATTTCGGTTTGGCAGGCTTATGCCTCACAGCAGCAGAAGTTACCCATCTCCATGACCCTGATGTTGGCCCCATTGCTTGCGACCCATTTTCCCTTGTCTTATGGGCCCGAGACCACTTGGTTCTTTAATGACCCGCAGGGTGTGCCTCTGTCACAGGCCTTTTTGGGTTACCCCTTTGGTGGTCTCACTGGGCCTTGGCAGCAGCAGACTTTGGGGCAGCAGCCTTTCGGGTCAGGGCAGCCAGAATTTAACGCTTACCCCCCCTGATTTTGTGGGGCATCCCCGTGGGTCCCTCCATATAGCATATCGGCTGGCAGCAGTGCCGCATTGGCGGCAATGCCTGCTGCTCCTTCCCTGCTCCAGTTATATGTGGGGCAGCCGCTGTGGTCCCTGGGGTATGCGGGTACTGCTGCTAGTAATTTAACATTTTCTTTTGTTCCCCCGGAAGGTTTACCAAGGTTGGCGCCAGGAGCCACTGAATCTCCACTGCTTAATACCGTACATGTTTCCACATCAGGGTCCCATCAGGGCGCCTGTGTAAGCTTAGGAAGTTAGTCGCGCGCAAGGTCACTAGGAAATTGGGGAAGGCTAACGCGCCTAAGAAGGCATCAGCTCCCAAGGAATCGCCTTTGCATGGGGAGATGGTCTACTGCTTGAACACCGCAGGGACTAGTGGTATGCGTAAAAGGGTCAGGGATAAGATTAGGTCCGGTAAATTTGTAGACGTACCTGTATTCACAATTACTGAGGATTGAAAGGCTGGGTTTGACACGGCTAAGAAGCCTGGTGGGATTGGTGAACATGCGTATCACAGCTTCCACCATTAGCTCAAGGGGTTTATGTTTTTTTCGTCCCGTTATCTGGATGAGAAGTCGGAGGAGCACCTCAATGTAGTCAAGTACATCTTCTTGATTAATGAGATGTTCTTGAAGTACAATGGATACTTCTGGAGGGACTACAACAATAAGTGTCATCATAATCAGGAGAGTAATACAGTCTTGCCTCTAGGTTTCAAGGACGTGGAGATTTGGCTGGAGGTCACCAGCCAGATCCCCACTGCCGAGTAACTAGTTAAGTAGCCCTTTCCTGAAAGAAGGAGTAGGAAAAAGAGTGGATAAACAGCGCACCAGTGATGAGAATCGATTGAAAAATGTATTAAGAACAATGCATCAATAAACAACAATTAATGGAAATAAAAATTAAAAAGCGGGGTAAAATTGTGTATACACTTGGTAGCGAGTAAATGAAATAGTATGGGGGTCCCCCTGCAGTTAGAAGAAACAAATGGAGAGTCCGTTCCTATGTTCCCCTGGACAAATCTGTAGATGTCATAGTTACCACCCTAGATGTTAACGGGATGTCCTCGACCGAGTGTCCACAGGTCGGCCCAAGATGGCACAAATTACCGACAATAAGTGGGTTGTAAATTGCTCGGATGCTCCCAGAAGGAAAGATGATGGATGGTGAGTTACCGGGAATGATCCTTCAGTTTGAAGCACGAGGAGACAATGTCCCAGGGTGTAAGAATTGTAGATCCAGGGGATGGTTCGGGCTGCAATCCAGAAGTTTTGTTGAGGGGGGGTTCCCCAGTAGCTTCTTGACGCGTTTCGCCACTCTTGGTGGCTTTATCAAAGGTGGGTAGCTGGGACCGTTCATGTTGGTCTTATATACCCCATATTCTAAATCACATGGCTTGTTAGCCACAGGTGTGGTGCAAATACTCACACTGAAATAGCAAATAAACTAAACATTTGAACAGGAGGCAAAACCTGATTTCAATAGATCAATCTATTAATACATAATAGTGCATGAAATGATGATAATAAACATCGTTTGGGCCCGTGTATAACGGGACCATATGTTAATTAGACATCCGTGGGCGTACATTGTGATCACTATCAGCTGTGTGTGTGATCCTGTGGTTTCCCGTTGTCTTGGAAACCTCTGTGCCGCTACGTATCACTTCTATTGTACAGCCGGCGTCTTTGTTGCTAGGCAACAATCCGTCTGGGCGGAAGTGATATGTCCTATACCCCGGACATAAACTAGCACGTTGCTAGGTAGCGTGGCGTGTAGCCGGAGGTTTGTCCGGCCGTTCTGTGATATGCTGCGGGCCGGGTCTCACACGTCGTCACGTAGATCATGTGACTACGTGCGTTAGGGCATACCCATATAGTAGAATGCATAGCGTTTTGGTTGCTAGGTTACCGCACACAGTTGACTGGATCACAATGGGTCTCATATTAATATATAACGTTTCCGGATATTTTTACACAGGAGCACAGTAAGTGGTTAAATAGAGGATCCAAGCTACTCTTAAAGAGACATTAATGGGTAAAATTCTACACAACATACAAACTATATATCGCTGCATTTACAGACATTTGACATTTGACATATTAAAAGGAAATCAGTAGTGGTATAACTCATAATCAATATATGGGGTATTCTGTTGCATATTACATACAGAGTACAAGGGAGAGACTATGTCCCATGATAGGTATGCATTATAAACGAGATCCAATGCGATACAGCTCATACAAAATATCAAGTCATGTGTTACATGTAGGGTATAGAAAAGGAGCTGTACCACATAAAGACTACTAATTTTATATCTTTTTTTGTTCTTTTTATATTCATATATTACTTTTTTTAAAATTATATTAAACTACAGGAAAAAAGAGGACACTGTATTCCAAAAGTAACAAGTGGTGGACTTAGAGAGGGTTTTTATATGTCTGGGAGAGGAGAAAAAAGGGGGAAGATCAAAAAAAGTTTTTTTGAGTGTAGCATTTTTCCTAAGGGCACTGTAAGTGCAGGTACTGGATAAATGCCAGCAAGCTAATAAATGTATATACTGACCTTTGTACTGAAAGAAGGGGTCTGCGCCCCCTTCAGCGAAAGGAAAGTGCTTCACGTACAATGACTCCAAGTGCACAAGAGGGGTGAGTCATTGGTTCCGACACACCTGCCAAGTGTGCGGACCCAGTCACCCTGCCACCCAGTCACCCTGCAAGTCTGCCCCTTCCGGTGCACCTGCAGACCGCTGTGAGCCCGCTGCCAGCTCTAAGTAAGGCCCGATCCCCCATTAGTGTACCTGCTATATCGCGGTGGTTGTCCCGATATCTGAATAGGCAGGATGCGTAATTGCCCCATGTTGTGAGACAGATGGTGGACATGGAGATAGCCTTGGGCCGCATTTGCGGACCTTTTGACTCCCAGCCTTTGCCCAATTTGTGCATTTCTCCACTAGGGGTGGTGCCCAAGGAGGTCCCAGGCAAGTTTTGGCTAATCCAGCACTTGTCTTATCTACACAGGCGATCCATGAATGACACCATTCCTACTGAATTCTGCTGTGTCCGTTACCAGCTTTTCGATGAGGACCTTTACCTAATCCAGGGTTTTGGTCCGGGTACCCTTTTGGCCAAACTGGATGTTGGGGGGGGGCGCTTTCAGAATGTTCCCATGTGGCCATCAAAGTTCTAGATACATCTCACGACGTATTGTACCCAACCCTATTTGAGATATAGGTATTAAGAACAAAGCTGTAGACGGTAAAGCTGATCTACACGACCTAGTCAGACCCCTTTTAAACAACCATGGAAAAAAATCCCTCCGATTCAGGGGTAGAGCCACTGCTAAAGATGTTTGTTGGTGCATACTAAACTCCCCTCCAATCTTCTCCCGCAAAACCATCACATCCTAATTAGGGATGCCAATCCCGAGGCATTTTTTCAATCCAGGAATTCGGGATTGAAAAATGCCCAATCCTAGAATTCCCGGGGTTGGCATCCCTAATACAAAAACCCGCCCCGGCCCCCCGCATATTTACTTACAGGTGTGGTGTGGCGGGGTGAGGGAGCTGGGCTGATGCAGCCTGGGCGTGAAGGCGGGAGGATGCAGCCTGGGTGGGTGGACGTCGGAAGATGGTACGGGGGTCCGGGAAGAGGCGAATGCAGGCTGTCTGGGTGGGTGAGCGGTCTCATGGAGCGCTGGGAGGTCAGCATGGTGCGCACAGGATGAGGCTGCTGTTGTGTGGCCTACGCAGCGTGACTTCTGACGTCGACACGCTGCGCAGTCTAATGCCAGGCGTCGTCTAATCCCGGGCGTCATCACGCTACAGTTTAATGCCAGCCAGTGTCTGAGAACCAGCTCAGACGCTGTTCGGCATTAGACTGCGCAAAGCCTGTGAAATCCTGGCGTTTTAGGGGCCAAATCCCGGGATCTCGACGATCCCGATCCTGGGATTGGCCACCCTAATCCTGCCGAGCGCAGCAAGTCACCATGCCCGGAGCGAGGGGCCATGGTGCACTTTTTCAGTGTCCATGTTGACAGTGACGACATTCAGGACAAATAAAAAGTGAGAAACCCATGCTAACCTTTTGACTGTCGACCTCTGTAATGTTGACCTACAGATGGGGCAGGTCCCATCCTTGCCGCCAGGCCGCCATGGCGGAGGTTCTGGCGCTCCGATATTCTTCTTGCGCCGGCGTCCGCCAAGGGGCGTGGGTTCACGCCATGCAATACAATCCGCCACCACTGGGTGGCTAATGCTCCATCAAGCTAGAGTCGGAGTGCTATACTGCAATGTGCCAATGGAAACCCGCCATTCGCCGTACGGAGCGCGCTTGCAGTATGAGACGCTCGTGCGTGATGAGCTGCTCATAGGAAATGAGACGCTCGTGCAAATGAGTCGCTCGTGAACATCGAAGGGCGCAAAAGGGCCGTGTACTGTAGTGTCATGATCCTACAGTATACAAGCATTTACCTTCACGTTCACGTAGCCGATGCTGAATATTTTGAACTGTTGGTACTGTGCATAATGTGTATGTCAATCGCCTCCTCCCTTTCCAGGGGAGGAGGGGGTTGACTTGACCTTAAATACAGTACAGTACATTACAGCGCTAATTCTTTAAAGGACCGTCTCAGACGCTGTGAGACGTACAATACAGTACAGTATAATTTAATGTAATGATTCTGTACGCAATGCAATGTAATTTTATTTATTAGTGTGTACACTATCTATAGAACAGTACAGCTTGCTGGACATAGCACAATAGTAGTAAAGTACTTTACTGTAGTACCCTGCCATAATAACAACTCAGACGCAAAAGCATCTCATTACTGGAACGTCTGTGCAACTGGGTCGCAAGAGCGTCCGTCAGAGACGCTCCTTCGTGTCAAACAAATGCAGCGCCTCTCCGCCCGCGTCAGCATGATCCACTCCTCCAAAGAGACAGAATCATGCTCGTGCCGGTGGTGTGAGAGAGGCGCTGACTAGGCTTGCCAGGGACAATAAATTATTTACTGTAGTTCCTGCGCTTCATGCACGCGCTGCAGCATAAATTTTACGCATGCGCAAAGAGGTTTTCAAAAGTGACATCTGGTGGATGATCACTGGTATTGCACTCATCCGGAGACGCCACGGCGAATCGCCAAGCATTTAAAATGTATTGCGATGGCGGGCGCCGTGGCCAGCCATCGCCAGCTGGCGAAACTCTCGCCATAGGTAGCCAAGATGGGACCTGCCCCATCTGTAATGCTTGTATCGACATAATGACCATGTGTACCTTAAGCCATGTCAACCTTTTCCTGTGTTGGCCTAAAGCCTGTCGACCTTCAGTGGTCAACCTAATGCATGTCGATCTTAGTTTGGTCAACCTAATAATCCACACCCGAGTGGAGATCGACTTCTGTGTGGGGTGTGATAGTGGTGTGGAAAACAAAAGGAAAAGTCCCAAGGCGCCACCTAGCACCTTCAGCCAGGCCTTCAAGAATAGGACCACCAACAAGTCCTTATATAGAGCAAATGTTAAAAGAAATCAGGCATACGGCGATGATGCTTTGTTCTTCCACAGTTGATAGATTTTTGATGGGGTTCTCTCGTAATCAGTTGAATATGTTAAAGAGAGAAACAAAAAAAAGGGGGATATAGGCCCTTATTCTGATCGGTGCGGCCGGATCCGAATATGCGGCCAGGACCGTGCGTGCGAAACCCCGCCTTCCATACGGATCGCCAACTCCGTCCGTACGCTGGCCGAACGGACCGCACATGTATTTTTCACGGAATACGCCTCCTCCATCTAAGGGAACCTCCCCCATCATTCGATGGTCGCAGACCATCGAATGCAGGACCGAGTGCTCCACCAGCTCCCGCAACCTCAGACCACACGGACATTTTTCCGTGCAAAAGCCGGGATCTGGGCTGCAGCTGACATCCGCTGATGTCATATGTCCGCCCCCTACACGTGCGTCACGGACGCATTACCATACGTACGCCCAGCGTTTGCATGGGAACGCCCATGAAACGCGGGGCGTATGCATATGGTAATGAGCCCAAATAGCCCTTCACGCCCCTCTCCACCCCCTGTTCGGAGTGTTCACATATCATGCAGGATTTGGCCGTACGCCCCACTCGCACATGCGCAGAGACGCCTCTGCACATGCGCAGACACAAAACATCGGCGGCCCGTACGCACGCGGATATATCCGCACCGACCAGAATAAGGGCCATAGTGTCTATCGATTCTTATTAAGACACACTCAGGGATAGAGATCAAGGGCCATGGAATGCGTACCCTCACTCACATAGAGAAGGATAGATACCCGTGTATAGAGGTTTCTTTATCAATGACGCCCCGTATTATACGTGTTGTTTTCCCTCCACTTGGTAAGTTTGTACACGTACCGTACTCACATCAAGTACGCTTTCAATACTCATATAAAGGTATCTTTAGATAACCAACGGTCTTCTTAATCAATTTCTCATGAGAACGAAGCTCCAATATGAATTCAGGAGAAGACACCAGATGGATATATCAAAGGAAAACAAAAATTGCAATGTGTAGAGGGTCTTTAAACCTGTTATAAAGTGATCTAGAGGGACCCAGAATGCGTACCTTCACTCACATGCAATAGAAAGATCCCACGTGCGTAAAGGTTTCTTTTATCAGGATCACACTTCGTGGTAGAAAGAACAATAATTCCCTCCACCGGTGGACTTATAAACGTACCATACTCACATGTAGTGCTTATGGATACCACATATAAGGGTATCTTTTAGGGTGCACGCTGGTCTTTTGGATATGCAAAACTCAAGCACATGGACTCCAATATAGGATTTATAAAAATAAAGAGAGGGTACCTCTCAGTATCAAATATTTATTTGTACATAAAAACAGGTGCATAGAAACAGCAAAGTAGTGACTGAAAGATGGAAAAATGAATGGCAGTACCTAGATCCGTGCAGTGGCCACATGCACCGGAACTCCACCATCCAATACAGTCACAGATTACAATGGTTGGCACCTCTCTCCACCGACGCGTTTCGATAGGTCCTCCTATCTTTGTCAAGGCTGGAGAGAGGTTCAACCTGTAGGGATATTTATACAGGTCATAATGAGCAATCCAATTAGGTATACGTGCACTTCCGCCGGAAGTGATGTCACGTTCCTAACATTCGTTCAGTTTGATCAATTATATTGTTATTACTGATCATGGGTGATTGGTTTTTAAGTCAATTCTCCCCAATATTAATGCAAGGTGATTTTATATAAGTAAAGCCCAAGATTTAGGTGGCTTTATCGGTGGAACGCATAAAGCAAATGGCGCTGGAACGCATTACGTACTTCCGGTTTTTAAACGGGTACGTTTTTCGTAATTTGCGTCCACTTTTTTATGTTGAAATCTGCATCATCTGTTAGGGCGCTGTTATGCCCTCTACTCACAGTGTGAATATCTCACTGCGAGATGCGGTCAATTCTACCGCTCATGCTAGATTCCGTTTGGAGCGCATTCCAACATGGCGCTGGAGCGCATATTCTATTTCCGGTCGTATACATTTGGAACGCACGGCCATTTGTATTATAGAACACATAGGTTCTTATGGTGTGCATATAAAGTGCATTAGTGTAATTTAGGATGTGCAAATTTAGCTAAAAAAAGTGCAAGTGCCTGTATATATCTCCCTTTACAAAAAATATATATATATAAAACCACACAAAAAACACATTATAAACACTAATTAGCATAAAAACATTTAAATGAACCACTTTAATTCAAAATCTACATTAAGGCCGTGAGGTGCTACAGTTTGCATGTTAAAGATCCACCTCATCTCTTTTTGTGCGAGGGTAGTATCTTTATTCTTATACCTCCAGTTATCCCTCACACTCTCTAGGCCCCAAAAGCCTTTTATATGTGCCGTAGAACATTGGTTAACCTCTTTGAAATGCAGTGAGAAGGGGTGATCGATATTCCCTTTTTTAATGTTTCTAATGTGTTCTGACCATCTCACTTTCAAAGTTCTAGTGGTTTTCCCAATATAGCATTTAGAACATGAGCACATAATCATATAAATGGTGTATTTAGTGGTCTTCTCTAGAGTTTTACGGACTGCCTCTATACCATCAGTGTGTTTAATAATGGTATAGAGGGATGTTACATCCGCTGTGACCAAGAATAGATGATCATCCCATTTTATACCTTTAAGTTTATTTAGTATGTCTTTAGTATCCTTAAGATGGGATTTATTGCACGTCACAAGGGGTTGTAAGTGGTGATCTATCTTATATGAGAGATTGGACGTGATGGAGTTGGTGCCTGCTATAATAGAGCGTCCTGGGGGATTGATTGTGGTTTTGTGGATTTTGGGTAAAAGGTATATCACAGGGACTGAGTAGTCTTCCTTTATTAAGAACTCGTAACAATCCTGATCAATAGTTTCTTTTGCTACATAGCCTTCTAGGAGTGTTTTCAAATTGGTGAGTATCTTGTTTGATGGGTCAACTTTCAACTTTTTATACGTTGAACCATCTTCAAGTTGTCTTAATACTTCTTCCACATATGCAGTTTTATTAAGGATTACCACCCCCCCGCCTTTATCTGCAGGCTTTATTATGATTTGTTCATTGGATTTTAGTGCCTTCAAGGCTTCTCGTTCGCCCATCGTCAAGTTATTCTTATGGACAGGGAGGGAGTCTTTTAACTGATTTAGTTCCTCATTTACAATTTTATGAAATGTTTCGAGGAAACAACCTTTAACATGTTTTGGATAAAATTTTGATGGTTTTTTAAACGGGTTTATTTCTTTTTCTTTTTCTATTGAAGTGGTCTCAGATTTTTGAGTAGCAAAAAATTTCTTTAGGGACAATCTCCTAATAAATTTTTGAACATCAATAAATAGATTGAAAAAATCAATCTGATTACTGGGGCAGAATTTGAGCCCCTTTTGAAGGACTGCTGTTTCATCCTTACTGAGAACATGAGAGCTCAAATTAAAGATTTTGGTGGAGGTAGTCTCAGGGTCATTTTCCTGGCTGAAATTTATTGTGGGATTTTTTCTTCTTTTTTCCCGTTTTCTTACTCCACCTCTTTTTCCCCGTTTTTTATGGTGGTGATTGGGTACTCTCGGCAGGATTTGTGTTAAACGTTCCTCCAGGGGATTCGGGTTCTGGATAAAAAATCCTCTCCCTCAGTATTCCCTTTCAGATGATCATATCTATTGCTAGATTGGTATCTGTTTGTCCAATCGTCTTGTTTCCCATTATAATAGGATTCCCTCGGTCTGTCTTTCTGTTCTCTTTGGTACACAGGTATTTATTTTCTTTTTTCCCAATCATAGATGGGCTTTGGATCGTTTGGAGGATTACGCCCTCTATAGTTCTGTTTAGGCCTAAATAGGGCCCTGGGTGTATTGGGGGCTCTCTTTGGACTATTGTAATTACCTCTAGGTTTTTGTATTGCCTGAGAGTAGGTTTTAGGTCTTACCACTCTGTTTAGCATAGGGGTGTTGGCTGGTGGCTCTGGACCGAGTCTCCCAGCTGCCACTTCCTGGCTATTATCAGGTTTGGGGACACTATCTCTTTTAAATTTTTTCAGTTTTTTTATCATGATTTCAGTCTCATTCTTTTTAATTCTAAATTTGATCTTTTCCTCCCATTCTTTGAACTCTTTTTGATCTTGAAATGGGTGTAGAAGGGGTTCTATATTTTTTATCTCAGTTTCTAGTTTGATTATCTCTCCCTTTCTTTCTTGGATAATTAAATCCATGAGTGAGAAGGAGCAAGATTTTATAATGGTCTCCCATTTGTTTTTAAAGGCATCTGATAGGTTTGTAAAAGCAGCTTGTTTGTTAATTTGTAAACCTTTAGGTATCATTTTAGCCATCAGATATTGTTCCAAGAACGTTACCTCCCACCAGATCCTATTTTCTTTCAATAAAGTATTCTCAAGTCTTTTCATCAGAGTATCTAAGGTTTCATCAACCATTTCTATAATGTCTGGTTTTTCAATTGAAAACACATTTGAGATTACATTTTGACGATTAATACTATGTGTGAACATGGTGTCTGCCTAGGACAATTTCAAGGTGATACAGATACAAATGGAAAACAAAAGGAAAAGTCCCAAGGCGCCACCTAGCACCTTCATCTAGGCCTTCAAGAATAGGACCACCAACAAGTCCTTATATAGAGCAAATGTTAAAAGAAATCAGGCATACCGCGCTGACACTTTGTTCTTCCACAGTTGATAGATTTTTGATGGGGTTCTTTCGTAATCAGTTGAATATGTTAAAGAGAGAATCAAAAAAAAAGGGGGATATAGTGTCTATCGATTCTTATTAAGACACACTCAGGGATAGAGATCAAGGGCCATGGAATGCGTACCCTCACTCACATAGAGAAGGATAGATACCCGTGTATAGAGGTTTCTTTATCAATGACGCCCTGTATTATACGTGTTGTTTTCCCTCCACCTGGTAAGTTTGTACACGTACCGTACTCACATCAAGTACGCTTTCAATACTCATATAAAGGTATCTTTAGCCTTGACAAAGATAGGAGGACCTATCGAAACGCGTCGGTGGAGAGAGGTGCCAACCATTGTAATCTGTGACTGTATTGGATGGTGGAGTTCCGGTGCATGTGGCCACTGCACGGATCTAGGTACTGCCATTCATTTTTCCATCTTTCAGTCACTACTTTGCTGTTTCTATGCACCTGTTTTTATGTACAAATAAATATTTGATACTGAGAGGTACCCTCTCTTTATTTTTATAAATCCTATATTGGAGTCCATGTGCTTGAGTTTTGCATATCCAAAAGACCAGCGTGCACCCTAAAAGATACCCTTATATGTGGTATCCATAAGCACTACATGTGAGTATGGTACGTTTATAAGTCCACCGGTGGAGGGAATTATTGTTCTTTCTACCACGAAGTGTGATCCTGATAAAAGAAACCTTTACGCACGTGGGATCTTTCTATTGCATGTGAGTGAAGGTACGCATTCTGGGTCCCTCTAGATCACTTTATAACAGGTTTAAAGACCCTCTACACATTGCAATTTTTGTTTTCCTTTGATATATCCATCTGGTGTCTTCTCCTGAATTCATATTGGAGCTTCGTTCTCATGAGAAATTGATTAAGAAGACTGTTGGTTATCTAAAGATACCTTTATATGAGTATTGAAAGCGTACTTGATGTGAGTACGGTACGTGTACAAACTTACCAGGTGGAGGGAAAACAACACGTATAATACGGGGCGTCATTGTGATAGTGGTGTATTCTCAGGTTACATATTGGGGTAGAACTAATACACACTGTATGAGCATTTGGGTAAAACTGTATTCATTCAATATCATTCATATACTGTACATTCACAGAGGGTAAACAGAAGCAATGCTCACCTGTAACTGTCACATATACTGACTGCTGATAGTTATATTTGACTGTACTGCTTGGGGATTCTTCAAACCTGAAATAATACCTCCCGGTGTCTTCTTTCCCAGCACCAGTTATTGTCAGCGTGCAGTCTCCAGTATCCGGATTTCCGGTCAGACGGAAGTTTGGTTTTACCCCAGGAGTATTTCTGTCATTAGAGGCTACAATCACATGGTCACTTGTCTTCCAGTATCCTGTGGAATGTCTGAATGTTCTCCGCTGGTCAGTAGTAAAAGTACAGGGGATGGTGACACACTGACCCTCCTCTACTGTGACATAATCACTCAGCTGGATGGAATAAACAGGTTCCTGACACGTGGTACCTGTGGGGAGATGCACGGACTGGTTACTCACATACTGATGTACAGCACAATATACATGCATACCTCCCAACTGTCCTGTTTTTCTCAGGACAGTCACGATTTTTGGGACTGTCCCACACGACATGCGAATGCCAGTGTCCAATGGCGGGGGGGCAGGGGGAGTTTAGTTCAGAGTCTCCCTTGTCACTCACTGCTTTACATATACACAGCCTCTATTCACTGGGAGAGAGTCACAGATGGCAGGGCCATGCCCCCACACCTTCAAAAACGGTGCGTGGCCTCGCAGGAAGTGTCACGATTTTAGACCCTACCCCTGAACATGAGGCCATGCCCCATTACTAATATCAGCTTCTGCATTTTACAGACAAGTAGACCACTGAAGGCCGACATGGCTTAAGTCAACACATGAATTAGGTCATAGTGGCTAAGGTCGACATGGTTGGAAGGTCGACACAAGCATTAGGTCGACAATGGGAAGGTCGGCATTTTCACATGTCTTTGTCCCTAATGTTTACATAGTTTAAGTGCACCGCGGCCCCTCACATGACTCGTTACGCTCGCCATGCTTCGGGCGCGGTGCCTCGCTACGCTCAGCACACTGTTCTGTTCTCCCACAATGCTGTAGTGGGTGGTAGGGTATGTAATACCACCTGTCGACACATGTCGGCTCAAAAAAGAACATGGAAAACTTTTGACTGTCAACCTTCCCATAGTCAAACTAATGCTTGTGTCGACATTTCAACCCTGTCGACCTTAGCCATGTTGCCCTATTTCAAATGTCAACCTAAGCCATGTCGACCTTCAGTGGACGACCCCATGCATGTGGACCTAAATATGGTCGACCTATTGACCATATACCCCGTACAGACGGGATACGGGCACTAGGTCGACAAGCATTAAGGTCAACATGACTGAAGGTCGACATGCAGGGATGTCGACATGAAGGAAGGTGGACAATGGATAGGTCGACAGGTCATTAGGTCGACACAAGCATTAAGCCGACATGGGGAAGGTCAACAGTCAAAAGGTTGACATGGGGTTTTTCACTATTTATTTGTACTGACATGTGCCGACAGGTGGTATTTAATGCCCTACCATCCACTAGGGCGTAGAGGGAGAATAACATAGTGTGCCGAGCGCAGTGAGCCATGCGAGGGGACAATGTGTTATGTTTCAGTGTCCATGTCGACTGTGTAGAAATTCAGGCCAGTCATATCGAACTTCCTGCATGTCGACGTTCAGTCACATCGACCTTAATGCATGTTGACCTAGTATTGTCGACCTAGTTGCTGTCTATCCATTGATCCATACCGTACAGACTGTGCTGGATACTTTGACTAACAATGGGGCAAAGGGCCAGATACACTAAGCTTCAAAAGTGATAAAATGGAGAGTGGTAAACAACCAACCAATCAGCTCCTGTCTGACATTTTTCAAACACAGTCTGTGACATGTCAGGTAGGAGCTGATTGGTTGGCTGTTTATCACTCTTCATAAACATGGAAGGTAAATTCCTTTCTTGTTTAAAAAAGGGTGCTTGAGAGTTCCTTATATTGGCTTCTGATATTAAACTCACCATCGGGTATCCCCCTGGCCCACCCTGCCTGTTGATACACTTAAATACAAACTTACTTAAACCTTATCTAAAACTTAACCTAAAATAAAGACACGACACAAAGTGCTGGCGTTTCAAAAACAGAATGTCAAATTTATTTTGACAATTAACTAAGACTATGAATGGTGGCGGCACCAAAGAACGGTCATTATAGGAAAGGTGGGGTTAAAGATCACTTAAGCATACATACAACGCTGGATGACCACTCTCCCTGGTCAGCCACCAGGCCTGGTGGTGACGGCCATCCCCCGGGCAGAAGCGTGGCCCATGACAATCGTTTTAGAGGGAGAGTGCACCCCCACTACCTACACACATACAGAGTTCTTAAAGAATGACCGTTCTTTACCGCCGCCGAAGAGGAAGAGAAATAGGGAAGGGTGGGTGGGGCTTCTTGGACAGAGGGTGATCACTCTAAACTCGTGATCATTCCTACCCTGTCTAAACCCTCCCCCTGCTCTGATAGGCCTTGTGCCCATCCTCATTAGCATAGCATGTGACCAACAGCCATGGCCGTTTCTAGAGGCGGACAAGCCGTGCAGCAGCCCGGTGCGCCGCACGGCTTGTCCGCCTCTGAAACAGCCAGGGCGCCCGGCAGTCTCCCCCAACGCCGCCGTAGCCGCCGCCTCCTCCTCCCTTCCTCCTCCTCCGCCGATCTGTCTCCCCGGCCGGCCCGACTCCACGCACGACACAAGAAGCAGAGGCTGAGATTTCCCTGGAGAGGGGAGGGGAACGCATCGTGCGTCTCTCCTTCCCCTCGCTCACGTCACTGGGCTGCCGCTGTCAGCCAATCAGAGCTTGGGCGCAAGGTATGAATGGCTTACGGCTCAACTCAGGTACACACTGAAGGGGAAGGAGAGAGGCACGATGCGCTCCCCTCTCCTCGGAAGCAGCGGCAGCAGCAGCAGCAGAGGGAGAGACAAAGTGAGTTTGGCATTGTGGGGACATATATTTGTGTCACTGTGGGGGCATATATTTGTGTCACTGTGGGGGCATATATTTGTGGCACTGTGGTGGCATATATTTGTGTCACTGTGGGGGCATATGTGTGGCGCTGTGGGGGCACATCTGGCACTGTGGGGGCATATATTTGTGTCACTGTGGGGGCATATGTGTAGCACTGTAGGGGCATATATTTGTGTCACTGTGGGGGCATATATTTGTGTCACTGTGGGGGCATATATTTGTGGCACTGTGAGGGCATATATTTGTGGCAATGTGGGGGCATATATTTGTGTCACTGTGGGGGCATATGTGTGGCGCTGTGGGGGCACATCTGGCACTGTGGGGGCATATATTTGTGTCACTGTGGGGGCATATGTGTAGCACTGTAGGGGCATATATTTGTGGCACTGTGGGGGCATAAATTTGTGTCACTGTGGGGGCAAATATTTGTGTCACTGTGGGGGCATATGTGTGTCACTGTGGGGGCATATATTTGTGTCACTGTGGGGGCATATGTGTAGCACTGTGGGGGCATAGCTGGCACTGTGGGGGCATATTAGTAAACGGCATCAGTTGTGCGGCAGTGGCACATGGGGCATAATGTGTAATGGGCATTACGATGTGGGGAGTATTGTGTAATTGCCATCACAGTGCGGGGTCTAATGGGCATCATGGTGTGCGGCGTAATGTGTAATTGTCGTCACGGTGTGCGACATAATGTGTAATTGTCATCACGGTGTGCGGCGTAATATGTAATCGTCATCACAGGGTACGGCGTAATGGGTAATTGTCATCACGGATAAATAGTGTATAATGATTTAAGTAGCCTGTCATTGTTTGGCCTTGATCTGTGAGGCGTACTAGGTCACTGTGTGGCCTTCAGCCGGCCAACTTAAGTGCGGGAGGACAATAACAATTCCTGCAGTAACCAATGTCTGGTCATGCAGGTTGCAAAAGTGTGATATAAGGTAATTGTTTTCCTGCTAAACCACGCCTTATATTAAGCCACACCCCTTTTAAAATTAAGCGCGCAATTTCTATGATACCATGTTGTGGTTTTTTTTTGTCTAGAAACGGCCCTGCCAACAGCAGAGTGTACCCTGTGAGAACCCTCAGTGGTTTATGTCACCTCAGGCTTATTCAGCCTTCTGTGTTTCTATTTGTACATGTTGAGCATGTCCCCCCTTAAACGTCTCTTTTCTAATGTAAATAGTCCCAAATTGCTTAATCTCTCCTCGTAGCTTAAATTCTCCATTCCCCTTATTGACGCCAAGGTGGGTCTGTGTACTTTCAATGCCATCAGATGGAACTGCCATTTATCTACCACTGGTTATGAAAGGTAAAAGCTATTGGTTGCTATGAGAAATGTCTTCATTTTCTCTTTCTCAGAGG
This sequence comes from Crinia signifera, assembly GCF_055691185.1. Classification (NCBI taxonomy): domain Eukaryota; kingdom Metazoa; phylum Chordata; class Amphibia; order Anura; family Myobatrachidae; genus Crinia; species Crinia signifera. The sequence goes on from NC_139226.1 coordinate 20,424,175, forward strand.
TTTCTTAAAACTACCCATAGGTATCCGATATAGACAACCACTTGCAATCACTGGCAGATCTAGAAATATGATAATGGGTGTCCCAGATTCAACTAATCCTGCAGCAGGGACCCCTGCATGCCGAAAAGGTGGCATGGACTCACAAAAAGGGGATGTGGCATTACACATTATACCACACATCGTAATGCCCATTACACTTTATTTTGCATGTTGTAGTGCCTGTTACACATTATTCTGCAAGCTGTAAAGCCTATTACGTATTATGTCACACACTGTAATGCCCATTGCCCAATTCCAGGGGCTTCATGCTCGATGGAAAGGGGGTTTTAATGCTCATTGTTTGTGGGGTTTCATACTCATTGCCAAGGGGGATTATGGGGGAAATTTACTAAAGGAAATTTGTAAAAAAAATAGGTGTATCTGTATCCAGAAATACACTTATTTTTGACATTTACTATCCTGAAAATACGACAATTCGTATTCGTATTAATAGCACCTCAATACGAATACGAATTTCCGTATTTTCGGTATAGTAAATGTAAAAAATAAGTGTATTTCTGGATACAAATACACCTATTTTTTACAAATTTCCTTTAGTAAATTTCCCCCATGTCTGTTGCCACAGCGGAGTTAAATGCTATTTGTTAAGGGAGATTACATGCTCGTTGCCAAGGCGGAGTGAAATGCTCGTTACCAAAGGGGAGTAAAACGTTCATTGCCAAGGCTGAGTGAAGTGTTGCTGCTCAGTGAAAGCTGGGTAGAGAGTTGTTGGCTCTATTTAGACTCTCAGAGTCAGTCAACGTTATTGCCGGCCACTGGAAGAGTGGAGGTTCTGGTTCTCCTCTGAAAAAGCACTGACAGCAGGGCAGAGAGCTGTGCGATGCCTGTCTATTTTCACATTTCAAGCTGCCTTGCAAGCCAATCAGAGCTCACGGCCTGGCAGTCAATCAGGAGAGGCAGAGGTGGCTCCTGATTGGCTGTTGGACCACAAGTTTGATTGGCTCGCAAGGCAACATGAAATTTCTAAATAGCCTTATCATCCCTATGTGTTGGTCTCTATTAGATAACCAGGACCAATGATAAGTGGCAAAATGATGAAGTGTTTATTGTCAGAGAAGACATTTTGGACTTTTGGCTAACACCAGGTGCAGATTCCTATGTATGCTGTGGGGCTTAGGTTCCCCCAGTAGGCAGTGGTCCCCTCCAGACTTAAAGGAGCACAGATACTGACTGAATTCATATCATATCATTTTTTTTCTTTTAATAGCTCTTTAAAATGTGGTTTCTGCCTGAGTTCTTTGGGTTGATTCCCACCATGGCCCTAAGTGCGGAGTTTGCATATTCCCCCCATGCTTGCGTGGGTTTCCTCTGGGTACTCCAGTTTCCTCCCACAATACCAAAAAAATATACAGGTAGGTTAATTGGCCCCTTACAAAAATGATCCCTAGTTTTTGTGTGAATATAATGTATGTGGGTTTGTGTGGTAGTGTATTAAGAGTCTATTTACTAAGCCTTGGAAAGTGACAAAGTGGACTGAGATAAAGTTCCAGCCAATCAGCTCCTAACTACCATGTTGCAGGGTGAGGGTAGAAATGACAGTTAGGGGCATTTTGGCAGGTTGTTTATTACTCTGCACTTTATCACTATTTGAACCTTGATACATCTGGCCCTTTATCTGTCTCTCTCCAATGCTTAGTACATAGACACCACAGACTGTACGTACCACTGTAGCAGGGACTGACGTGAATGCTTAACCCCTTCCCGACATTTGACGTACATTTACGTCATGGCCGGGATGTACTTCCCGACACATGACGTATATATACGTCATGACTTTAAACTGTCCCCGCGTCTATAGACGCGGGGACAGAGGGACAATGTCTGCTGTCCCTGACAGCAGACATGTCCCTGCATGCCCAGGGGGGGCTGCGATGCCGCCCCCCGTCGGCGATCGCTGTGATTGGCTGTTCAGTGTGAACAGCCATTCACAGCATTTTCCTGTGTTACCGGCGAATCAGACGCTTGGTAACACAGGTGTCAATCACCGCCGGGCGTCAGGGGGCATGAGGGGGTCATTGGTGACGACGACACCTCACCCCACCTGCCCCCAAGGCTGTGATTGGTCCGTGGGACCCACGGACCAATCACAGCCAAGGCGCGTGATTTAAACTAACGGTGACTGCGCTGCAGACGCCATTCCGGTCTGGAATTGCGTGCAGAGCGGTCACCGTGCCAATCTGTCGTGATACATACCTGATCCTTGCCTGAAACTTACCTGATCACCGCTCATCACCGCTGGTAGCGTGCTGCCAGCAGCTGGATACTTCCTGGATCTTGTGACTTCTGTGTGTGCTGCTGCTGCAGTGTCATAGAGTCACAGATCGTGAGAGATAGGGACAGATAGTGACAGAGAGTGATAGAGAGTGATAGAGAGTGATAGAGAGTGCTATATTTTGTGTCTGCTGCACCCCCTTTTGTGCTGATCACTATATCTGAGGTGATCAGCAACTTTTTGGGGGTGCAGAGGTTTTTTTTTTATATATATACCTGTCAGTTGCACCAAAGGTTGTGCTGCGTGTGCAACTGACTGCTGCCCCCCCTGCTGCCCCCCCTTTTGTGCTGGTCAGTTTAAATTAATTAACCCCTTCCCGACATTTGACGTACATGTACGTCATGGTCGGGAAGTACTTCCCGACATTTGACGTACATGTACGTCATGACTTCTAACTGTCACTGCGTCTAGAGACGCAGTGACAGTTAGGTGATGTCTGCTGTCCCTGACAGCAGACATCCCCCCTCGCCGCCCAGGGGGGGCAGGGGTGCCCCCCCCGGTCGGCGATCGCTGTGATTGGCTGTTCAAATCTGAACAGCCATTCACAGCGTTTCCTGTGTTACCGGCGGCTAAGCCGCTCGGTAACACAGGGATCGGTGGTGATCGGTGCTGTCAAGTACAGCACCGATCACCACCGATGTGCAGCCCCCCCTCGAACCCGCCGGGCACTCACCCGGCAGCAGCAGCAGCTCCCCCGGCTCCCCCGGAGCGTCTGGAGCGCACGCAGCGCTGCCCTCCTCCCCCCTCCCCCCCCGCAGCAGCAGCAGCAGCAGCATCAAGCTGCAGAAAAAGTTAAAAATGAAATATATGCACTGAAAAAATATATTTATATATATATATATATATATATATATATAAATATATATATATACACACACATATATATATATATATATATATATATATATATATGTGTGTGTGTATATATATGTATATATATATATATATATATATATATACACACATATATATATATATATATGTGTGTGTGTGTGTGTGTGTATATACCGCACCGATTACCACCGATCGCCAGCCCCCCCCCCCCTCCCACCCGGCAGCCCCCCTCCCTCCCACCCACCCGGCTGCCGCAGCGCCAGCACCCCTCCCACCCCCCGCCAGCCGCAGCGCCAGCCCCCCTCCCAAAGCTGGTGACTAAAATGGGGTCACTTGTGGGGGGGTTCCACTGTATTGGTGCTTCGGGGGTCTTGCTAATGCGACATAGCACCCACCATTCATTCCACCACCAAAAATCACTCCTTCCCTTCTGAGTCCTGCCATGCACCCAACTGGTATTTTTTGGTCACACGTGAGGCATTGCCGTACTCGGGAGAAATTGGGGCACAGATTTTGGGGTGCTTTGTCTCCTTCATTCCTTGTGAAAATAAAAAATTTTGAGCCAGAACTGCATTTTTCTGTAAAAAATTACATTTTTTTACACAAAAATGAAGATCTGGCTCAAAATTTTTCATTTTCACAAGGAATGAAGGAGACAAAGCACCCCAAAATCTGTGCCCCAATTTCTCCCGAGTACGGCAATGCCTCATGTGTGACCAAAAAATACCAGTTGGGTGCATGGCAGGACTCAGAAGGGAAGGAGTGATTTTTGGATTTTGCAGCACAGATTCTGGTTGAATGACCCCCGAAACACCCATACAGTGGAACCCCCCCACAAGTGACCCCATTTTGCAAACTACACCCTTCAGGGAATTCATCAAGGGGTATAGTGTACATTTCAAACCCCCCGGGGTTTCACCAATTTTGATACAACTGAGCTGTGAAAATGAAAAATTAATTTTTTTCATTTTCACTGCCCAGTTGTACCACAATTGGTGAAACCCCTGGGGGTTTGAAATGTACACTATACCCCTAGATGAATTCCCTGAAGGGTGTAGTTTGCAAAATGGGGTCACTTGTGGGGGGGTACCTAACTTTTAGCATCTTATGGTGCCTAGAAACCTACATTGTGCCTAAAAAATAATCTCATAAAAAGGAGGCTCCAAAATCAAGTAGGTGCTCCTTCTATTATGAAGCCTGTGGTTTGGTCACCGTGCACACTAGGGCCACATATAGGATATTTATGAAAACCAAAGAATTGGGGGAATCAATTTTTAGTCACATTTCTCTAGTAAATTCTACTGTGTTCCTTAGAAAAATTTATTAAAATTGCAAATCTGCAAAAAAAATGAAATTTTGAAATTTCACCTACACTTTCTTTTAATTCCTGTGAAACACCTAAAGGGTTAACAAACTTCCAAAATGCTGTTTTGAATACTGTGAGGGGTGCAGTTTTTGAAATGGCATCATTTATGGGGGTGTCTCACATACAAGTCACTCAAAGTCACATCATAACTGACCTGGTCCCTAAAAAAATCAGAGTTTGAAATTTTCTTGAAAATTTGAGAATTTGCTATTCATATTTGAAGCCTCCTAGTGTCCAAAAAAAATGAAAAGGAGGTTGAAATAATGATTGCAACATAAAGTAGACATATGGTCTTTGTTAGTTATTAACTATTTTGAGTGGTATGTTTATTTGTCTCACAAGCAGAAAATGTGACATTTTGCAAATTGCAAAATTTTCCATTTTTTCACGACATTTTGGTATTTTTCACAAAAAAACACAGACTGTATCGACCCAAATTTACCACTAACTTAAAGTACAATGTGTCACGAGAAAACAATCTCAAAATCACTGGGATAAGTAAAAGCAAAAAAAAGTTATCCCCACTTAAGTGAAACATGTCAGATTTGAAAAAAATGGCTCTGTCAGGAACGCAAAAACTGGCTCTGTCAGGAAGGGGTTAATCAGCAACTTTTTGGGGGTCCAGGGTTTTTTTTTTATATATATACCCAGCCAGGTTGTGTGTCTGCTGCCCCTCACTGCTAATCAGTGGTGCATCACTGCATCACTGATCTGCAGATTTTTTTTTATTTTGGAGAGTGCAGTGGGGTTTTGTTTTTACACCCACGTTGCTTGTGTGGGTGTCCTGTGGCCGCTGAGCGCTGATCAGTGACGTACAATCACTGAACAGCATTTTTGGCACAGGTTGATATCATTTTTTTTTCTGCAGTTTTTTTTAAATTGTTTTTTTTTTTGTTTTTACACCCACGTTGTTTTTGTGGGTGTCCTGTTGCCTTTGAGCGCTGTTCAGTGACGGACGTTACTGACCAACATCTGTGCTCAATTTTTGGCGCAGGACCTTTTTTTTTTTTTTTTTAACCCATTCAATTTTTTTTTTTTTTTATTGGGATCAAATTCCTGTATAAAGTATTTTTTTTTTCTGCACTACATACACACTACACACTACATACCCCCCGTGTTGAAATAAAGTTTGTACCCCCCCTACACTATACACGTGTTGAAACATTACACTTACAGAAACACAAAAATAAAAATGGCATCCCAAATGTCATCCCAAATGTCATCCCAGTCATCCAGAAGAATGTATTCAGCGGAGGAGGCATATGCCATGCTTGCCTCTGACTCTGACACAGCCAGTGATGCAAGCGGGGAATTTGAAGGATTCGCCTTAAGCTCCTCTTCCTCCTCTGCTGATGAGGGACCCCCTCAAAGACGCCCCCGTAGAGCAGCTGAGACCCCCCCCCAAATGATTGATCCCGTATGGACCCCACCACCAGACAATTTTGAGCCCCAGGTTCCTGAGTTTTTGGCCATCCCAGGAATCCAATTTGATTCAGCAGGTCTCAGAGAAATTGACTTTTTCAAATTATTTTTCTCTGATGATTTTATAAATTTAATGGTGGACCAAAGTAATTTATATGCCCAGCAGTTTATTGCTCAAAACCCCACGTCATCATTTGCTAGGTGGACCCCTGTAGATGCAGTAGAGATGATGACGTTTTGGGGTCTGGTGTTACATATGGGCATAGTAAAAAAGCCAGAAATTAGGCAATATTGGAGTACAGATGTTCTGTACAGCACCCCATTTTACCGTATGGCCATGACTCGGGCTCGTTTTGAGATAATCCTTAAATTTTTACATTACACCGATAATACACTGTGCCCACCCAGAGATGATCCCACCTTTGACCGGCTATTCAAAGTCAGGCCGGTCATTGATCATTTCAGTGCCAAATTTGCAGAGATGTACATCCCTGAAAAATTTATTTGTATTGACGAGTCCCTTATACATTTTAAAGGAAGGGTTAAATTCCGCCAGTACCTTCCCAGTAAGAGGGCAAGGTATGGCATAAAAATGTATAAGCTGTGTGAAAGCACCTCAGGGTACACCCACAGGTTTAGGGTATATGAAGGGAAGGATTCAAGAATTGAACCGCCAGAATGCCCCCCCTCCCTCGTAGGTGTTAGTGGAAAAATTGTCTGGGATTTAGTGCACCCCTTCCTGGATAAAGGTTATCACCTCTATGTGGATAACTTTTACACTAGCATCCCCCTGTTTAAGGCCCTTGGTTCAAGAGGTACAGCAGCTTGCGGTACTGTGCGTAAGAACCAAAGAGGCCTCCCAAAAACGCACATTGCCCAAGTAATGAGAAGGGGTGAAAGCAGGGGAATATGCACCGAAAATATGTTGTTGGTCAAATATAAGGACAAGAGGGATGTCCTTATACTGACAACAATTCATGGAGACAGTACCACCTCCATCCCTGTACGAGGTACCAGTACCCACACCTCAAAACCTAATTGTATCCTAGATTACAATAGGTACATGGGCGGAGTGGATCTTTCAGATCAGGTACTGAAGCCGTACAGTGCCCTGCGGAAAACAAAAATCTGGTACAAGAAGCTGGCCGTGTATATCATCCAGATGGCACTGTATAACGCTTACGTGCTATTCCGTTCTACCAGCCAGAGGGGGACATTTATGCACTTTCAAGAGGAAGTCATAAAGGGCCTTATATTTGGGAACCAGCAGGCAGAGGGCCCCAGTACTTCTAGTACTGGCCCCCGTATTGTACCAGGGCAGCATTTTCCTAACGAAATCCCCTCCACTGCAAGAAAGGGCAGGACACAAAAAAGGTGCAAAGTTTGCTATAAAAAGGGAATAAGAAAGGAAACTATTTTCCACTGTGAAACTTGCCCCGACAAACCCGGCCTATGTATAAAGGAGTGTTTTAAAATATACCACACATCTATGGATTATTAGGTTCATCATTTCACCGTGCTTCGGGGGTCTTGCTAATGCCACATAGCACCCACCATTCATTCCACCAGAATCTGAGCTGCAAAATCCAAAAATCACTCCTTCCCTTCTGAGTCCTGCCACTTTTTGGTCACACATGAGGCATTGCCGTACTCGGGAGAAATTGGGGCACAGATTTTGGGGTGCTTTTTCTCCTTCATACCTTCTGAAAATGAAAGATTTTGAGCCAGAACTGCATTTTTGTGTAAAAAATTGTAATTTTTCATTTTCACTGCCCAGTTGTATCAAAATTGGTGAAACCCCTGGGGGTTTGAATTGTACACTATACCCCTAGATGAATTCCCTGAGGGGTGTAGTTTGCAAAATGGGGTCACTTGTGGGGGGGGTTCCACTGTATTGGTGCTTGGGGGGTCTTGCTAATGCGACATAGCACCCACCAACATTCCACCAAAATAATCTCATAAAAAGGAGGCTCCAAAATCAAGTAGGTGCTCCTTCTATTATGAAGCCTGTGGTTTGGTCAACGTGCACACTAGGGCCACATAAAGGATATTTATAAAAACAAAAGAATTGGGGGAATCAATTTTTAGTCACATTTCTCTAGTAAAATCTACTGTGTTCCTTAGAAAAATGTATTAAATTTGCAAATCTGCAAAAAAAATGAAATTTTGAAATTTCACCTACACTTTGTTTTAATTCCTGTGAAACACCTAAAGGGTTAACAAACTTCCAAAATGCTGTTTTGAATACTGTGAGGGGTGCAGTTTTTGAAATGGCATCATTTATGGGGGTTTCTCACATACAAGTCCCTCAAAGTCACATCAGAACTGAACTGGTCCCTAAAAAAATCAGTGTTTGAAATTTTCTTGAAAATATGAGAATTTGCTATTCATATTGTAAGCCTCCTAGTGTCCAAAAAAATTAAAAGGAAGTTGAAATAATGATGGAAACATAAAGTAGACATATGGTCTATGTTAGTTATTAACTATTTTGAGTGGTATGATTATTTGTCTCACAAGCAGAAAATTTAACATTTTACAAATTGCTAAATTTTCCATTTTTTTACGACATTTTGGTATTTTTCACAAAAAAACACAGACTGTATCGACCCAAATTTACCACTAATTTGAAGTACAATGTGTCACGAGAAAACAATCTCAAAATCACTGGGATAAGTAAAAGCAAAAAAAAGTTATCCCCACTTAAGTGATACATGTCAGATTTGAAAAAAAGGGCTCTGTCAGGAAGGCAAAAACTGGCTGTGTCAGGAAGGGGTTAAATATTATTTTTTAAGCACAGCAAAATATGTATTTGCTAAATTAATAAATAATAATAATAATAATAATAATAATAATAATAATAATAATAATAATAATAATAACAACAACAGATGCACAACAAAAGACTTTCCCTACTTTCAGATTTTTGGTTTTCATATATCACAATACATACCTCCCGCTATTTGTCCTGCTGTCCCTCCCATGGGATGCAATGTCCTGCAGATGGGGGGATAGAGACTACAGCTGCTTTTCTCCGCAGAGTAGCTGTGATTGCAAAAGAGATGTCTGTACCCTGCCCATGGCATCTCTTCAGTGCAGGGAAGAGGGAGGGAGGGCAGTGTGTGTGTGTGTGTTGCGGGGGGGGGGGGGGGTAGTATGGGGCGGGTTTGCCTACCCTCCCGGAATAGCCAGGAGGGTCCCGGAAATCTGGTCCCCTTCCCGGCCCCCCGGAAAGGGTGGCAATCCTCCCGCATATCCCCCTCCAGCTCCCGTGATGTGTCCCTCGGCGGGGGGGGTCCACGGGTAAAATGCAGCGGTCGCGGCATTTTAGCCCCCACCCCCCGCAGTGCAATGCCTGAAATAACGGCATTGCACGGTGGGGGGCGGGGCTAAAATGATGCTACGCTATAGGCACGCCCCCCAACAGGCCAGCATCTGTGTGGCCACGCTCCCAAACTTGCTCTTTTTCACTCCCGATATGGCCCCGCCCCCCTGCCTAAAAGAGCTGGCTGCCCTCTCCCAAAAGTCGGCAAGTATGGTTTGCGGGGCTGCCCAGTTGCAAGGAGAGCGCTGGGCATGAACCTGAAAATGAGAAAAATGGGAAACATGGCAATAAGCCTCACCCCTTTACATACGGTTCTGCCCATTTTCCCTTAGCCCAATCCCTTTTTCGAGGTGAGGCAGGTCCTGATCATATGACTGGTGCACCGGCTGCCAGCACTGTATTATGTCAGTATGTACTTACCTGACCAGAGCAGGGGGAGGATGGTGATCACTTGACAGGTGCACCGGCTGCCAGCGCTGTATTATGTCAGTATGTACTTACCTGGCCAGAGCAGGGGGAGGAGGGTGATCACATGACAGGTGCACCGGCTGCCAGCACTGTATTATGTCAGTATGTACTTACCTGGCCAGAGCAGGGGGAGGATGGTGATCACATGACAGACCCACAAGCTGCAGCCTTTCCTCAGACACTTCATGATACTCAGCTGCATACAGGGGTAATCTCGCTTATGATCTGTGATCTCCTGAAACATGGAAGGTAAAACCTAAGAACACTTCAACAGTACACACCTGCCATATACAGTACTCGTCCATTCTACAATCATTGTTATGTAAAAATATCATACTGAACTCATTATCTAAATGTTCCCAATATAATGGATTTAATGTAGTTATAGGAAAAAAAACATATTAGTTACACATTCTGCATAGACAGGAGATCGATAACAGTTTTGGATGCTCTCAGATTAACATACCTCCCAACTTTGGTCGCTCAACAGGCGGGACGCTGCTGCTGCGCGCCGGAGGCGCGTTGAAATTTTTTTTTTGGGGGGGGGGGGCTAATTTGGGGCGTGGCCTATGCTTGCGGCTCTTCCGCATTTTGCCGTTATGGGGGCATGGCTAGAGTCTCACAGAGCCTCTGGGTCATGCCCCCAGCCCCCTGGCTGCGGGAATAGACGCTGTGCGCATGCGCACAGCGTTTATTCCCCGCTGCTTAGCAGCTGACAGGGGGGACTCCCAACAGCCCCCCCACACTGCAGGACACTGCCGCCCGTGGGTGGGACAGCGGGACAGGCCCTGACAATCGGGACTGTCCCGATAAAATCAGGACTGTTGGGAGGTATGGATTAATCTTGAATCACAGGTAAACAGAGAAATGATTGATTATGTAATCAATGAAAAGTGGTCCGTTTTATTTATTAATTGGTAGTTATTTATAAAGCTTGAGTGTCCCTTATCCAAAATACCTTGAACCAGAAGAATTTTGGATAACAAATTATTTTGTATTTTGGAATAGTTTTATATTTGAATGGAGTATCTTGCATTTATGTTGTATCAACGGGATGCAGTCAGTTTCCCGACCGCCGAAATCCCGGCACTTTGTCCCTCTATGGGTGTCCACGACACCCATAGAGGTAGAATAAATTAGTGTGCCGAGTGTAGCGAGCCTGCAAGGGGGGGGGGGGGGGGGGCAAACCACGTCCCACCATGTCTGGATTTCGGCAGTCGGGATTTTGACCGCCAGGATTCCGAATCCGTATAAACATATCATGAAATACACACAAATATATTTTATTTGTGCATGAAAGAAAGTTTTAAAACATGAAACAAAGTTTTTGTACTATCTCAGACACTGAATTTTAAAGCCAAGCAATCATGTCCAAATCCTTGCACGTATTTAGTGCCACTTTAGTATCATGTCACCAGTAATGCCACTTACAGTCGTCCCCAACAGGTTTTTAGCAAAAAAAGTACATTCTGGAGACTATGGTATTCAGAATAATTTGCATAAGGGATATTTGGGTAAGGGATACTCAACATGTGTATACATAGCTTTACAGAGAATGTTTGAACAGTCACATCAGTCTCTGCCCCAGAGGAGCTTACAATCTATATTCCCTACCACATGTACACGCACACACAGACATTCTAGGGTTCATTTTGATTGAAGCCAATTAACCTACAAGTATATTTTTGGATTGTGGGAGGAAACCGGATCACCCTGAGGAAACCCACGCAAGTACGGGGAGAATATATAAACTCTGCACAGTTAGAGCCATGGTGGGAATGGAACCCATGATGTCAGCGCTGTGAGGCAGTAATGCTAAGCATTACACCATCCGTACTGCCGCCCTGTATATATATATATATATATATATATATATAAGAGATGAGCGGGTCCGGATTTCCGGGATCCGACAGATCCGAATATCGCGATCCGAGTCAGGATCCGAGCCGGCTCGGGAGTTCCCGCCTAAATTCCGGACCGAAAACGAGGCATCATCGCGCTGTCGGATTCTCGCGGGATCTGGATTCTAAAGAGGACGCACATCTTTACTCCAGCATAGGAGAGGGAAGAGGGTGGTTGTGCTCTGTGCTGTGTGCTGTGCTATAATAATAATATATTATTTTGCTGCTGCTCACTCGATTAGGGTCTGCAGGGGCTGCTGTACACAAGTCCAGTGTACAGGGGCTGCAGTGGCCAGTGTACAAGGGGCTGTACAGGGGCTGTGTTCAGTGTGACAGGGCTTGTGTCCAGTGTGACAGGGCCTGTGTACAGTGTGACAGGGTCTGTGTCCAGTGTACAGGGGTTGTGTCCAGTGTACAGGGGTTGTGTCCGGTGTACAGGGGCTGTGTCCAGTGTACAGGGGCTGTGTACAGGGGCTGTGTCCAGTGTACAGGGGTTGTGTCCAGTGTACAGGAGCTGTGTACAGGAGCTGTGTCCAGTGTCCAGGGGCTGTGTCCAGGGGCAGTGTCCAATGTACAGGGGTTGTGTCCAGTGTGACAGGGCCTGTGTCCAGTGTACAGGGGCTGTGTCCAGTGTACAGGGGCTGTGTCCAGTGTACAGGGGCTGTGTCCAGTGTACAGGGGGCTGTGTACAGGGGTTGTGTCCAGTGTCCAGGGGCTGTGTCCAGGGTGATGGGCTGTGTCCAGGGGCAAGGTCCAGGGGCAGTGTCCAGTGTGACGGCTGTGTCCAGTGTACAGGAGCTGTGTCCAGTGGGGGTGTCCAGAGGCTGTGTCCATTGTCCAGAGGCTGTGTCCAGGGGCTGTGTCCAGGGTGACGGGCTGTGTCCATTGTCCAGGGGCTGTGTCCAGGGTGACGGGCTGTGTCCAGTGTCCAGGGGCAGTGTCCAGTGTGACGGCTGTGTCCAGTGTACAGGAGCTGTGTCCAGGGGAGGTGTCCAGAGGCTGTGTCCAGTGTGACGGCTGTGTCCAGTCTACAGGAGCTGTGTCCAGAGGCTGTGTCCATTGTCCAGGGGCTGTGTCCAGTGTGAAGGCTGTGTCCAGTGTACAGGAGCTGTGTCCAGAGGCTGTGCCCATTGTCCAGGGGCTGTGTCCAGGGTGACGGGCTGTGTCCAGTGTCCAGGGGCAGTGTCCAGGGGCTGTGTCCAGGGGCAGTGTCCAGTGTCCAAGGGGCTGTGTCCAGTGTGACAGGCTGTGTCCAGTGTAAAGTAAGAAAAATAAATAAAAGTAATAAATAAAATAAAAACACATTTTTGGAGGATGATGGAGGAGGAAATAGTGGGAGATCAGCAACCTGATAGAAGTGCTGAAGCTGCTACCACCAGTCATGACTAGGCCAATACATCTTTATCTTTTTTTGGGATAGTTTATTAAACTGCCACCCTGTCTGCCCCTGCAGTGCCGCTCTGCTTCCAAGATGTGCCAGGTTGGAAGTGTAAGGTCCACATGTATGTGATGCCCACTGCTGTCGCTTAGCTTAGTCATCCAGCTACCTCGGTATACCCTTTTGGCCAAACTACAGTAAATGAAAACAATTTTGTAAGCTGTGAAGTGATCAAAATTGACTAGAAATGAGTGGAAACTAATGTTATTGAGGTCAATAATACTTTAGGGGCAAAAACAGGCCCAAATTCTGTTATTTTAGCCATTTATTTTTCATAAAAATCCAGATCCAAAACCAAAACCCACAAGGGTGGTTTTGCCAAAACCAATCCAGATACAAAACACGAAGGGAGATCCAGATCCAAAACCAAAACCCAGATAAAGTGGCCGCCGCACATCTCTTATATATATATATATATATATATATATATATATATATATATATGGTGGGGTTAGAACCAATGACCTCAGCTCTGTGAGGCAGTAATCCTATCCATTCCACCATCTGTACTGCCCCGTATATATAACACATGATGGGAATGGAACCCATGACCTCAGTGCTGTGAGGCAGTAATGCTAACCATTACACCATCCGTACTGCCCCGTATATATAACACATGGTGGTAATAGAACCCATGACCTCAGCGCTGTGAGGCAGTAATGTAACCATTACACCATCCGTACTGCCCCGCATATATAACACATGGTGGGAATAGAACCCATGACCTCAGCGCTGTGAGGCAGTAATGCTAACCATTCCACCGTCCGTACTGCCCCGTATATATATCACATGGTGGGGATAGAACCCATGACCTCAGTGCTGTGAGGTAGTAATGTAACCATTACACCGTCCGTACTGCCCGTATATATAACACATGGTGGGGATAGAACCCATGACCTCAGTGCTGTGAGGCAGTAATGCTATAACCATTACACCATCCGTACTGCCCCGTATATATAAAACATGGTGGGAATAGAACCCATGACCTCAGGGCTGTGAGGCAGTAATGTAACCATTACACCATCCGTACTGCCCTGTATATATAACACATGGAGGGGATAGAACCCATGACCTCAGGGCTGTGAGGCAGTAATGTAACCATTACACCATCCGTGCTGCCCCGTATATATAACACATGGTGGGGATAGAACCCATGACCTCAGGGCTGTGAGGCAGTAATGTAACCATTACACCATCCGTACTGCCCGTATATATAACACATGGTGGGGATAGAACCCATGACCTCAGTGCTGTGAGGCGATAATGCTAACCATTACACCGTCCGTAATGCCCTGTATATATAACACATGGAGGGGATAGAACCCATGACCTCAGTGCTGTGAGGCGATAATGCTAACCATTACACCGTCCGTACTGCCCCGTATATATAACACATGGTGGGGATAGAACCCATGACCTCAGTGCTGTGAGGCAGTAATGCTATAACCATTACACCGTCCGTACTGCCCCGTATATATAACACATGGTGGGGATAGAACCCATGACCTCAGTGCTGTGAGGCAGTAATGCTATAACCATTACACCATCCGTACTGACCCGTATATATAAAACATGGTGGGAATAGAACCCATGACCTCAGGGCTGTGAGGCAGTAATGTAACCATTACACCATCCGTACTGCCCCGTATATATAACACATGGTGGGGATAGAACCCATGACCTCAGTGCTGTGAGGCAGTAATGCTCACCATTACACCATCCGTACTGCCCTGTATATATAACACATGGTGGGGATAGAGCCCATGACCTCAGTGCTGTGAGGCAGTAATGCTAACCATTACACCATCCGTACTGCCCTGTATATATAACACATGGTGGAGATAGAACCCATGACCTCAGCGCTGTGAGGCAGTAATATAACCATTACACCATCCGTACTGCCCTGGTCAGAGCCGGATTAACAATGGGGCTGATGGAGCTACAGCTCCAGGCCCACTCTCTAAATAGGCCCATTTTATAGCTGAGGGTCAGGGCTTTCCAACAAGCCTGGCCCCGCGTTGCTAGCCCCCCGGGAACCGGAGATACCGCCAGGCAAAGCTGGAACGTTTTCCCCATAGGATAACATGAGACCTGCTAATTCCGACCCCCACCTGATTCCAACGGCATCACAGAAGTTTGAGGTTGATCTCAGTCTAACTCAAATCGCTGGGCCTTCAATCTGATACCAGGTTGGTCCATATGGGTTCATTGGTTCTAGAGATATTGCGGGTAAACCAATTTTTTCATGTTTGAAATGTCATTTCATGGCTGTTCATGTTGTTTGAGGACAGATTTCTCTGGAACCAAATGGCCAAGTTTCACAGGACCAAAATCATTTGAAAATCATTCGAAGCCCACATGTACATGGGTCAGTTGGTTCCGAAGATAATGCTAGTTAACTACCCTTAAAGTTTAAAGGGGGGGGGGGTAGTTTTCTCTCCTCACACCAGAAAATGCAGGAGCTAGGCTGGTGTAATAGGGGCCAGCCCGGGTAAATCCCTGCATTTTCTGGTGTGAAAGGGGTATTATTTCAAATAACCGGGACCTGCATTGCTCTGAATACAGCGGGGCAGCCCCCTGCTCTTTGCCCGGTTGTCAATGGCTGTCATTTCTGCCCGGCGGCGGCTGTCCCCCAGTTACCGCAAGCATGTATTCCGCCTTGGCAATGAGCATGCAATCCCACATGGCAATGAGCATGTAACCCCTGGCAATGAGCATATAGGTAAGCAGCACTTATGTAGCATAATTTTTAATAGGCATTATGGTGTTTGGCATAATACTTAATGGACATTATGGTGTGTGGCTTAACATGTAATGGGCATTATGGTGTAATTTTTAATGCACACCTTTGGCGCGCAATGCCCGTTTATGAAGCATATTGTGCATTATTGCTTAATCTGTTTGGTATAGTGTGTATTTTGGCTCAATCCATGTGGCAAAATTTTGCCTTAATCTGTGTGGCATAACGTGAATTTTGGCTCAGTCGGTGTGAATTTTTGCTCATTCCATGTGGCATAATGTCTAAGAGGCAAGTACAATATAAAGGGGTTACTCTTTTGTTGCATTATTTTATAGGGGTATATGGGGTCCGGTATGATATGCTGGTGGTCGGATCCCGGCGGTCAAAATACCGACGCCGGAATCCCGACCTCCGCAATGCCGACAAGGGGGGGCTGTGGATCGCTCCCCTTGCGGGGGACACCCATAAAGGGACAAAGTGCATTGCAGTGGTGGGGATTCTGGCATCGGTATTTGACCGCTGGGATTCCGACCACCGGCATGTTGACCGCATCCCGGTAATATGGTGTGGTAAACTTAGATGACCACATAAAAAGGTGCTGAAATGTTGTCTATCAAGTTTTGTCTTTCAGTATTCTTTTTATAACTGGAGTGCCGCCTCACCCCGCAAGTATTTTAGGATTTTAGGACATCGGCATCCTGCATGTGCACCTTTTGGAGGGCACCTGCCAATATATCTTCCTACATTTTTCCTATGCCAGCCCCTGCTTTTTCCAGGCATATATAATTAGTTGAAAGTATTTACACAAATAGAGACACACCCATGAGCAGACCACGCAACCAGAACACTGGTCACACCACCCACATTATTAGGTGCTGGCCACAACCCCTATTATTGCGCATAATAGGCCCTTGATAACTTTCAGCTCCAGGCCCATTTAGACCTTAATCTGGCTCTGGCCCTGGTCCATCACTATTGGTGTTTATGCTGCTATATTGCAGGAGGGGGGGGGGGGGGGGGGGGGGGGGGCTTCTGCTAACCTATGCTGGTACATTCAACCACAGTTCCCATTGATACTAATCACATATCTCCTCACATATGCTATTGGTATCATAAAGAACAGCTTGTCCAAAAAGAGCTGCCTATTTTATCGAAGGGTGGAACTTCTGGGTTTCGGCACCAGGAGTCCATTTGTGTATCGTAGAGGGATGCGGGGGCCATAAGGGTGCTGGGAAGGTATCTGATTGGATCCCTGGAGGAAAGCAGAAACTAATCCTTAGGTTTCTATAAGGTAATGCCAGCCGCACCGATACTCTAGGATGTGGGGCTTAGGGCAAAATTGGCAAAAACCATGCTGCACTGCAGATGGGGCAGATGTAACGTGGCAAGAAGAGTATCCGGCACAGGAGAAAAATTCAATGAAAGTATTATCTCAGACCAGCAATCATGATTTGTATATGTACTTTGTGTATTTTGGAATGTGTTGTCAATTTTATTAAAGCAGCAATCATTTACATGGCAAAATCCACCTGGTTTGCTACGTAAATGATTGCCGTTTAAAAAATAAAAGAAAAGTGAAAACTCCCAGAATCTCTCACTTTCTGATTCTCAGAACCAGTGGCGCAAGTTCGCCCAGTTGCCCCCCCCCCCCCCCCTCACACACACACACACACACACACACACACACACAACCTTATATATAGCATCTGTTCTAAAATATATGTTTTTTTTATAAATATCTTTATCTATTATAGTGAGAGAGAACACATATAGACACACTAGGTGATTCATCGCGCCCTACGGGCGCTCTTCACACCGTTGTAAGGGGCTGCGCCCCTTTAATTTGTGAACATTTGTATATGAGAAAGATGGTTAGAATTGTATGAAAGATGCCTGTATTGCAACTTGAGTTATAGGTGAAATGTGTTAAATAGAGAGCATATGATGTGGAAGGGGTGTGTATTGTTTTGTTTAATTAAAAAGCGATTGTTTAGGTGTGTGTGTGTGCAATAGTATAGTAGGGTGTTTTTGGGTCAGCGGCTCCCCACTGGCGGAGGTCACGACACAGGAAAACAGGAGGCTGGGTGACCAAAGAGGAAGGTGGGGGACACTGTGCCTCCTCCTACTGGGTGGGAATTAGGGTGCTGAGAGCAGGAGGCTGGGCTATGGGGCATGATAGGGGTATGTGGGCAACACAGCGTCAGTGACTCCGCAGTGGTGGAAGTTACGGTTCAGGAGAGCAGGAAGCTGGGTACTGATAGGGGTGTGTGGGCAAACGGGGGGGGGGGGGTGTGCCGTGAATTGCGGGAGGGGGGGCACGGTGGGTTGCCGCGAATGGCGGGAGGGGGGTCGCGGGGCTAGCCGTGAATCATGAGAGGTCCGCGGGGGTGCCGCGAATTACGGGAGGGGGGTCGCGGGGGGGGGGGGGTGCGTGCCGCGAATCACCACAAGAAAAATAAACACAGAAAGGTCAACACATGTAAATGTTGATATAAGTGTGGCACTTCATTGTGGCACGAATTGCCGGAGGGGTGGTCACTGAGGGTGGGGGGTGGGTGCCGTTAATCGCGGGGGGCGCGGGGGTTTGCAGCGAATTGCAGGAGGGGGGTTCGCTGGGGCGGGTGGGGTTGCCGAAAATCGTTGGAGGGGGGGTCGCGGGGGTGCCGCGAATCGTATGAGGGGGGGTCACGGGGGGTGCTATGAATCGCGGGAGGGGGGGGGGTCGCGGTGGGGCGCGAATCGCGGGAGGGGGGGTCACAGCAATGTTCCCTCTAATTTTACGAAGGCTGTGTGCGGCTAAAGATTTTGGCTGTGCAAATTTGAAAGGAAATTTACATTTTTGTGCGTCACTTATATATAACTGGAAAATGACGTTCAGCATTTGTGTTAACTTTACTTCAAAATGATATTAAACATTCAAAATACAGCACACAATGTAGTTAATGGGTGAAACACACATTAATTGAGTCCACAACTGCAAAAAGGACCACTGCTGCTTTGTGCGCTGAGTTGTAATGTCTGTGCGCACGCTCGTCAAGGTGTGTGCGCGCGCACGTGCGCACAGCTTAGAGGGAACACTGGTCACAGGGGGTGTGCCGTGAATCGCTGGAGGGGGGTCGTGGGGGGGGGGGGGGGTGTGCCGTGAATCGCCACAAGAAAAAGTCAACACAGAAAGGTGAACACATGTAAATGTTGACATAAGTGTGGCACTTCATTGGTGTCCATGTCGACACATGAGAATGAATATGAAAGCATTAAAAAATTGAAAAATAAATCTTCAAAAACTCATGTCAACCTCTTTCATTGTCGACCATAGCCATGTCAGTGTTTTGCATGTGCCATTTAATCCTGGAGTTGCCGTGAATCGCGGAGGTGGGGAGGTGGGGGGTGTCCGCGAATCGTGGGAGGGGGGGTCGCAGGGGGGGGCGCAAATTGTGGGAGCAGAGTCGCGGGGGGTGGGTGCCGCAAACCGCGGAGGGGGGCATCACTTGGTGGCTGTGGAGTAGGTTCCTGGGCAACATGGGAGGGCAGAGGGTGTCTGGCACTGTGGGCTCACTGGGCTGGTTCTCTGTCATTTGAGTGACAGATGTAGCCAAATATATAAAAGATACTGTATATATTTCAGAAATCAACCTGCTTTCAATTAACTTATATAAACTCTCAAGGTAGGAGAGGTGCCCCCTTGGGAGCAGGAGCCCGGCAGCAGATGACTCCATTGCCTCCCAAAGTTCTGCCTTTGCTCAGACCCTATTACATTTGGCCTCTAATAATAAATCCTAGCTCCTTCAGCTCTTCCTACAGTTACATTAGCCCCTGACTACCAGTGTGCGGCACTTGTGCTCGGCCATAAAATCACAACTCACACATGAAAAACCCTTTTATGCAAATAGCACAGGGCTCCTACTTGTTACATTTCCACATACACGATTATACGCTATGAACAAAGTGACTGCACTGTGGGTTTATTTGTGACACATCTGCCAAGACCTGCTGGATTGTGTCTATTATTATGATGATTCTACAAAAGTTTAGTTCTAATAACTGAGGTGCAGATTTATTGAGCTCAGTGAAGTGATAAAGTTGCTGATACTTATCACCGGCCAATCAGCTTCCAGCTGTCAATTTTCAAACCAAGCCTATATCTTCACTGTTAGGCTGGTGATAAAGTACCAGCAACTTTATCACTTCACAACATTTATAAATCTGCCCCTCAGTGTCATCTAAGTCTCACACACACATGCGCTATCTTGTACTGAATGCGGCCAATACTGGAAACTGGTGCACGGGTGATTTTCTCCATGGTGACAAATCAATGAATATTACATTTAGAAAATCAATGTATACATATTATGTAGGGAGTTTTGTAATCAGAGATGCCACCAACTAATGTATACATATTTTGGTGGTGCCGCCACTGGTCAGCACCCGATGAAGCTCCACTAGA